>NW_026594428.1:17755289-17949604 GCF_907164565.1 Psammomys obesus
GGGTGTCAAACAGCCTGCCCTTGAAATCCTGTTAGAAATAGTCCGTGTTCCCCTTACTTTGGAAAACTACTTGGTTACTGAGCGAGTAAAATTCTTTATCCTCTCCATCATTACTATGAATGATAACTAAAATCTCATTCAGTAAACACTCAAGCCACTGGGAACTGTGAATGTCTGGTACTTATTGAAAGAAGAGCCGGGCTGTAAAGTTAACTAACAACAACCATAATAAATAACGCCAAGTGAAATAACTCAGATCCAGAATGATAAATGCTCTCCCTCCCTCTCCCTCTCTCTCTCTCTCTCCCTCTCATTTGCAACCTCTCACTTCTTAGGCTACTGTCTTTAACTTAGAATGTGTGTTGAGATTAAGGCCATGAAACTAGAAAGGGGTTACCAGGGCTCTTAAGGGAGGGAGGCAGGCCACAAACAGTATGAAATTAGAGGTGAGGTGTACCAGGGATGGAAAGGTTTAAGCTTGATGGGAGTGGGTGGATAGAAGAGAGGCAGAGGTGGGGAAGGGTAAAGTAAAACTAAGGATGCATTTAAAAGCCATGTAGAAACATAACATTTTTAAAATTTATTTTAAAATGCAATAAAAATGTTTGAATGACTCATGTCCTGTTATCTATTCTTTCCTTCTTCCAATGTCCGACCCGTTTGCCTTTCTGAGTGAGGATTGATCATCTTACCCAGGGTCCTCCTTCTAGCTCACTTTCTTTAGGTGTACAGACTTTTGTAGGTTTATTCTTTATTATATGTCTAGTATCCATTTATAAGTATGTATATACCAAGTGTGTCTTTCTGCTTCTGGGATACATCAATTAAGGTTGATCTTTTCTAGTTCCCACAATTTGCCTGAAAATTTCATGATTTCCTTGTTTTTAATTGCTCAGTAATATTTCATTGTGTAAATGTACCACAGTTTCTGTATCCATTCCTCCGTTGAGGGATATTTGGGTTGTTTCCAGGTTCTGGTTCTTACGAATAAAGCTATTACAAACATGGTTGAGCAAATGTCCTTGTTGTATACTTGACCATATTTTGGATATAATCCTAGGAGTGGTATAGCTGGATCTTGAGGAAGTGCTATTCCTAATTGTCTGAGAAAGCCCCAGATTGATTTCCAAAGTGGTTGTACAAGTGTACATTCCCACCAGCAATGGAGGAGGGTTCCCCTTTCTCCACATCCTCTCCAGCATGTATTATCACTTGAGTTTTTGATCTTAGCCATTCTGACAGGACAGGAGCCTACCACGGAGGGCCTCTGAAAGACTCTACCTAGAATTGCATCAAAGCAGATATTGAGACTCGTAAACAAACTTTTGGCAGAGTTCAGGGAATCTTAGGAAAGAAGGGAGAGATAGTAAGACGTGGAGAGGACAAGAGTTCCACAAGAATAGCAACAGAACCAAAATATCTGGGCACAGGGGTCTTTTCTGAGACTGATACTCCAACCAAGGGCTATTCACGGAACCTAGAACCTCTGCACAGATGTAGCCCATGGCAGCTCAGTATCCAAGTGGTTGCCTAGTAAGGGGAACCGGGGACTGTGACTGACATACATGAACTCAGTGGCAGGCTCTTTGACCGCCTCCCCCGGTTGGAGGCGCAGCCTTGCCAGGCCACAGAGGAGGACAATGCAGCCAGTTCTGATGAGACCGGATAAGCTAGGGTCAGATGGAAGGGGAGGAGGACCTTTCCTATCCATGGACTTGGAGAGGAACAGGAAGGAGATGAGGCAGGGAGGTTAGGATTGGGAGGGGAGAAAGGAGGGGACTACAGCTAGGATACAAAGGGAACAAACTGTAATTAATATAAAAAATAAAAATTTAATTATCCCCCTGAGGGGGGAGCAGCCTTATCAGGCCACAGTAGAGGACAATGCAGCCACTTTTGATGAGAACTGATAGACTAAGATCAGAAAGAAGAGGAGAACCTCCCCTATCAGTGGACTTGGGGAGTGGCATGCATGCAGAAAGGGGAGGGAGGGTGGGATCGGTAGGGGAGGAGGGAGGGGCTTATGGGGGGATACAAAATGAATGAAGTGTAATTAATAAAAAAAATTAAAAAAAAGAAAATATCTCCCTAAAAAAAAAAAATTGTTAGAATGGAGGTGATTCACATGGGTGAATAACAGGAAGCCATAGATGATGAAAGTCTCAAGGTCAGGTGTGGGATACCAGGGAGGCCCTGAAGTTACTCAAAATACTGCAGGTTGATGCCCTTGCTCTTCTTTGACCATCAGAACTGGATGGTAAGACCCTCTTCCTGAAGATACCTCATACCTTGGTTGGAGGATCTAGAGAAATCAAAAGCCTCCTTCTTGTTAGCCAGGTTTCGCTGTCAGAAGCTGCTAGAGGAGAAACGTGGTCATACACAGTTGTGATCTCTGTGAGCTGCAGTAATGACTTTGATGCTTGCTCATGGGTTTTGGTTTTTGTTGGCTTGTAGGTTTGTTTGTGTTGGTTATTTTTCTCTGTGGCTACTTGTGGGTGTTTTGAATTGCTGTAGTTTAGTGCTGTACCAAAGTTGTGTAACTGCTACAAAGACTTGTTTCCTGAACAAATTGAAGTATCCAGCCCTTTGTGGTCAGTTTACCATTCTCTGTATATGTGAATGGTTTTGTTGTGCCTGTAATAGAATGAAATTTATTGTGCACATTATCATGCCAGAAAAATGTTAAGCATTTTGCTGAGTGTTCAAGTGTGTTATACTTGTGCACACTGTTTTCTACACAGCCAGCAAACTAGAGTGGGGAAATATAGCACTTTTTACCTTATCACATGTTAGAGGAATGTTAGCAATACTCTATTATCTTATATTTAATTATTAAATGTTAGATATTAAAATAATTTAACAAGGAACTTGCAAAAAGAATTTATTACCCTCACTACTTGCATTTTCCCATCAAAATTTAATATTCTTAGCTGGATCACATGTCTATCTGTCCATCACTCTCCAGATCCTTCCTGAGTGCATTGCATGTAGAGTTATAGATAACAGTATACATCCCCTAAATATTTCCTCATTTGTAATCATAACCGGAATTGAATCCTTGTCTTCAGTTCCATTTTCCCCCTCTGAGGTACAATTTACATATAAGGAAATGCACAAGTATTAAAAGTACTTTATTAAGTTGCTTTTCTGTTGTTCATGAAACTGCATTATGGAATTATGGGAGGAAGTGTATACTTGAGTCAGTGATGTCAGGGACAGCATGGCAGTAGGTGCCAGGTGTCCCTTTGTAAGGCTTCTCTCACTGAATGCGCAGCTGTGAGAGCCCTCCTTGCTGCCACATATGTCTGCGATCCTGGGTAGCTTTCCATCTGTGTGGTAGGTTTCCATTGCGTGCTCACACTCTGCTTACCTGGGCACTCATGGATGAACAATGGGATTCTTCCTGCTCTGGAAAGGCTATGAGTGAAGACGAATTCTTCTAAGAGTGTTTTTGGGCATTGTATTTTCTTGCAAAAGTTCTTGGGTTGAAATCCATCAGCTGTTGGTGTAGCTTTCATACACAAAGAAATTTCCTGTGAGCTCCTCACATGTTTGTACAGTGTACCTTCCCATAACAAACTGCTTGAATTTTGGTGGCTTCACGCCTTTGCTAAGAATGGCAATGTCAGTCTGCTTAAAACTTACAGTCCAGGGCTGAGCCCTGGGCATTGGTTAACCAGCACGTGCTTCCCTGGGCAACACTGCTTCTCTTACTCTCAGCACTCCTTAGTGTAGGACCGAGGCCTCTCCGGTTTTCCCATGTCCACATTACCATGTCTATTCTTGTCTGAAAACATCGATACAAGTGACATTATGCAGACTGAGTGTGTTGTACTTATGTATTTAGGAATATTTATATTTGCATATACATATGTGTATGTAACAACAATTAGTAAGAAAAGAGACCATGAATTTGAAAGAGAACACATATAGGAGGGTTTGGAGGGTGGAAGGAGAAGGGGGAAGGATGTAATTGTATTCTAATTTCAAAGAATAAAGGAAATAATTAAAAGATAGATGTAAGGCATTTGTTTGTAATGTTCATCTCTCAGTAATATTGGGCATTTTTATTATTGGGAGTTGTTGTAATATTGGTGTTTACCACTAAAATGACTGTGTTAAAATAAGATTCCTATAAAAATTTCATGTGGAACAGACACACACACACACACACACACACACACACAGACACAACTGGTATATTACTTTACAAAAGATTATCCCCAGTAAATTTTCATTATATGAAGAATTCCAACTGCATTCCCTGTAGGAGCACCAATGATACATGCTGTTTCAGACATGTACCTGCACATGCAGGGAATTATAGGGACCTAAAGCCAGGTACCCTGGTGCACAGCCTCATTTCTCTGCCTTTTATGGCTGCTGTTTTATCATTTCATTTGGCTTCTCCTATGACAGAGACTCCTTCTGCACTTTCTCTGAAACTTTGACCCGTGTGGCTCCTTTGCACCATGGTAAAATGGAAGTATCTCAAAGTCCAAATTACATCCTGTGTAGTCATTTCCGTCCACCTGTAGCACTGTAGCAAATGTTAAACTGACTTAAATAAGCTATTGATTTTTTCTTTATTTTTTGTCTCATGTCAAAAGTCTGTTATGTCAAAACTCCCATAAAATTCTTTTTCTTTCTTCTGTTGAATTTTGTCTTATCATTTCTTTCAAACCACTTTTGGTTTGACTCAAACCACTTTTGTGCCCAGATGGTCTCCCTGTTGTAGAAAATCTGGGGTAAATTGTTCTCCAATCCAGGTCTCAATACTTTCAGCATATGATGTTTTACATCAATTTCTACATTATCACTTAGTGATAGTTTGCATGTTGTTTCCATTCTGAAGTATAATTTTTCTCAAAGTAATAAGACTTAGCACTTTAACAGCCTTTTTAAATTGTTCAAATTATTTTTAAATCTCAATTTCAGAAATCCAGAGTATGAAGTGCATCTAGCACTTCTTCAAAGAATTAAATAAAATACAAAAAAAATAAAAATTAACTATTCGCTCTGCAATGAAGACAATGCACAATGCTTAACCTGGTTCATTTTTCTTGGGAAAGAAATTATCCTGCAGAAGTTCAGTAGGACTTGCACGTTTAATAGTCAGTCATTTGACCTATTAGTGTTGTCTGCCAAGGAGCACTGTGTGCCATACACACTATTTTGATTATTGTTTACACTTTAACCAAACATCCCAAGTTCCCAGGCATGAATGTACTTGCTCTGGATTCTGTGTGTAAAGAATCCAAGTGGGGCAAATGGAAGGCACCCTCCTGTTTTTTTGTGGCATCAACCAAGGTCATTCACATTAGCAGTGTAACTCGGGAGTTAAGTCCAAGACTGTTTCTCGCCTGCATCTACCTACTCACTGTGCCTGTGTGCAGCTCCTGTCTCTCCAGCTGGCCATCTTGGATTTTCATGCCACATGGTTGTCATAATGTAGCCAAACAGCATTTATGGGCGCTGGCTTCCCAGAGGTGTTTGCATTAATGAAAAGGACTAACAGTTGATGATCATCTAAGACAGAGCCTGCAAAAGTTAGAATTTGAGAAGCATTCCCCACTATTCCCTTTTATTAGTAGAAACAGGGCACTGGCGAGTTCAGACTCAAGGGGAGGTAGAGAAGCCACCATTTCTTCCTAAAGGCTGGCGATGGCAAGAGTGTTGCCAGTTGTTCAATCTGTGCTGGCATTGCTCGTCAGATGTGTGTCTACTTGACTAGTCAGGCTTGTTTCATTAGTTTCCTTGGAGCTGTGGAGTATTGGTCCCATAGTTATTGTTTGATTTCTTGGCATTTCCATGGATTGATGGTGGGTTTTGCTGATTCCACCTCCAAAAGCTTTTTGTCACCTTTCACTTTAAGCTGTAGAACACAAACTAGGTGCGTGCAAGCAATTTAACATCTGCCCCCCAAAAAAGCCCAGGGGAAAAAAAAGGAAGAAAGTTCATAAAAATTCCCTGCTGGGTAGATTAATCTCAGTAAAGAACAGCTGCTGGGTTGACTTTAGAGAAGAAAAATATTTCTGAATATTTCAACTTGTAGCTCAGGCTTACTCTTTCCTTTATACAGTTGTGAGAGCCTTTAAAAACCTGCGAATTCAACTGCTCATCCTCAGAATATACAATTCATACTGATAGCATGAAGAGTTCTTGATTGAATCTCTAAAAAGGAATAAAACGAGAGACATGAAATATGACCCTTACCCACAGTTTATTTTACCCAGAGAAACTGAAATTTCATTCCCTGTGCATAATTAACCTTAGGGTTAGATACTGACATTTCTCAAATGTCCCCATTCTAATTTAAGGCAACAAGGATGGTCATGTTTTTGTTGTTATGTGTGGTGGTGGTATTATTTGCATACGTGCATGTGTGTGTGTGTGTGTGTGTGAGTGTTCACATATTCACATATGTATGCACATATATGAGTATGCTAATTAAAAGTTTCCACACTAACATCTTACTCCATTTGGTGTGCGTTTTTCATATTAATACAATAGTTTTAGAGAATCACTTTATATTTCGGTAGAGAAATCAGATAGAGTGTACTAATTGCAAATGAAACACACACACACACACACACACACACACACACACACACACAAATCACATTTGATTTCTTGTTATTTCTTCCTGACTGCAAAAGCAAAAATGAAGAAAACTTGAACCTTGGGGAGAGGTGGGGTTTTCTCCTTGGTTGACAACCACCTGTTTTAAACTTACCTCGCTTCCCAGGGATCCTTACCTTGCTTCTGTTGTGCAAAAAAGTCCAGTCACCACACCTACCCTTTTCACTTTCCTTTTCAGTCAGGTTGCTTACAATTACGCTATAAAGCACTGGGTTTTGTTGTAACATTTACATACATGCATATCATTGCATGTGGTGCTCTTTTCTTATTCCAGCAATTTGTCCATGGGTCTGGTAAGAACTAAGTCAACACTACCCACTCCTTTCAATAAGATCATTAAGCACATCAGGTGAGGAGGATTTTCTGACTTCCTCCCAAGCTGGATTAAACCAACAAATTAAAATGAAGGATGTCCTCAATGGCTGTGGGTTTCCTGTGCTGCTTCATCAAGCCTCGCTCTGGATTCTGAGTTCCCTGTTGTCTTAAACAAACAGGAAGTCCTCAGGAGCAGAGCAGGGATATGTTAATGACAGCTGCCACTGTTGAGTTGAGATTTATCTTCTTATAATTGTCACCAATTAGAAGCCACTAGGAACACATCACAGAACACTGATAAGTGAAAATAATGTTTCATTTAACAGGAAGCTTGAATGAGTGAAATATTGCAATAGGCTTAATTAGAGAGAGGAAAATTAGTTTGCTCAAGTTTATAAATTGGATAGGCATAACTGAAAACAAAAGACATCCAAAAGAAGGGAAAAAAAGTCAGTGGAATTTGAAAAGTATGTTCTTTCTGCATATGTAAATGCAACCTGTGGTGGGGATATGAAATGATTTCGCTTTCTCTTTTGGAAAGGAAAATACTGACTGTAAGAGAAAATGGCTGTCGTACCCACAGCTCTGGCTTTTCCAGTCTCTCTGCCCCTTTTCTTCTGTTCTACCACCTCTTCCTTCCGTGCTGATCTCTTAGCCTTGGGAGAGGAAGTGTGATATAGACGTGTGTGGACGCACAGCAGCTGTGATTGCAGGAACAAGACTTGCTAGATCAAGCCAGACAACCAGCACAGATGGGAGAGAGTATCACAAAGTGTGCCCCACCACTCGCTGGGGAGACATTGGCAATCTATGGCTGCTAGAAGAAGGATAATCACTTTTCTTCAGAGATCTGGGCCCATAGACGATATCCAGGCAAGAATGAGTAGGTTTAATCAAGACATAGGGTGTGTGTGTGCGTGTATGTGTGTGTGTGAGAGAGAGACAGAGAATTGTGTGTGTGCTTAGTTCTGTGAGAATGTATCATACAAATAGCTTTGTGTAACCACCACCAATGTCAACATTCAAAGCCATTTTGTCGCAGAAACGCTCCCTCATCCACACTATCCCCTGTGCCTATCCTTAAGACTAGGCTATCATTAACACATTCTCCAGTCCTCTAGGTTTGTATTTCAAGACTACTCCTTCTTTTTGAAGGCCTCGTAGTCTTTCGAGGATACACTACTTATCATGTATCAAAAGCTGTTCTCGCCCCTGCTAACGAGGTTTCGGTAGTGTGATGTGTTGGTACCATTCACTGCTCTGCTGATGAGGGATGTCTGGTGGCACTCTGGCCTTTGGTAGTGACGAATAGATCTTCTGTGAATGGATGTGCGGCCACTGAATTTTCTCCTGAGCTTTTGATGACGTCAGGTGTCTCACACGGTCACAAGGCTGTTACTGCCCTTCAGGAAGGAGAGACTGAGAATGACGACCCGCGGTTTCTGCTCTATAAAAAGTCGAAGTGCGCTGTGTGTGTGTGCTTGCGCACAGTGCACCCCTGTGTTTGAAGGAAGAATGGGTAAATGTAAAGCTGGGAAATTTGTGTGCCTTAAAGAAATAGCAAAGTGAATCACACACACACGCACATACAACCCCTTAATAGCTTCATATGCACAGGTACAGATGAGGAAACTGTGACATGCTCCTGAATCTAGACTCACTCTCACTCACACACAGTCACAAGAACAAGGAAGCCCAAGTTTAACCTTCCTTTTACTCTGGGGTGAAGGAGGCATTTGAACTAAGACTTCGAGGGTTGGCCCTTGGAATATTTTGCTGGGAACATCACATCCATGAGCAGATAGTAACTGCTCTTTCCTCCTCCCTCCTCTCACATAAGGTAATGAGCATCCAGCTTCCATATCCATAGTGCTCTCCACTCTGCTCGGTCTAAGGCTCAGAAACCGCAGTGTTCAAATTAATCAACATCTGACTGTGAGTTACAAAGAATGCCGAAGTTAACTGATCAGTGTGGCAATGTGCGAGAGAGTAGAGTTAACACATAGACTGCACAAATGGCTCAATTAAATTCTTTGGAGAGCACTTTACCACAGTTCCCCTAGTGATCAAAAACTGCAACTTATTCTACTCCGATTTGCGGAGTGCCCACTGGCAGAAATATTATGATCGTTTATTTTCTAATGTAGTTAGATGTATTTCTCCAACTACAATAAATGTCTTGTGTACTAGTAGAAACCGTTTAAAAAATAATTTCTAGCCCATGCATGAGAAGGTTCCCAGGAATCTGTGGAAGGAGATACAGTATGAGAAATTCTTATTTTATAATACACCATTTGTCGCTGCTTCCAATATTGGATGTTATACATAATATGCTTCTTGTATTATAGCTACAATCAACTCTGAAACTATAAAATTAATGTCAAGAAGAGAGACTTGAATGCATTTCTTTCCCACGGTAAGAGCTCAGCTTTTGTGTAGCTAGCACATTTTGTGTGAAGGAGCCTCAGGCTAGCTCTTTGTGGCGGTGACAAACAGGAGTATTTATCTCACAGGAAGTAACCCTAAATAGTGTACGTGTTCTTTCTGCCATGCTTAGCTCTCATCAGCTCACTCCCACACGTGACAGTATTGTGGCCGTTTGTGATTCACACCGGAGTCACTCATACCCAGGCTACCATTGGGGGAGCATTTGTGCTGTACTGTATCAACTGCTTGCATATTTTGTCAGTTATCAATGCCAACAAAATTAGCTTAGGAATGTGCATATATTTGGCCTCAAACTGAAAAGAAGTCCATGATAGCAATGTGATTTCAATATATTTCCTAACATGGTTTTGAAAATGGTCCTGGTTTTCACCACAGCAAGAGTGATGGCAAATACCAGGAGAGATGGCCTGCATGGCGCTGATTGGAGAAACTTACCTTTCAAAGGCAAGCCATCTTCTTTTTTTTTTTTTTTTAAATCATACATTCCTTTCCTTAATCCCTATTTTAGCTTTGGTGAATGATAGAAAGCACAAGTTCTTTAGAACCTGTGACATATTAGTGTGCTAATATTTATTTGTATCCAAGCAAAGAATCCTGTGTGACTGTCCTGTGGAATCTCATTTTGTCCTGTGAAGTAACCATTCTTTCTCAAGCCTTTGTTCTTTTGGCATCTAGTCAGGATTTTCCTCATGATATCAACTCCTATGTTCATGTCACTCTTCTGTGGATTCAAGTTCTTTACATTCTTAATTTTCATAAAATTTGTATATGAGAAAGATATCTCTGTCTTTCAAGTGAGGCAATAGTGCTGGCTAGATAGCAGGTGATGTACCTGATGTCCAATGGACCTGCACACAAATGCCTCGAACAGGGGGACTCTTGATGCATTACCTCCTAGCTCTGTGTGCTTGACTGTAAATGTTCCTACACTGTTGTCACTTAGGCAAATGAGGTTTCCATCACTGAACAAAATACAAAACAATGTACAAAAATTAAAATGGTTATTTTAACCCAGGTTTTCAGGTCTCTGTCAGTGATACTTTGAATTTATTATTGAGCACATCTCAATGAGAACATGTGGAGAGGCAAACTCTGCACCCCGTTTGTCAGACAGCAAAGAGAGAGGAAGACACCAGAGTGACACCACCATTCCTGTTCGGGGTCATTCTCAGTTGTCAGTGGTTCTTGTCCTTCCTAATGCCGCAACCCTTTCATACAGTTCCTCGTATTGTCATGATCCCCCATAAAATTATTTCATTGCAACTCCATAACTGTAATTGTGCTCCTGTTATGAATCGTGTGTAAACGTCTGTTGTAGTAAATCTGTGAAAGGGGTCACAACCCACAGGTTGAGAACCACTGCTCAATTTCTAAAAATTCCCTATTTCTTAAGACAGACACAGTCTTTTCATAATGTCCCATTGGGTCATTGCCTTTAACAAATGGGCCTTTGGGAATATTCAAGTAGCAGGCTACAGCGAAAGTTATGGAGAGCTGGCGATGTGTCCTGTCTCCCTCCTCAAATTTACAAGGGGTTGCTCACCAAGAAAATGTAGTCTTGTGGCATCTTCCCAGGACCTGTTATAAACAGTAAATAGTAAAGGTGCAGAAATCACCACTCATGGTGTTTTCTTGTACCAGCTGTTCCCATTTTCCCATGACTACTCCCCCTTTGGGCCCTCCCACAGCCAGCACCATGCACTACAAAGAAGAAAGATAGGGTAAGCCATAGTCAATCAATTTATAACTACTGACATCACACATTTACAATGTATAATTATAACCGTGGCCAGCTGTGATTTATAAATGATTTTAAGCCATTGCATGCTTCTTAGGTTGTCTAAGCTGCTGATCAGCTCACATATAAACACCTGAAATATAGAAACTGATTGAATCCCCATAGTGTCTCCTTCCACGGATAAATATTGCTTACAGTTTTGTGGACCAAACCTGTGAGAGCTGGGCTCCCACCCCACACAGTCTGGTTTCAGAGATGATCCTGCCCACTGCTGCACTTGTGATGTCCTGATTTAGCTTGGTGTTCTTAACGCTAGCCTTTGTAGCCCTGTAAAAATGCTTGTAGTGGCAATAAATTATGTATTTTGTTGAAATAATCATGGCAGAATGATTCGTGCTCTAAGAAAGAAATCAATGTGTCATTTACACGGAGGATACTGTGACTATGGTGTTCATTTGGCGCTATTTCAGGGACAGAAGCCACAAAACAGTGACCAGAGGGAAGAAGAACTATTCACCACTGCAGACTGGGAAACAAAGCACACATTGAAAAAGCAGCAGTGGCCTATGGAAAAACACCACACACCACACAGATTAATCCTCATCATTTGTACCACACACATATCATCCCCACACTAAGACTTTTGACCAAGGTCATTTTATTTTGCAATCACTGCTTCCTAGTGTGAGGTACTGCACGCAAAATTAGCTACTAAAAACTGTTTTCTGCTAGAGCCAGGGTCAAGACAAACAGAGGCCATCAATATGAGACTCTTTGTTCTTGTCGGGTAGAATCAAACATTAGCTTGGAAGCAATTTATTTCACAAAGCTTCCCCTGGCTTATGTTTTAGGTGCATTGCTTGGCCTCAAAGCAAACTTAACAAAAGCCTCATAGTTCTGTACCTTTATTTCATCTTGAAAGAAGTTGGGAGCAATAATGTCCCACCTGGTTCACGGTGGAGACCAATGCTCCAGGCATCTGAAAGTTGCAAAAGAAAAGATTTGAGCAGGTCCATCAGAAAGAGTGAGTAGTAATGGCTTGGTTTGTGTCTTTTCCTGGCATCAAGAAATCCTCTGAACTTTCATATATACTTTTTATTTGAAATGCCTGTAGGAGGGTGAGATGATCCTCAGAAAAGTCAGTAGTGTAATCCACTTTGCAGGCAGCTCAAGGTAATTCTCTGGTCTAAACTAGTCTCACCGCACACATACTTCATGCCCGCAGAATATGGTTGCTAAACCAGAAATGTTCAAAAGCCCCTACTTTAATATTTTGCCAAAGTGACTCTGCCATTTTCCTCTGATGTGACATGGAGGGGAAAATGAACTAGGACTTTCTAAGAGTGGATTCTTTTTCCCCATTGTACTAAATTTACTTACATCACTGAGAATGTTTACTGAAGATAATTTCTAACGTTAGTTTTGAGTGTGTCTGAGATAAAGGTCTAGTCTGTGATGGTTTGATAAATAGTTAGGGTTTTGTGTTTGTTTGAAATTTTTTTTAAAGAAGTATCCACCTTACAGTGCTTCTTAAGAGAAGGAATCGAGCACATAAAACATACAATTACGTAGAATCCAGGAGCAGAGAAAAGGAAGAATGCACTTAAGGAAACAAAATCCATACTTGCCGTTTCCTCTGGGGACGTCTGCACTCTGTGATCAGTCTACTAATGCATTTTAACTGTGAAAGGAATCAAGGAAGCCACTGAAGTGATTAATGCTTTTTGTCTGCCCCCAAGGAATATGACTTTTTTTTTCCTGAAAGGACATTCCTATATTGCCATCAATAGTGGGGTTTTTTCAATTGTAATAATAACAATAAAATGTTCCTTCTCATTTCTGTGGCGTTATAAAACCGGAACACTTTAGAAAGAGATGAACCAAAGCATAGCTGTGGCAGTATGATGATCTTGATTCTGGTGCAGTGACTCATTCACCTATCATCGCAGAGGAACAGACATACCCTGAAATGGCCCCACCTCCTCTGTGTAGGAATTGCCTTGGGACACCTCCATCCCACTCCATCCTTTGTGAGGGGAAAGTCGAGAAGGAAGAATTGGCTGTGGACACCAACAGCGACACATTTCCTAGTGTGTTAGTGTAACCTACAGAATCGATCTTCAGCTTCAGAGTTTCCATACCACAGTGCTTAATTTCTCACCAGCATTCTGTGTGGGCTGGCAGAAGTGTCCATTCTTAAGCGCCCATCCAAATGCAGGGCTTAAGTTGGTAGAAAGTTTAAAGGCCTCATGTCTGCCCTTCCGAGCCTGGATGGGAAGTGACACCCTCCACCCCCTCCCTTGGGGTGTTGTGTAGCCCCATGTACGTGGAATGATCTGGGCATCAAGCACCTCAGTGTCCCGCAGGGAGAGAGCAGGACTCTGCTCTAGTTGCCAGGAAGCGTAAGCGGTACCCGTCGTCCTTACCCAGTGAGTGACTCTGGATTGTGGGTGACGAGTTTGCACTGTGGTGTTGTGCCAGTTTGTTCAAACCTCTGATAAGATTATTAGGAGCTGTGTGGTCACCTTCTGTAATATAACTAAGTTCTGCTGTTAAAGCAAGAGAAAGGTTGGTGAGTGTTGAGGAACAGCAAGGCCCTGGTATATAACAAACAGTAGTACCAAATGCTGGGATTGCTGTGGGTCTGTAGTAGTTTGGAGGTAGTAGTGGTTTCTTTATTGTGTCAGGGAAAAAAGCAATATTAGCATTCCCTGGGACTTCCATAAGTGTTACTACATCTGCCTGGCTTAAGACAATGTAAATTTATTCTCACTCAGTTTTGGAGGCTGGAAGTTTGAGGTCAGGATATCAGCTAGGTGACAGTTCCTAGCAGGACAGAAAAGGAAGTCCCTCCCACACCTCTTCCTGATTGCATGGCTTCCACTGAGCAACCCCACTCTTTACTCCATCTTTACCTGGCCATCTCCGTGTCTGTGTCAGTCCCCTTCAGTCTTATATAAGGTGATTTCATTTAAATCCCTCCCGTAGATAAAAGGACTGAAGATGGTCAAGCTTGATACAGCCTCCAAACCCTGTTTCCAAATAATTTACCATGCCTGTGTTTCAAGGTTTTGATCTAAACTTTATTTGGAGAGAAAGCCACTGCTCAGCCCACCACAGCATGAGAATGCTTTCTGTCCCTATCTAAATAGCAGCATACACACTAGAAGGTTAGGCCAGCTTGAGAGTTTGTCCAGCCTTAAGATACTGAATAACAGAGCTTGGGTCAGCACTAAATTGAACATGAGTGTCTTACCTAGTGAGTCCACCATTCACTGCACACAAGGACTCTAGCACTTCATTATTTAGAGCAGACAGTCAACCAAGCCTGCAAATTTTCTGAGTGTAGGCTTCTGGTGGGGCTTCACCTATACATTTAAGAACTGCTACAGATGATAATGACACAAGGAAGATGCACATAGAGTTGCTCAGAATTAGTACGTTCTAGTGCAGTTTCTGAAAATGTCCAATGGTGTCAATGTGGTTATTAAGACCACAACAGCGCATGCATGATAAAAAACATTCTTCGTGGAGTATGAGAGCCATGATGACCATGGTTCAGATGCATCATGGTGGTTCTTGAATTTTAATATGGAACAGCCTTATGTGCAATGATGTCCACTAAGGGAAACTGCCCTTTCATTTTTAAAATAATGACGTGTGTATTACATTCCCATGCCAAGGGTTGAACTTTGTGGTTAGATATAACTCTTTTATAATACTATATCTCTTTAATGGGTGGAAGAGCTTCATGGAAATGAATTTGTAGATACCTTTTTATGTGTCAGATCTGTCTTTAGCTCTTAGCATTGTAAAATTCTTTTCCATTTTGCTAATATGAGTTGGCGCAGGAGCACGACACCCTGTAATAGTCATTCATTTCTAAAGGGACCATTCTTGTTCTCATTTACATCAATCATGGCTTTTTTGAGTGCTGATTTATACCAGAATTCCCCTTTCCCACATAAATGTATTCAGAAACTGCCTCTAAGGTACAAATTAAGGGTCTAAAATCCACTTACTGTTCGGGGACTGATGAGCTATTCATAGAAGCTGCTTGATCAAGGCAAAGATCTGGTGAAATACATGTAGAAATCCATTCGCAGAATGGTATCTGTCACTGATATTCTTATTTCTCATCAGTTATTGACATAAAATGACGGCACTATTAGAAGAACGTGCAATGGAGGTTGTTCACACCCAGAAATTTCAAATGTATCTATCTATTTTATATTTAATGTATTTATCTAGTTTATATTTAGTAAGCCATTCAAAATAAATCAGTCATTTATGCAGGCCTACTCTGAAATGCCATTGGCATATTGGCATATCATATGTATATATATACAATTCCTAGTTGGATCATTCTGATAAGAATTATTGTTAGGAGAAAATGTTCAAAATATATATTCAGTTGATGGTAATGTTATTATTCTAAGGCACTTTATTTAAGCCACAACAATCAACTGGAAGGAAAGATTCATAGGGAAAGGTTGAAGTGAAAGCAAAGTTATTTTATCTTGTTTTTAATAAAAAGGGATACATACCACTTTATTAGGCTACTTTACAGTGTCTAATACTATGCAAACTTTAGGTATTTTAAAATAATTAAAATTGAGTAAAAAAGAATTATCTATAAGCTATTGCTTAATGGATTGGATTTGTGAGAAAAAATGAGCTATCCTTATGAAAATGACTGAACAGTGTCCATTCATAGCATGGTATTACCTGTAAATCATAAATGGATAAGTAGCAAATGCATGAAAATTAAGCGTCTATCTCACTGGAACCTCTTTCCTTTCTGAGGGTTGAGAAAGGGTTCCAGGAAGCCAGTTTTCCTGCTCTGAGGTCCCTGCGTATCTTGAGTTTAGAGCCCTTTCTTTGCTAATCAGCTCATTACAGCTGTGTGTTCTCTTTCTTGCAGTTCAGCAGGAGAGCAGTTTCATTGGCAGACACAAGGTAAAGTACAGCCACTTGATGGAATCTTACTTCTACATTTACCTCTAATTTTCGTATGAACTTAGATTTCTATAAGTGAATTAGAAAAAAAAAACGTGACAGTAAAAATTTACTAAAGTTATGCTAGCTCATGATTTGGAGTGATAGGGTTAACTTCTCTTAATTTTCGAATAAGTTAATCTTCTCCAACAATACATATAATTGATTAACTTTGGTTTCTGTGCTTGATGTCAAGGCTTGAGACTGTGTTGTCTAATACATGTAGCATTTGATTGTTAAATGATAACCTAATTCACTGATTCTCAACTCTCCTAATGCTGTGACCCTTTAATACTGTTCCTCATGTTGTGGTGACCTTCAACCATGAAATTATATTGTTGCTACTTTATAACTGTAATTTTGCTCCTATTCTGAACTGTAATGTAACTATCTGATGTGCAGGATATCTGGTATGCAACCCCTGTGAAAGGGTCATTTGACCTGCAAAGGGGTCGCAACCCACAGGTTGAGAACCACTGACCTAAAGCTTTCGTATTAACCTACCATGCTTACCACGTTTGTGTATCTCCTTTCAGATGGTCAAAAAGATATCGAAGATGAACTTACAACAGGCCTTGAGCTGGTGGACTCCTGTATTCGCTCTCTGCAGGAGTCAGGAATACTTGACCCACAGGATTACTCCACGAGTGAAAGTAGGTCACACAGCCACCCCACCGGGTTCTGTATCATGGATTTTCTTTTTTCTTTTTTTTTTTTTTCCTTAAGACAGTCTCCTGTGGCCCAGACTGTCTTCTCACTGAGTATGTATATACCCAAGAGAGACCTCCTCGGATTAATTCCTCCATCTCTGAGAGGCTGGGATTGCAGGATTGCAGCTCCTGCCTGTGCAGTGCAGGGAAGGGAATGTAACCTTCATCCTAAGCAAGCTGTCTCCAAACTGACGTACATCCCAGCCTTGACAACCCCGCTAGAAGAGAGGGAAAATAAAATGGGAGTAGTGTGACTATTCAAACCATAATATCATTACAGATTATTCTAGTTACTTTTTATTGTTCTGGTTAAACACCATGATAACAGTGAGGAAGGCAAGGCAACAGGCAGGCTTAGCAAGAAGATGGAACTTTGTGACCACATCAGGAAACATAGCGGGGAAAACTAGAACTGGGACAGGGCGCTTTCAAGACCTGCCCAATGGCAGAATACCTTCAGGAAGTCTCCTTGTTCTAAGCCTCCCCAAGCAGTGCTACCAAGTAGGAAACCAATGTCAGATATGCAGACATTTCTCATTCAAACCACTACACAGGCAATGTGAAATAAAGGCTTCATAATCTACCTTTCTTTACTCTCAACGATTCCCTCTGCAGTAATTAGGTTACAAACTCGCCTGAGTCAGCTATTAGAATTTAAATTTTTTTCACCAATTTTCAACTTCTAGACAAATATAGTTTGTGAACTCATATGTATTTGTTTAACCAACACAATGACTGTCTTAAAACTAACTGTTCCACATACAGATCATTGTGGACAAAGATCTTCATGATCTGAAATTATATAACAAGTTTGGTTTTCCATGTAATATAATCACTTTTAACTACTTTGTACTATGTGATATGCAGCATTACATGTCTATGCCAACAAATTGCAATATTTCTATAATATTTAAACATTCATTTGTAGTTATGCTTTTCAGCTAGAAAGGTTGAAGTTTGGAAATAAAGAGTTCAGGCATTGGGATAAACCCATTCTTAATAAATTATAAAGTTCTGTGGACTTATTTTTTTAAAATTTCACAGATGGCTGAAATGTTACATGATTAAATCACACATCTGGTGCGTCTCAAGACCCAGCTATACCTCTCCTAGGTGTATATCCAAAAGATGCTCAAGTACACAACAAGGACATTTGCTCAACCATGTTTGTAGCAGCTTTATTTATAATAGCCAGAATCTGGAAACAACCCAGATATCCCTCAGTGGAGGAATGGATAGAGAAATTGTGGTACATTTATAAAATGGAATACTACTCAGCAATTAAAAAACAAGGAAATCATGAAATTTGCTTTGGTGGGAACTAGAAAATATCATCCTGAGTGAGGTATCCCAAAAGCAGAAAGACATACATGGTATATACTCACTTATAAGTGGATACTAGACATATAATATAGGATAAACTTACCAAAATCTGTACACATAAAGAAGCTAAGCAAGAAGGAGGACCCTGGGTAAGATGATCAATCCTCACTCAGAAAGGCAAAAAGGATGGACATCGGAAGAGAAAGAAAACAGGGAACAGGACAGGAGCCTACAACAGAGGGCCTCTGTTGATACCCAGCAAGATATCAAAACAAATGCTGAGACTCATAGCCAAACTTTGGGCAGAGTGCAAGGAATCTTATGAAAGAAGTGGGTGATAGTAAGACCTGGAAAGGACAGGAGCTCCACAAGGAGAACAACAGAACCAAATAATCTGGGCAAAGTTCTCTTTTCTGAGACTGATACTCCAACCAAGGACGATACATGGATATAATCTAGAACCCCTGCTCAGATGTAGCCCATGGCAGCTCAATATTCTAGTAAGGGGAACAGGGGCTGTCTCTGACATGAACTCAGTGGCTGGCTCTTTGATCATCATCTCCTGAGGGGGGAGCAGCCTGACCAGGCCACAGAGGATGACAATGCAGCCAGTCCTGATGTCAGAGGGAAGGGAAGGAGTACCTCCCCTATCAGTGGACTTGGGGAAGGGCATGGGAGGATATGAGGGAGGGAAGAAGGGTGAGATTGGGAGGGGATGAGAAAGGGGACTATAGCTGGTGTACAAAGTGAACAAACTGTAATCAATAAAAATAAACTAATTAAAAAAACACATTATCTTGGCAACACCAGCATAAAATAAACCAATGAAGCATTTAAAAAATGGAAAAATAAAACTGTCTTGAATACCCATCAAGGTTTGTCATAAAATGGAAGGAAAAAGAATAAGAAGCCATGGCTGTATTTAAAATAATTTAAATTACATATTAGCTCATTTCACTATAGTGTATGTGACACCACTATTATTTTATATACTCGTTGTGCATCCTCACGCATGTTTAGAGCAAAATTCCTGCATTTATACACATAAAATCAGTTGTAGGGTTGGCCTTATGCTTGGTCTCCACATCTAAGTTGTAAAATGTACAGTTGTCACTCCTTTTATAGGAGTTATAGTAGCAAATGGTGTTTAACTAATGTTTGAAACACATGCAACTTATTACAGAGTAAAGAAAACAGCATACAGCACAGCTCAGAGGACGGCATGCAACTAGATATCTTCTTTTCATATAATAGAGTAGCATCTTTGGTATTGAGTTTTGGAAGGTTAATATTTAATAAATAGAAAGTGGAAAAAAGATGAATGGAAGAGAAACATAAGAGCAAGCAAATTACAACAGGTTTAAGCTCATTATATAAATCTCACTTCTTCTGTAAGCATAATAAATTATCTTCTGAAAATAACAATAACTATCTCAGATATGTGGTAAATAAAAATAAAATTACATTCATATGAAACAGGATCATCGAAGTTAAAGGACTAGACACAATTATGCTAGTAATCACAGTGAATGCAGAGTTAAATGAAGCACATTGTTAAGAAAGGATAGAAATTAATGCAAAAGAAATAATCAGGGTTTCAAAGAGGATGGCAAGGCAGCAAAGCTATTTTAACTTGTGATAATGGGCTGGAGAGATGGCTCAGACGTTAAGAGCACTGGCTGCTCTTCCAAAGGTCCTGATTTCAATTCCCAGCAACCACGTGGTGGCTCACAACCATCTATAATAAAACATGGTGCCCTATTCTGGTGTGCAGGTGTACATGCAGGCAGGATACTGTGTGCACAATAAATAAATCATAAAAAAAAAGAAAACGGTGCGATAAACCTAAGGCTATAGCTGAACTGAATAGAACAGCAGAGTATACATGTTACGACAGAAATTTCAAAACTAAATGATTAAGAAGTTGTCTCCTGTGCCAATTAGTTCAAGGGTATTCCCCAACAGCATAGGCTCTAAGAGCAGCAATCAATAAATGGGACCTCATGAAACTGAAAAGCTTCTGCAAAGCAAAGGACACTGTCCTCAGAACAAAACAACAGCCTACAGATTGGGAAAAGATCTTCACCAACCCTATATGTGACAGAGGGCTAATATCCGGAATATATAAAGAACTAAAGAAGTTAAACAGCAAAAAATCAAGTAATCCAATTAAAAAATGGGGTATGGAGCTAAACAGAATTCTCTGCAGAGGAATATTGAATGTCAGAGAAACACTTAAAGAAATGCTCAATGTCATTAGCCATCAGGGAAATGCAAATCAAAACGACCCTAAGATTTCACCTTACACCTATCAGAATGGCGAAGATCAAAAACTCAAGAGACAACACATGCTGGAGAGGTTGTGGAGAAAGGGGAACCCTCCTCCACTGCTGGTGGGAATGTAAACTTGTACAACCACTCCGGAAATCAATCTGGCGCTTTCTCAGACAACTAGGAATAGCACTTCCTCAAGATCAAGCTATACCACTCCTAGGCGCATATCCAGAAGATTCTCAAGTACACAATAAGGACATTTGCTCAACCATGTTTGTAGCAGCCTTATTTGTAATAGCCAGAAGCTGGAAACAGCCCAGATGCCCCTCAGTGGAGGAATGGATGCACAAATTGTGGTATATCTACATAATGGAATATTACTCAGCAATAAAAAACAAGGAAATCATGAAATCTGCAGGTAAATGGTGGGATCTGGAAAAGATCATCCTGAGTGAGCTATCCTAGAAGCAGAGGGATGCACACAGTCTATACTCACGCATATGGACATATAGAATAAACCTAATAAAATCTGTACACCTAAAGAAACTAATCAAGAGGGAGGACTCTTGCTAAAATGCTCAATTCCTATTCAGAAAAGCAAAGAGGCTGGACATCAGAAGAAGGAGAAAAGAGGGAACAAGTCAGGAGCCTGACACAGAGGACCTCTGAAAAGCTCTGCCCTGCAGACTATCAATGTAGATACTGAGACTTACGGGCAACCTTTGGGCAGAGTGCAGGGAATCTTAGGCAAGAAGTGGGAAACAGTAAGATCTGGAGAGGATAGGAACTCCACAAGGAGAGCAACAGAACCAAAACATCTGAGCACAGGGGTCTTTCCTGAGACTGCTATTCTAACCAAGTACTATGCATGGAGATTACCTAAGACCCCTGCACAGATGTAGCCCATGGTAGTTCAGTGTCCAAGTGGGTTCCATTGTGATAGGAACAGGGACTGTCTCTTACATGAACTGATTGGTCTGCTCTTTAATTACCTCCCCCTGAGGGGGAAGCAGCATTACCAAGCCACAGAAGAAGACAAGGCAGTCACTCCTGATGAGACCTAATTGACTAGGATCAGAAGGAAGGAAAAGAAGTCCTCCCCTATCAGTGGACTTAGGGAGGGGCATGCATGCAGAGGGTGGAGGAAGGGAGGGATTGGGACGGGAGGAGGGAGGGAATCATGGGGGGGATACAAAGTGAGTAAAGTGTAATTAATAAAGAAAAATAAAATAAAAAACATAAACAAGAAGAAATACAAATTACCAATTACCAATAAAATCATTTAAGAATAAAAAATAAAACAAAACAAAACAAAAAACCTAAATGATCAGCCTTGAAGGCGTAAACACAAGTAACCTTATACAGAGTGAGTAGGTTATGGTTAGGAATATATGTATGGATGGATGGATATAAAGATAATTAACTGGAACAGAGGCTATGAATTTAAAAGGACAAGGAGGGGCACATGGGATGAATTGGAGGGAGGGAATACTTGAAGGGAGAGAAAGGAAAAGGTAAATGATGTAACTATAATTTCAAAAATAAAAGAAATAAATAAAAAGTATTACTTTGACCTTCTCAGTACACATTTAGATAGAAAGCTAAAGGAAAAGGAAACTAGACCCTACAATTGAAACACAGAGGTTGTGGAAACAGGTCCATTGACACTGCTTATGTGGCACACACAGAGACGATGCTTGAATCCCCCAGGAAGGTGCATATCCAAATCTCAGCACTTGGTAGATGGAGAAACGAAAAGCTGAAAGTCAAAACTGCAGAGTGAGTGTTAGGCCAGATGCACAATATGAAATTCTATCTAAATCAATAAAAAACAAATAAGTAAATATTTTAAAAATCAACATATTTAATATACTTTCAGATTTTATCCATATGATTATAAAATTTTTAATTAGGAAATGTTGACAAAATGATCTGATGGAAAATAAAGATATCAGATAGTTCATATTCACTGATAATAACTCACTAAAATTAAAAACAAATAAAATAATAATAAACATAATCATATTATAAACAGGAAATATGCTTCTGGAAAGCATTGATTCAGATGGGAAAATTGTACGTGATTTACAAAACAAAACACTATTTCATAATAAAAGTTGTATTCCATGGAAATCTAAAATTTATTTTTAAAATACAAGAATGTCATATTTATTTTTGGAATATCTAAAAGAGAGACAAATAAGGGCTGGAGGGAAGGCGCAATAGTGTGCCTTTTGCAAAGGACCTAAGTTTGGCTCTGGGCACCCAGGTCAGGAAGTTAACAACCACTGCTAACTCTGGTGCCAAGGGGGCCAATTCTGTCTTCTGGACTCCATGGGAACCTGCATGCACACGTGCACATTCTCACTCGCACACATATATACACATAAGCCAAAAAACAAGCTAAATAAATAAAAACAGCAGGAAAGATGGAAATGGTAAAGGCATTTCAGAAATAAAACAATATAAAATGAAATAGCTGAAAAGATAAATAGAAGCAGCGATATGTATGTGCCATTTCACTGTAAAAGTGACCACATTTACCTTCTCAGTTGAGAAACTGTGATAGATTTAGGACATTAAAAGAATGTCTAGTGAAATAGTTTCTTCTCTTGCAAGTCATCTACAAATGGCCTGACCCTTCACTTGTGTGCATTACAGGGCCCAGTCATTGCAGATACGTTTTATAATTGTTCTGTGTTTTAAGGAATATTATCACCTTTCTAAAATGTACTGAGAACTTGGATTAAAGACAGCTAAGATTTTCTCTCAAGCTTTTCTCCCATTCTGGTTTGAAGAAAAAAAGTAACTAGAGCAAACTCAAAAAACAGCCACTGCCTTCTCTCAAGATAGGTGCTCTTTAGATCTTTCTCTGGTGTCTGGATTCCATACAAGCTCACTCACATAGTATCTTCTTGTTTTACTTTGCATTGTAACTGAGAGATCTGACCATTTTGTTGCAAACAGTAGTTAACATTATCAGTAGTATATTACAATTTATTTATCCTCTGGAATGTTGATTGCTTTTTGGCTGTTTTCTTCTTTGGGCTATTAGAATAATACATTTGTGTGTGTGTATGTGTGTGTGTGTGTGTGTACACATATATTTATGTGTATGTATTATATATATGTGTGTGTGTTTGTGTGTGTGTATATTATGTTGGTATAATGTTCTTTTGAAATGTATACACCTTACCCTTGTTCATTCAAATGCTGATTTCTCCCCTCTCCCCCACTCTCTGGTTTCAATCTGGATATTGCATTGTGATACTTATTCTAAGCATCTGTCTCAATTTTGTGTAAACAGGCCAAAATAAAACAACTAGCCACAGTGTTGAACGATGGGAGGAGCCAGAGGGCAGGAAAGAGGGGAGGAGGGAAAGGGCAAGGAGGGAGAGCTAGGAGAGCAGAGCTGGAGGAGATGTTGGAACTACATGGATATGGACTGGACATAATATATCACTAAAAGCAAGTGTAATGTGGGAAATCTAAATGTTAGGAAACTGAGAGCTTGGAGGTTTAGGAGGGAGTAACTATTGCCCAGCATTGTGTTCTAGGTTAACTAAATAAACCTAGTTTCTGTGTGGTGGTTTGATTATACAGCTGCTTAGGATTAACAGCAGCATTAATAAAAGATAAACCAATAGTAAATATTAATCACCACTTACAACAGTATTATATATATTTAATGTGCCAGGTGAGCACCCAAGGCAGCACCCAAACTTTTGTGCCAACGGATTCTGAGCTACAGCCATGCAGGAAATGTTGATACTCAGGATATTCATTCATAATGATTTCAGAAGCTCTTTGACACTAAGGTCACCATAAACAAACTTAGAAAAATAATTTGGAAGTATTGAACACATAACTACAATATGCGATATCAGTATACTGCTAATGTCCAGTGTTGAAAGGATATGAAAATTAAAATGTCAGTTGTTCCATGTCTGTCTATCAGTTAGGGGTGGGAATAGGATAAAGATTCTATTCAAAAGGAGTTTAACTAAAAGAAGTTTAGTTAAGAGACCGTTTACAAAGAGGAATGTGAGATTAAAGGGGCAGACAGCACATGCTAAAACACCCGGGAATTAGCAGCAAACTGACAGAGCTTGTCAACATCCTGGACCTGAAAGAACTCGCTAGATCTTGTGGGAACAGAGCCAAGCAGCAGCATGCTGTACTGGAGTAAACCTAAGCTCCTTGCTTCTTTTTTAGATTCCCTCCTTCTGCCCGGTCCAACAAGTGCCCAGGCCTCCTTGTCAATGGAGGGATTGAGTATAGAGGGCAAAAGGTTAGCCAGCACAGTGGCCTGCTGTGGAGTGCAGTAGGGTCCCATGTGGGTGCCCTGGTGCAGAAACAGCACATGGATGTGTAGCGCCCTTGGATACATCCATCTAATTAGGGAAAGCACATCAGATTTGGGGAGTCCCTTGTGATTATTCAATCAATGGCTTCATTAGCTAGAATAGCTGTGAATTCGCAAATGCTAAATTGAACCTGGCATCCTGCCCTTGAGAACCAGTCTCCTAGTCCCCACTCAAAGGGGACTAAAACAACACTAAATAAGTCTAAGTCGCCTGGAAAAAAAAATCTTAAATAGAAAGCTATTTCAATGCCTGAGCAAGTGCTACTTAACTTGTTATTTTTTTTAAAGCTTTTGTTATTTTTCTTCCCAAGGATTGATTAAAAATAAATGTTGAATCATGCTAATCTTTCTTCCTAATGCTACAATGAGCACTTACCCCCCAGCATACTACCTTTACACTGTGATAGTTGTAAATGTTTTCCGACTCTATCTTTAAAAATCACTATCCTAAACAGTATACAAAACATGAACAACCTTTGTCACCCTGCCATCATGGCTGCTGGCTGTCTAATTTCACTTCTAACAAATATGTGCCAGTCACCAGAAAGTGGCTTCTGAAATAGTGGTTGCTTTAGTTAAATGAAACAGAACATAGGAGCAACAAGAATAAATTACTGATGGATGCTAGGATCCATTAGCTTCTCAGTGTCCTGCATGGCTTGCCCTGAATGAACATGGATCAAGGACTTCATTTTCCTCATGCATCCTTGGGGATAGAAACTCAGAGATAAGAGAGATAAGAGTGATGGTATCTCAGCCAGTAACTAATGAAAATACCTTCAGTCAAAATCAGAACTAAAGTAAGGACAAATACCTAAAAAAAAAAGGGGGGGGACAACTTGGGAGAAAATTACATATAAGTTAACCAGAAATTAAGTTGTCTAATATATTTTTGAAAGTGATTATTTCTTTATTTAGTATACTAACGAATTGGAGCTCCACTATATGTTCGTAATTCTGGGCTTTCAAATCAATGTATAATAAAATATCAGAAATTAATCATGTATAGAATCCCACTCAGAGTAGAAGGGACCTACATAAGATGTATGAAATTTGGTGACAGTGAATTCATTTTTCACTGTGGATCTACCATCTGTCCTTTTTATTTTGTTATTAGAACACTTAATTCACATGAGAACCTTTGAGACATCAAGTTATTAAAATGCTGTAAAGCACAACACCATATATTCATATGATTCATAATATTAAAATTGAGAGGCATTTTGTGAAGGGACTTTTCATAATCCTAAGAAGGAAAACCAACAGCAGAGATAGAAATAAAAGCAATAAAAATTGAACATGTGAATCAAACTCACTCAACACATGAAAGTCATTGTCAAGGAAAAGGAGGTAGTTTTTTTTTTTTTTTCCTTTGTTTTCTTTCATGGTGGAAACCAGTCCAGACTCATCAGGATAGAAAAGCTTAGGCTATAAGTGGATACTTTGTGAACTTTGTTCCTATTTCTTCTGACATTATCTTCTCACATGGAGAGATCCTGGTATTCCACCACAAACATGAAGATCTCTTAAAGTACGCTTGGCAATTCTTGAAGGAGGGTAGAATCTTACAGAGGTGCGGGTGTGGTGGTGCACACCTGTAATACCAGTACTCGGAGAGGCAGAGGCAGGCCAATCTCTGTGAGTTCAAGACTGACCTGGTTTACAAAGCAAGTCCAGGACAGCCAAGTCTACACAGAGAAACCCTCTCTCTCAAAAAAATCTTCATATATGTGTGTGTGTGTGTGTGTGTGTGTGTGTGTCTGTATACTCACACACATATAGTCTTACAGAGAACCCGCAAAGTCAAATGTTCTTTACAATGCTAAGAGCTCAATTGCCTTTTGATGATTTATTGTTGTTGTTATTGTTAACTCGCATGACAGTTCGGGGGCATTTCCTTGAGACCACAAGGCATGGGATAGTACTGTGGCATAGCAGCAGGAACTACTGGCTGACTTTTCTTCTGTTTTAAATATTATATCAAATGTCAGTGCATACAGTCGATCCACGTCAGCTAAAGCTGTTCAAGGTCCTCTGTAAGGCATAAGGGCACAACTGATGTGTGAGACCAAAACTTTGAGAGCTGCTAGAACTGAATGATGACAGAATATCCATATATCTCTATGTCAGAAGATATAAGAATAGGTACCAAGTTCACAAAAGCCATGTATATCCCAGAGATGAGGGCAAGTCTACCATTGTGAGACATCATCATGAGGCATTGTGACCCACACACTGGCTGCGGCATTTTTAGATTTGGCTTTAAGTCTTGTTTCTTTCATAACCGGCCGACATTAATTTTCCATTTCTTTTCAAGATTATTGGTACTCAGAGATAAGTCTGCTCTTATTAGATTATTAACTATTATAAGAATATATACATAGTATTTTTCTTCTCATTACACAATAGAAACACCTAACAGTAAGTAACCAAAATATAAACCTTTATAAAGAACCACTTGGAAACTGCAGTATGAAATAAAAACCCTGTTTTAAGGTTATACTCCAGGAGCTGCAA
The DNA here is from genome assembly GCF_907164565.1 of Psammomys obesus. Lineage (NCBI taxonomy): Eukaryota > Metazoa > Chordata > Mammalia > Rodentia > Muridae > Psammomys > Psammomys obesus. The sequence goes on from NW_026594428.1 coordinate 17,782,621, forward strand.
AATTCTAAAGGAAAGCATTGCAAACTAAAGTTACATTCTTGACTTTTGAGCTTTTGACCAAATACACTTTCTCAGCTGTCTCTTTCATGTACAGATATAAAGGAACAGACGCTGCGTCATGTAAGGCCAACATCAGGTCCATGTGTCTACATCAGTCAAGCTTGAAAAAATAACAAGACAATGACATTTGTTGGTTTTAAGTCAGTTTAAAGTCTGTGTGTGTGTTTTGGCCTTATTGGGACCATTAAAGTTTTAACTCTCACATAAATAATTTTGCACATTGGAATCAACTGACTGGGTGTCATAATTATTCTGGATATAGAGACAAAAAAATGAAATTTAAATGCCTCTCTGCTTACTGAGTAAATCTGTACACTCTAAGCCTACTTGTTTAACAAGAACCTGGAACTTTTGCCTTCAGTTACGTTTTGAGGTGGTAGGTGAATTGGGCTACTTTATTTCTTGGGAGACTCCTCCCTGGAAATTCTCCAAGTGGTAACTCATAAATAAGTTACTAATGAAGCTCGGGAGAAAATAACCAGTTTAAGCAACACAAAGTATGTCTTCTTCTAAGTGGCTTTTTAAAGCAGCAGATTTGCTTAGAACCATAAAGAAAAGACCTCTGCTATAGAGGAAAAGGATGCATGGTTTATTATAAGGAAAATTCAGTGTTTATATTCTGCACAGCAGCCATTGATTACCTTGACCATAATAACCTTACAAATAATTATCAGTTTTCTCCTTTGGTTTATAACTTGTAATAACACCTTGATATGTAATCACTACCACTTATTTTACCTAGCCTATCTAGTATTTGTGGTAGGCCAGTCACCCCCTCCCTTCTAGCTAGTATTTTTTTAAAGAGTTTTCTCTCATTAAAAACAAACAAACAAACAAAAAAAGTTTATCTTCCAATTGTTCTTAACGTTCTCCAGAGATCAAGTAGCAAGAAGGAAGAAATAAATGCAGATTTCTCCATTATTAGAGATGTGTGTGAGATTTGGTACAATTATTTCATGGCTTGCACAAAAATAAGTTTTTAAAATTATCCTGTAAGAAACAGTTTAACCCTAGAATGTATCACATTTCTGTTCTTCCTGATAAGCATAAAATTAACCAAAGCAACGAGTGTGAGGCCTCCTTTCCTGAAGGTGTGCATCGTTTGCACATTTATTTTTCTTGTAGATTATCCTAAATTAATACTCTCACAAAGCATCTGCTTGGGTGTGTGTTCAAAGCTTGTCCAGTCCTCTTAGGTTTTGTTCATTTGTTTGTTTTATTTTTCTTAGTGCATTTTTGTCAATGGTAAATAATCCTTTGCAATTAACTTCATAAACCCTGCCCTTTGGAACCCTACCTTTATTCTCAAGTCTTTAAGCTCTCTACTGATGACTTTCACAGCCATGCTTCTGCTCTAAATTTTCATGTATGTATGATTGAAATATGCTTTTAAATTACTTGGTAAACTATTAAAGACCTAAAATATTATCTGTCCTGCCTCTAGGCATCGTCCTACTATCACTTTAGATGTCTACCATTTCGTAAAAGTACCACATGCTTACCAGTGTTGCTACTGGGGCATCCAAATTCATTTGGGTCCAGCTTTCATCCCATTTTTCCAAGAACATTTTATCATATTTGTGTCTATAGAATTAAGGTAGCATAGCAGGACAGGGTTAATTTTCTCTGGGAAGTAGAGATGTATGTGCATGGAAGAGGTGATATTTACACACTTGACATTTGAGAATAAGCTTCAAAATTAGCAGAGAAAGAAATTTCTGGTAGAGGAAACAATAACAACTTTCTCCTGATGCCAAGAATTTTAGCTTTTCAACAATTGGCTGCGACAATACATGTTTATTTGTTTGTTTGTAATTTTTTTCATTGCAGCAGGCCACTTTGCTGAAAAATGCATTAGATAACCCCATCCCAAAAAACAAAATCACAAAGGGTGTTGAAAGAAAGCAATAAGTAGTATGTGAAACAGCACTATAACAAGTTTCCAGAAAGAAAAATCTCAGTCAGGGTTTTATTATTAGCAGACCATGTAGCTCTGTGATTGGACAAGTACCTAAATAATAATGATAACAATAATGATAATACTAAATAGTGTGGCATAAAATAATTCACATATTTCTGGGTCTCCTATTCGGTTCCATTGATCCACCATTCTGTTTCTATGCCAGTACCATGCAGTTTTTATTACTTTTGCTCTATAGTACAGCTTGAGATCAGGGATGGAGATACCTCCAGAAGATCTTTTATTGTAGAGGATTGTTTTAGCAATTCTGGGTTTCTTGTTATTTCATATGAAGTTGAGAATTTTTCTTTCCAGATCTGTAAAAAATTGTGTTGGTAATTTGATGGGAATTGCATTGAATCTGTAGAGTGCTTTTGGTAAGATGGCCATTTTTACTATGTTAATCCTGCCAAGCCATGAGCATGGGAGATCTAAGGTGCTCAATCCCCATTCAGAAAGGCAAAGAGGATGGACATCGGAGGAGGGAGAAAACAGGGAACAGGATAGGAGCCTACCACAGAGAGCCTCTGAAAGGCTCTACCCTTCAGGGTATCCATACAGATGTTGAGACTCATAGCCAAACTTTGGGCCGAGTACAGGGAATCTTATGAAAGAAGTGGGAGATAGCAAGACCTGGAGAGGACAGAAGCTCCACAAGGACAGTGACAGATCCTAAAAGTCTGGGCACAGGGGTCTTTTCTGAAACTGATACTCAAGCTAAGGACCACTCATGCAGATGGCCTGAAACCCCTGCACAGAGGTAGCCTGTGGTAGTTCAGTATCCAAGTGGCCTCCATAGTAATGGGGACAGGGACTGTCTCTCACATGAACTGATTGGCCTGCCCTTTAATCACCTCTCCCTGAGGGGGGAGCAGCCTTACCAGGCCACAGAAGAAGACAATTCAGCCACTCCTGATGAGACCTGATAGACTAGGGTCAGAAGAAAGGGGAGGAGGACCTCCCTTTTCAGTGGGCTGGGAGAGGGACATGGGTGGGGAAGAGGGAGGGTAGTATTGGGAGGGGAGGAGGAAGGAAGGTACAGGGGGGATACAGAGTGAATAAACTGTAATTAATAAACATAAAAATAATTAAAAAAGAAAAATAATTAATTCATATAAACTCTTGCATTCTGTCAAAAATCTTTAAGCTCACATTTGGAGAGATTAAGATGTGAAGCAACAAAATAATGCAAGGCCTTGATTGGGAGCAGTCCTGAAGCCAGACAGCAGCGTCTGATCCCTAGAGTCAGCACCTACTGAATCCCTCCAGCTGGGTAATGCTGTTCCCTGAGCAGCAGAGGGATTGATAGTACTATTCTTTGCTGAGACTGTTTTAAACTTCAGCTTGTTAATAAATGTAAAGTGCTCGGTACAGTTCTCGGGACCTAGAAGAGAGCACCTACTATCCCTGTCACCGCTACCACTATCTATGGTGGTGTAAATGTGTAGGAGGACCAGCCGCACATCTGCTGACTTCTGCCTCCGGATTGATTTCTTTCAGCACAAACCCCATCATTTTGCTAACATGGTTGTGACTTAAATGATGGCGTGCGGATGTCACTTAGGAGGCCTCTGGCCTTTCTGTGTTATTGCACACTGTGTAGTTTAATTAGGATTTAATGTATCTGGGACAGATGTTCAGCTAAATCAGACAAGAACTGAAAATTTCCGGTAAGGTCTCTTTAAACCTGTGCAAACATGTATACATGATCAATCTTCATGATCATAGATACTCTGAGGGCACCCAGTTAATTCCATGAGAAACTGAGTTGTATTACAGTGTCTGTGTTAATATAACCTGTAACTAGGTCTAAAGATCTATGCTAAAAATAACATTTCAATCTTTGTGACTTTGCTACACCAGCAGTAGGCACTGATCTCCTCCCAGCCCGGGCTGGGACTCAAAGTAAAAGTTCACTAGCGAAATAATATAATATATGGAGTGAAGTGAAGTGCAGATTTCTTCTGCAGCACTAGGATGTCAGTTTAGTAAGACCTTAAAGTGCTGATGTGTGCAGGAGACATGAGTGTTTTAAGGCAAAGGACAACTTTCTGGGTGCAGAAATAAAAGACAGAGATTCAGGTCTCATCTCCAGCTATTAAGCCTGAGATGTCAGCTCTAAATCTCTCTGTACCTCTCTGTTTATGTTCAGTTTTTAATTTTATTATATATATTACAATTTATTCACTTTGTATCTCCACTGCAGCCTCCTCATTCATCTTCTCCCAGTCCCACCCATCCTCCCTCTTCTCCCCCATGCCCTGTCCCTAGTTCCCTGATAGGGGAGGTCCTCCTTGTCTTCTATCTGACCCTAGCTTATCAGGTCTCCTAAAGGCTGGCTACATCATCTTCCTCTGTGGCCTGGCAAGGCTTCCCCAACTCAGGAGGAGATGATCAGATAGCCTGCCACTGAGTTCATGTCTGAGACAACCCCTGTACCCCTTACTAGGGTACCCATTTAGAAAATGAGCAGCCAGTGGGCTTCCTTTGAACAGGGATTCTAGGTCTTCTCCATGCATCTTCTTTAGTTGAAGTATTGGTCTCTGAAGGCCCCCGAGCCCAGGCATTTTGGCTCTGTTGTTCTCCTTATGGAGTTGCTATCCCCTCCAGGTCTTTCTATCTCTATTTTCTTCCATAATGATTCCTGCACTCTGCCCATTGGCTATGAGCCTCAGTATCTTCTTCAATACCCTGGTGGGTAGAGTCTTTCAATCCTTTGTGGAAGGCTTCTTACCCATTCCTTGTCTTCTGCTACTTCCGATGTCTATTCTGTGTGTCCTTCTGAATGAGTTTTAAGCATCTTCCCTAGGGTCCTCCTTGTTGTTTAACTTCTTTAGGACTATAGATTTTAGCATGTTTATCCTATACAATATATCTAATATCCACTTATAAGTGAATATATATCATGTGTGTCTTTCTGCTTCTGGGTTACCTCACTCAGGATGGTCTTTTCTAGTTCCCACCATTTGCCTGCAAATTTCATGATTTCCTTGTTTGCTGAGTACTATTCCATTGTGTAAATGTACCACACTTTCTGTATCCATTCCTTTGATGAAGGACATCTGGGTTGTGTCCAGGTTCTGGCTATTACAGATAAAGCTGCTATGAACATAGTTGAACAAATGTCCTTATTGAATGGTGGGGTATCTTTTGAGTGTGTGCCTAAGAGTGGTATAGGTGGATCTTGAGGTAGCACTATTCCCAATTTTTTGAGAAAGTGCCAGGTTGATTTCCAAAGTAGTTATACAATTTTACATTCCCACCATCAATGAAGGAGGGTTCCCCTTTCTCCACATCTTCTCCAGCATGTGTTGTCACTTGATTTCTTAATCTTAGCTGTTCTGATGGGTGTGAGATGAAATCTCAGGGTCATTTTGATTTGCACTTCTCTGATGACTAAGGATGTTGAGCATTTCTTTAAGTGTTTCTCTGCCATTAGATATTCCTCTTTTGAGAATTCTCTATTTAGCTCTGTACCCCACTTTTTAGTTGGATTACTTGTTTTGTTGGTGTTTAACTTCTTGAGTTCTTTATATATTCTGGATATTAGCTCTCTGTCAGATGTAGGGTTGGTGAAGATCTTTTCGCAGTCTGTAGGCTATCGTTTGTTCTGATGACAGTGTCCTTTGCTTTACCAAAGCTTTTCAGTTTCATGAGGTCCCATTTATTGTTTGTTGATCTTAGAGCCTTGCTGTTGGCGTTCTGTTCAATGCAATTCCCATCAAAATACCAACACATTTTTTACAAACATTGAAAGAATAATTCTATTTCATATGGAAAAACAAAAAGTGCAGAATAGCTAAAACAATCCTGTACAATAACAGATCTTCTGGAGGTATCTCCATCTCAGATCTCAAGCTGTACTATAGAGCAAAAAAACTGTCTAAAATACAACTGATCAAGAAATGGTTTCAATACCTCTTCTTGGCTTATAAGGAACAGGCCTTCCCAGACAACTCCTGACCCATTTTTAGGACTCTCCTATGATGGGCAAGCTTTACAGTAATCAACCTTGATGTTTCGGGTCAGTTTTCTAGATGTATACAGAGCATGGCTTCAATTTTCTGTGACGAAGACAGAAATCCTCCTCCCATGCTACTTCAAGCTTGGGTGTCTTCTGCATGGAAGACAATATTTTCATCCATGGAATATAAGGAGGAAAATGCCTCCCATTCCCTCACTAAATCCTTCCACATCAGCTCGTCTTCCCTGATGTATACCTTCCATTTTCTCAGGTTATTGCCTAACTTTGCCTCTGGCCCAGGCAAGCCTACATATAAATTCAGAAGTTTTGGAGAAGGAAAAAAAGGGGGGGGGGATATTATTTAAATCCCTAAACTAAATTCCTTAGAAATCTTTGGCAAATTTATATTTTCTGCGTCAGTGCACTGCCATATTAATCAACTAATGAAAATTATTATGCAAATTTTACTTCCATTATAAAATAATTTAGGGATGTGTGATTTTTAACCATTTTCATATTCACACGTATGTGCGTTTGCCACAGCTGGAAAAAAAATCTTGTTGATTTGAAGCCTAATGAACAGTGGGAAAGTCATTGTAAAATGTACACAGGGTCTGGGCTATTGTCCTGACTGTTTTGTCCTTGGCAGGTGCCATGTCAGTGTTGTAATGTTATGATATACTGCTCGTTGATGCAATTACAGTTGTCCAAGCACATCTTGGTTTCAGGGCTTGAGATGTATTAGCGGGATAATGAGATAGGGAGTCTTGATTTGTTTTCGTTGAGTATTGATCAAATAAATGACGGATTCTGTAAAAGATGAGCAGGTTTGATTACCCCAAAATGCATTTCTCAGGAGCAGACAAACCATAATTTTAATTGAAATTCTTTTTTGCAGAAGCAGCTTAGGTTGTTATTTGAAACCTGTGTATAAACAGCCTTTGTACATTTCCAGGGATAATTGTATGAATCTATTTGTAAGAGACAAAGTTATTTAACTTGCTTCTCCAGAAAATTCATTGGAGCAAATTCGCGCGCTCTCTTGTAAGGCAGACAATTAGAACATGCGACCATTTTGTGTTATGGACTATGTTAAATAGCATGATATTAAAGGTTCTCTTTTCTTTTACTTCGCTGAGATTTCCAACTCTGTGCACTGTTGTTGTGTGTCCTGTAACCTTCCTTGCCTTTGCACTGCTATGGCAGGAAGGTGAGCCTACTGCAGACTATTATGTGCCCATCTACTGTCCTGATGAATTAACAAAATAAGACGAGGCAAACAAAGCTTCCTGTTTTGGGAATATCAGCAACTATCAAGAAAAAACCACTGCTCTTCCCCTTTGCTCACTCTCTCTGTTATGGTATGCTCTTCACTGGGGACCAGGACTAAAGCACTTGGTCAAAACTCATCTTTGTTCTTCCAGTGAGGTCCACTGTCTCTTCTCCATGGTTAGCTCCTATGTCTCACCACCTCACACAGAGTTTTCTACTTCCCTTCTAAAACCTGTTCAGAACTCTGCTGCCTGTTTTTTAGAACTTAGAGAGGAGTTCTTGACTCTGCTGTGCCTGGTGTTTCCAACACTGCAGCCAGGACAATGTTCCTATGGTATCCTAAATGACAGAGGATGCATCTCTCCACAGAGACATCACCACTCTGGTGATTAGGCTTGTACTACCATCAAAGCAGATTACATGGTCTTTTTGCCAGCTGATGAAAACATAACTGCTTGATGTAAACTGTTTCCTTGGGATTGTGTTTTGTGTTAAGAGAAAAAATTGTTTCAGTTGTGCTTTTGTGATACCTTTCATGATAGGGTTGGGACTAGATGGAAATGTGATTTAAAGTGGTATACTCATGCTGTTTAGAGGTGCCAACACAGAATGGGGGAAGGCAGAGGTCTGTAAATGACAAGGTTAGTGAGAAACAGTACCACTAAAAGTAGGCATGTTATTGTTGTGCAAGAATGGCCCTTGTCACATCCCAGATTTTGTTTGAAAGAGTCTGCCATGTTTAATGACAAATAAGGATCCTGTGATTTTTCACTTACCAGAACTAATACTGTTATTTTAAAAAGGAAAGAAAGTATCAAGGATGTTCCATGGCTGTCCAGTAGTTCCTATGTCTTATTGCTCTGCATGAATGAAGAACTGGCTTTATACCATGCTGCTAATAAACACGAAGAAATTTGTATTAACAAGTTCTTGCCTCGCTATGTCTATTCTGACACTAACCATCTCTCAAAACACGCAAGAGAAGCTAGCAAATTCATGCTCACTTTTCCATGAGGGCTTAAATTTCTAAAGTGAATAATAAGTTTGATTTTTAAAATAATTTTTTTTGAAAATAAAATGTGTAAACTCTTGAAAGAATTCCATTTAAATATACAAGAAAATAAAGCCATATCATACATGCAAAATGTAACCAAATCTTAAGGCCAAGACCTGGCCATCCTTTCCCCTTGCCTATGACACACACCATGTTAACAGCACCAGTTAACGCCAGGTCTTCTTCTTTGTTCTCCTGCTATGATGGCACAGATAACTAGTCCTCAGGGACCACATTAGACCATGGTGAATCCTACATTGTATGAACAGCTATTAATATTTTAAACACTGTCTGCTCTCTGGTACTATGGTATTACGTCATCATTTATACAATAGAATCTGTTACTGGCTTGAAGGTTTTGAGAGCTTTAGTGTGCCAGTCATGAAGTGGAAGATATAATTATATTAATGCAATTAACATGTACAAAAGGTAGACCTTTTTAACATTATTTCAAATGTTTCTGATATTGTCTGGTCCAAAAATAACTACTTGATTAATTTGCCTCATAAGAAATATCTCTATGTAGGTCAGGATGAGATCATTTGAAAAATCTGCTCCTCAGAGAACTTTTAAGCCACCAAAAAAAAAAAAAAAATCATCTGAGAGTTGGAGCTGAATTATATGGTCATTTTAGTTCTCAGAATTCAAAGCGTAGATGGCTGGAATCATGTGCATGTGATAATTCTAGGCTACTCTCAATAAATAATACATGTCATTTCTGCTTCACTGAGACTGTCACTGACTGTTCTAAATGACTTTCAACACAGGGCCCAACCTGCTCTCCCAGAGTGCACTTCAGCTCAATTCCAAACCTGAAGGGTCTTTCCAGTATCCGGCCAGCTACCATAGCAACCAGACCCTGGCCCTGGGTGACACAGCCCCTTCACAGCTCCCAGCACGCAGCACGCAAGCCAGAGCAGCCGGGCAGAGTTTCAGCCAGGTAAGGGCCCTTTGCTCTTTTATGTGGGTGCGTTCCCAGGGGGGCACAAGGAATATGGGATCCAGAAGGTCTATGTGGGTGTGTCACAGAACTTACAAAAAGGGTCCTTTGCTATGAACTAAGGAAGGAAAGAAATGTCAAAATATGAGTGTAGAGTAATACGAAATTAAAAAAAAAACAAAACACTTTCTTTAGGAATGACTGTGAGTCACTAATCTTGTATTTCTGTTTTATGTATTGATAGTACAGAAATTAATATGGAAATGAGCATATAGTTATCATATTTAGATCTATCTATGCTATCAGTAGCTCAAACATTCTGAATTTCTGAGTTCACCTGAGGAAAAGACAATAGCCTTTATCCTTAAAAAAAGCCATGCAATTATTCTTTGAAGTTTAATCCTATCAAGGAACAGTGTAAACTCTTAATCAAGTGGATAAAACTAGACTATAGATAATTGTGTTTAGCTTAGAAATAGTTACACTTTGTCAAGTCAGATTTTGAAGTATACCCTTTGTTTTTTTTTAAGGCGTTGTGAGTATTTTTATAATTTCGCTCTAAAAATTTATTATCTTTAGTTAAAAACAACTCAGTTAAGAGAACCAGGTCTAACACATGATGGTACTCATGCATAAGGGTGTGTATAGACATATACACAAACACATACACATTCTCCTTTGAAAACTTTTATACCACCTTAAAAAAATCTTTGTATGGGTGTGGGTGTGGGTGTGGGTGTGACATTTTTGTTTTTATGATTTGAATGTAGCATATATTAAATCAATCCACCAAAAGTAATATATTCTAGGGTTATCTTCTTTAATGAAGCTTTGAATATATTTTCAAATGTATATGGTATTCTGAACTTCTATGCTTTTGATCCTAACTTTGAAATAAACTGGCTGGTTATTTCTTAGGCACTTATTGAGTACCACATTTACCAGGAACCCTTCCCAAGTCCCAGGACCCATCACTGAGTTCTCTACCCCATCTCACTTACTGATTTCCTGAGAGGTACTTTAAAGTAGGTTCTCCTCTATGTAGCTGTAGGACCTCTCAAGCCATATGCACCCACGTAAGGTATGTAGGAAGATTCAGATTAGAATGGTCTAGTGCAGCCACTGAAGCAATCAAGTGACATTGAGCATTTCATTTCTTATGGTTAAGTCATTCTGATAATTGTATTTAAAAATGACTTCTGTCCTCAAGCAACTGTCTTGCCAGCTGTGGTTTTGTAAATATTACTTTCTTGTGTGCTGGGCTGTAACAAGATAGATAAGAGAGAATTATAAAGCATTTCATTGACTTGAATGCTTGGCTCTCAGCCTCCCATGCAAGTTTAATCAGAAAGTGTGACTACATTGTAAAAATGTCACAGCTACATATTTGGAGTCATCAGAGTTGTAGTTTGAAGACACCAATGAGTGTGAAAACTCAAGATACAACTTTAATAGGGGTCCAGTGTTGTGGAGTAGAGAGGAGGAATCAGGAAGTCTGAGGACTCCAACCAGGCACTGATGGACTAATGCACTTTTCCCAGCAGAGCTGAGATAGAAGTTGACCAACTCAACTCTGAAAAGCTCAATGGTTGTTGGTGATTGGAAACATGACAGACTCCAGCTGTGTGCTGTATATGAGGAGGTGACTCGCTGAATACCCCATAGGACCTGTAATTTCAAAGCAATAGTACAGAAATGCTGAACCAGAAAACTAGCAATTTAACCAATTCGTGTTACACCCTTGGAAATAGCGCATGCAGGTTCCATTTCAGTAACATCTCATTCAGATCCACTGGTTTTACAAAGCCCATGTGAAAAATTCTTGTCACTATTCTAAATGGTATTACACCTCTCCTTTAAGAAAGATTAAATTTTTTGCGTGTCCTGTTGTTATCACATGCTACAAAAAAAAAAAATGTGGCCAATGGATGATGAGCTGAGTAAGATCAATGACCAACTGAAAAATATTTATTCATTCTCTCTAAAGATTACAATTACAAAGTGATATGAATAGTTTCTCTCTGGCTCACAAATCACACCCCTGTGTGAATATGAAGTAGTGTCATCAATGTCTAAGATTCTGTTTCCAGTGCCTAGAAAGATTCTAGTTTATCCAGCCCTCTGGGAGTTCATTGAATGACCATTACCAAATTCTGCAGTAGGCCTTGGAGATGGATGCAAAACCTCACTGTGTCCATCCCAGAATCTCATCAGTCACAGAAGTGACTGTCAGGCAGTTATCTTGTGTTGCTGGCTATACTTTCCTCAGATGTGAAGGTGAATTCATGAAGTAGAGCTGTAGGACAGCAGATGAGCTGCCCACCCAAGAAATGACACATCCTTTCCAGGAAGTGATATATCCTGATTTACATACAGCTCTCTTTTCCCCATCACAAAGGCTCTGTTCATCCTAGTTGCAAACATAGCTTTTAAGCAGGCTGTGGATTACTGCTCCCTGTCTCTTTGCTTTTTCTAAACCAACTTTGACCTTTCAGTTGGCTCCTATAAGCAGTCCTAATAGAACTGAGCTTTCTCCCATTAACTTGGTCTATTACCTGGTCATTCATTGATTCATCAAGACATTTGCTCTATGCCTGCTGATGTAATAAAACCTGTATTCTTAGGATGATGGGAGTATAGAAAATAGACATGGTCCTGGTCCTTGGGACCATGACTCTAGCAGTAGGCATGGAAATTAGGAAATCAACACTTCAAATAAGCAAAATGCATATAATTCACAATATATTAGAAGGTGATGGTCACTGAGGGAAGGACATGCACACAGAATAAGATGATATTCAGAGAGAGGAAAATAAAACAAGATGAAATCTTGCAGAGAAGACATTTGAGTAAGGACACTAGGAGAAGCTCCTGGCTATCTGGGGAGTGGTGAGTATAAGAGCCTCCAGTCGGAGTTGTCTGACATATTAACAAAACAACACATAGTTGGATGCAGCTAGAGCAGGAGTCAGGGATTTTCAGTGACTGGAGATTCAGTGGATCATTGATAGAGCTCAACATTTAGTACAGTGAGAAACCAGTAAACAGTCCTGAGCACAGTATGGATATATAGGATTGTCCTGGCAGATTTTGTTGCAGAACAGGTTCCCATCAGTTTGATTCAACGCGGAGCTTCACCTACAGAAAATTATTTCTATGCTCACAGTAACCAGAGCTGGATTCACCAAAATCTACAAGGGACTGCTAGAACCAGAGTGATTTTACCATAATGATACCATACTGGCTTCTGTTCTGGGTAGGCTGGAGAACAAGGAGTTAGCTAGCTTCCAGGTTTTGCTTGCTTCCATGCATGCAAAATTTCCTGTGAATTATTGAAATTCTGTACACACATCTTCTGGCATAAAAGAACAACAATGAAAATGATTTTTTATCATATCATGATATCATAATACCATCCAGAAGTGACTCCTCAAAGAAACAACATATATGAGAAAAATGAAATTAAATATCTGTGGACACAACCCTGTAAAAGTGGTATTGGAACTGAGAGTTGTTTTTCGTTTTTATTTGTTTTGTTTTGTTTTTTACCATTCACATGTTTCTAAGAAGTGCTAATGTATATTACAGTAATCCTAGGGAAATGGCCTGCAGGAAACCGAGAACCCTATCACAGTTATCTACAATGAAACCAGATAATACAGTGGACACTAATAATCTTCATTCCTTTTCAATCTGGCCTACCTGTTTAATGTCACATTGATTCCATGTCTTAAAATCCCTGTGTATGCTATATCATAATGTTGGTTATGTCAGTGTTCATGTCTCCCAAAGAGCATTCCTGCAACATTGACAGGTAGACGACTATGTTATAAGTGGTGTTGGGATAGGCCATAATGTCCTATACACTGCAGAGGAGGAGAAGGTTCCCCATAATCAGCCATTGTATCAATCTCAGCATGGGGTGCACCACTCTTGCTTGCTTAATTATAAAATAAATTGTCCTAAAGTAACACTTTGACAGAGAAGTTACCAGCACATTTAGAAGATATATTTCAACATAGCTCTCTGTCATGTAGAAGTCGCAGTCTGCACCCAACATGCAGCATGTGGAGTAGAGAGCATGTTGTTTTGTGTATTTCCCTTGGCATATCTGTGGGACTCTTGCAGCAAGGTTTTTTTTTCCACATAGTTTTAAAATGCTTGCCTCTTATAAATCTGCATTTTTCTCCTTTGCTTTCAAGTTTTCCCCCCTATTTTCTTTTTCTAGCATAAACATGTTTAATCTGGCTTTGACAATCGAAATGTTTTGTATTGCAAGGAGTATGTATTCATGTTCTATGCTAACATTTCCTTTTCTGTGCAAATATTTAGAGTATTAAAATTGTACTGACAGAGCTTCATGCTGAAGTGAAAGTTTTCTGTGATATATTTTTTGCCAGTGTTCATGTAGACTTTAAAGAGACCTACCACCAACATACCCTTCTTGACTTACAGAAACTGTCTCTAGGACCTTTGTGACATTGTTTTGTATTTTCTTCTCCACTTTATTTTTTCTAATTGGGACATAATGAAATGACTATAAATAAAATACTTAATACATTAGTTACTAGAGCTGACCCTACCAAGTTTTATTAAAAAGAGACTAAAGGACAGGAAAAATCAGTATCCAAGTATTCAAAGATCTGTACCATCATGTTTGTCCTAATGACATCCTAAGGACTTAAGGATTGGGGAATTTTAGTACTTGGTACCTCCTGTCTGCATTGCTAGGGGTAGGATGGCTTGCAGAATCTCTCAATATCTATGATGCATGTTCTCATTCTCCCTCCTCTTCCTGTTCTCCACACCTTCTTTCTACACATTTCCCTCTTCCCTTAGTCCTCTCCCATTTCCTTCTCTTTCCTTTACTACTTTCCATAACTTTTAGACCCTCAAGTAGAGGGAACAGTAAGGATTGCCTTCATGATGGTCCATGAGGTCTTTTGGCCCTTTATCTGAGAGGGGGGAAACCCTATCTTCATCTTTTTTTTTCCTCAAAAAAGTTGAATTTGTCAGTGAGATGTTACCCACAATTTTAGTAGTCCTTTCTTTCCCATTGATAGTAACCACTGTGGCAGCTAGTGTCTTCAGGGACAATACAAACCCTGTGCATAAAACCTGTCTCTTCTCTTTATGTTGCTTATCAGTTTTTATCAAAGCCAGTACCCCTTGAGAGAATCGCTAGACAAGCATCACATCATTTTACTTGACTGTCTCCAAACTCAGATCTCTCCTACAGGACCAGGATTTGTCTTCCTTTGAAATGAAAGGTCGCCATTGCCTTCTGCAGGCCACTGCAGAGGAAAGTTTATCAGATTCCTGTGGACAATGGTAATAATGCATAAACAAATCTATTATAATCCAGAGAGTAAATTTGGGGGACATGGCTTATGTAGGCATGGCAATTTACCCTCTGAGCTACATTTTTTAATTAATTTTTTATTTTTTTACATTAATTACATTTTATTTGCTTTGTATCCCAGCTGTAGCCCCCTCCCTCATTCCTTCCCAGTCCTACCCTCCCTCCCTCATCTCCTCCCATGCCCCTCTCCAAGTTCACTGATGGGGAGGTCCTCCTCCCCTTCTGTCTGACCCTAGCTTATCAGATCTCATCAGGACTGGCTGCAATGTCCTCTTCTGTGGCCTGTCAAGACAGCTCCTCCCTTGGGGGGTGGGGAAGGCATGAATTCAAGGCCAGCCTGAGCCACATTTTATAAAGCAATTCAGTAACACCACTTGCATTTTAGAGTTGGTAATTTCTTCTTCTTTGAAAGGTGGGGGATCCATACTTGTGTGAACTCCTGAGGTCTAAACCAACATATCCAAAGGAAGCACACTGATTTCTCTAGAGGTTTAATCAACACAGAACTGGCGTTACAAAATCATCATATTGGATGCTTCTCATTGAGAAATCAGTATCTCCAAAGATGTCATTGCAGTGTCTTGTCTCTCATTCTGGTTCTCTGAATCACTGGAAGAGTACATGTTGGTCATCAACTTGCTGTCTCACCACATTGTCATCACTTAGACCACATTGTGTTAAGATAGTTCCTGCAAATGCCAGCCCAAGTCCTTCCTGATGCAAGCCAGGGATATGCATTCCTACACTTCTCTTGACAGCCCACATGTAGAGCCTCTGCCTCCTCTGAAATGCGGTGTCCAGGCTTTACTTTCATGACCCTGTCCTGACCCAGAAGCACTTCTGCCAATAGAGACTTGGTCACCACCATTCAGAGCTGTCTCTGAACTTAGGAGGGAATACCTTAAATCTGCCCATGTGTTGTAACTACAGGAAACTGAAAAAGGCCAGCATAAGGTAAAAAGGAGAGAGCAGACTGTGAGGGCTATTCATGAGGATCACTCAGTTTGGGAAGTCACCAACCAGCAACTTCCATTGTCTACTCCTGTCCTCACTGCCCTGGCTGCCTAACATTCTGGGTGAATATCACTCCTCTCAGAGCAGGGCTGCAGCAAGCTACTTCAGCATACTTGGCAGGTCTCAATGTGTCCTCACAACTGCTGTCATAAATCAGAGGCCTGTTTTAAATATGTGGCATTGTTTAGTGTCATGGTGTACTCGTGACTGAACTCAAGATTCCTGAGAGCTTGTGGTCTCAGATTTCCTGTGTGGTCACTTGAGGGCTGGCTGTGAGCACTGGCATTTTTCTGTCTTCTTCTCTCTTTGCTGTGCATTCTTTTGTTTATATCATCAGAATTCCAGCAAAACAGAATAAAATCAGCATCCAACCTTCAAGAAACATCCCCTTTGTGACCTCTTTGCCATCCTGGTTCTTATGTAAATGATTCAGAGTGAAAAACAGGAAGCAACTGTTTACTGTTGAAGCTGATACAACTTATTAGCTGAAAATCACCATATTTTTAGGGTCTCCATTTTTTTCCAAACAGAACAGTATCATATTTGTGAGCCAGATAATGTACCCGGTACCAAAATACAATGAAATAACATAAAAGTAAAGCACTGCGTTCAAAAGAACTGCTGAGCCTGCTCCAACAGCACATGTCTTATCAGGCTGAGGACCCTTGCTCTAGTTAGTGACTTGTGCTCTCTTTCCTTAAAGCCTGTTTGGAAGCCATGTGTGCATTGTCTAACTTCCAGATCCAATTGTATTTCTATAGTGACTGGAAAATATGTCCTCTATTAAACAGGTCTAGCAAAGAGGCATGAGCCCATTACACAACTACATAGAAGGTCAAAATGAACCAATGAGTACTACATACACACACACACACACACACACACACACACACACACACACACACCCCATGTAAACAAACACAAAAATAGAATTCAAAATTTATAACCAGTATATTCTAAGTCTGTTGTAACCAAAATTTACATACAAACAAATGAAATGCTTGTTTTATAAACACGTTTATGAATTTATGGTTTCGATTATCCTTGAGGATTTTCTAACAATAACAAGATAAAACAGAGCTACATTGAGCATGTACCCAGCTCCAGCCTTCTAGAAACTGTTCAGTCATATCACCTGCTTGATAGCTGCTTCCTTCTCAGTTCCAAAGAAACAGATCCTGCCTTCTACTGGGACTGATCCAAGGAACGAGAAGGAAGACACAGGTAGGAAGGTCTCTGCCGGAATCCAGAACCATGACCAAGAACAGCATCACGACCCACTTTGCTTCAAGTTAAATGTTTTGAGTCATTACTCTTTTTTAAGAGCCTCTTCAGCAATAACACATTTCTTCCCATTCTCATTGCTTATAAAAGTTCAAGTATTGCGACGGAAAGGAGTCCAATCCTCAATTTTTTAAACAGCCTGATTTTTCCTGAAATCTAATTTGAAAAGCAGACTTATATATTTTGTTTTTGATTGTAGGAACTCATGTTTGGGATACACCTGAAGCCTTAAAGGAGTGAATTAAGTTCTTTTCATCTAGAGTGTATTGTTTTTAATTCAAAAAAGGGTTATAATAAGTCATTCTTTGAATTGTGAATTGTGAAGTAGAGTTGAATTGCAGCCTTCTGTCTCCCAAACTAAGTGAATTTATACAATAAAACAGAAGTTGATGCATGCTCCCAGATTCCCATTTTTTGTGCAAATGATGAGCTGTTCTTAGAAATTTATTACTCCATCAGCCGCCGTGATGGACCACAGCACCTCTGGACCATTTGTTATGAGCTATAGATGAGCTTGTGCAGCTGTGCAGCCCAATAAGGTACCCGCAGTTACATGTGGCTGTGCACATTGGGATTAATCGTATGCACACTAAATCCAGCTCTTCCACTGACGAGCAGATTTGAAGCACTCAGTGAGCCTGTCTGCCTTGTGACTGCCTTATTGGGACATGCCAGTTTGGGATATTGCCAGGCCTAATGCAAGTGCATGGGGCTGTGCTGCTCAACAGGTACCAATATGGCTGGCATCCTGGGAAGGTCCAGTGATGGAGACTTTTAAACACATGGAAACAGCAGGCTGTGTTAAATTTGTGTTTTAGTACCACTTACTGCCTCAGAGAGAATGTAAAATGTTATTGCTTCTTTATCCTTCCCCTTGTTAAAAATTCTACAGAGTTTCGCCAAGATCCTCCCATGTGCCCATTTTTTACTTGGGCACCTCAGCTTTTGAAATGTCTCGCGGTAATGTGGAATATTCCAAAATTTCTACAGATTTCAGGACCATTTAAGGAAACTCTGTAGATGTTAATATTCAGTGTAGTTAGTACTCTCAGATTGGATGTTCCAACAGATCAAAAGAAAGGCAAGCTGTTTACAAAACACAGCTTTTCTGGGATATACATCATGTAAATATATATGTGTTCAGTAATTATTCTCTTTTATTTGTAAATTATATTATTAATTAAATTAGTTTCCTTTAAGTTATTTTTTTTTCAAAAATTTCTTACAAGTGAACCCTATTTACATTATTTCTACTGTTCCCTCTCCGTGTTTCAACTCTTCCCCTGGGCCACCTCTCAGATGTATGACCTCTTCCTCTGTACTGTTTTACACATACATGCACACACACACACAACACACACACACACACACACACACACACACACACACACACACACACCACAGACTCAGCCAAGTCCACCTGGTGTTGTTCACAGGTACATGTAATTAGGGAAAACCCCTTAGGATTGAATACTCTATCAGGGTGTTCATCCATGGAGAAAGTGATTCTGCCTCTCAGAGGCTGGAGCTCTTCATCCAGGGGCGGGGGGTCTGTGAGGTTTCCACCATCCACATGAACATTTTGGGAGGCCACCTTTTGTGATCATTTTGCAAATTGTCTCTAGGGAGCCATATCGTTGAGATTTCATGGATGCACCTTCTCTGTCACATAGAAGACACTATCTCCCAGCAGACATCCCACCTGGTTCTCTGGCTCTCACGGTCTTACCACTCCCCTTCAGCCATTATCCTTGAACCTTAAATATATGGGTTGCTTTGTAAATATACCAAGTGGGGCTAGGCACACCACAGTCATTTATTCTGTGGGTTTTGACTAGTTGTAGGTCTCTATGTAGCTTCCATCTACTGTAAACAAACGACAGTTACTTTTTATGCACATAATGTTTTATATTCATACACAGCAGTCACTCTCACCCTTATTTGCCCCCTACTCTTCCTCCACCCCACATATTCTATGCAACTTTGTGTCCTCTTCTCATTTGCATGAAACCCAGCCAGTCCAATTAGTGTTGCTTGTGCGGGCATCAATGTAGGGTCATCACCAGGAGCATAGAGAGCCTGTTAGAGCCACACTCCCGATGAAAATAGAGGCTCCATTCCCCAGCAAGGATTACCTTTCAGTGTCTCCTGGGTGGAACCTTTTGAGGTGCCCCACTATTCACACTGGGACTGGCTTCATCTTATTAAGGTCTTCTACAGGCAGCTTACTGTTACTGTTACTGTTGTAATGGCCCCATTGTGCTAGAAGACACTATTTCATAGCATTCCTCCCTGTTCTCTGACTCTTATAGTTTTTCTGGCCTTTCTTCCATGGTGTTCCCAAGCTTTCAGAGGAAGCATTGTGATAATGCTGTTTGGGGCTGAGCAGTTCACAATCACTTTTGTTTTGCACTCTGACCAGCTGTATGTCTGTATCAACTGACAAAGGACAACGGCACTTAAATTAGGTACCTTTCTCAGTATTTATTACAAAGTATGCCATTTGGTATTGCCATCGTTAATGTATTATAAGGCCATTATTAGTGTCTTAGAAGATATAACCAAGAGTTCTTTTGTAAGCAGGGTACTCCCTTAGTACCATTGTTTCCATCATTATCTTCCTGTATGAGGCTCTTCCACCACTTGCTAGTCGGGTACCAGGTTGCAGAGGTCCTATTCAACAACAAACACAGTAGAGCCTCAGAAGGAAAATGTCTGTGGGCTTGCCAGAATTTTCTAGATCAGTACCATCTGTCCTCCTTGACAGATTGTTACCAACCCCAGGGTCCATTTCAGGCCCTAGAACCAGATGGTCTGCCATTGTTGGTTCTCAAAGTTTGGAAGGGACTGAAATCCCTCAGAGAGCGCATGCAGACAGGGAGCTTGGCTTCCACCAGGGTTTCTGTTCAAGGCGGCACTGTGCCTGGTAAATAGACAGCATTTTCCGGAAATAAGAGGTCTAAGAACTGTTTCTCACATGTGTTGGGACATTGGAATCTCCTGGATGCTGGCTCACCTACCTGCTGCTTAGGTCCCACCTTCAATGGTTCTGAATTAAATTTCTAGGGTAAGTCGTAGCTGTTCCAATATTTTTTTTTAGAAGTCCCTCTGACAATTTTCACCTACAGGTGGGTTTGAGAAAGTGAGTCTGTTACGTTCCATGTTCAGTCTTACTGCTGAGAGAGAAGCTCCAAGCTTCTCATGTTGAGTTTAGACCTTAGTTACAGGATTCAGGGCTTCTGCAGAGTTTGTATGTTCTTAAAACTCAGGTCAAGTTTATGACCCACTCCTTTATTTACTCAGCAGATGCTACTGCAATCTCTTTGTGGATCAGGTCCTGTTGTGGTTGCTAGAGAGACTTCTTTGAGAAAATGCACAGAGCTTGCATTCTACTTTTATTCCAACTGTTAAGCTCAAAATAATCCCAGTTCAGATTGGGATACATAATGTGCTTATGAAATTTATATTAAACATACATATTATATATAAACAAATGTGTGTGGTAGAAATAAACACATACATCTTCCACAGAGAATGTCTCTCAACAAATGGTTGTCTCCTGCACACAATGCTGTGCTTACACTGTGTGTGTATGTGTGAGTGTGTGTGCATGTGGGTGCGTGCGTGTGCCTGTGTTGGGGTGGGGTCAGAAGACTGCCCCAAGTGTTATTCCCTGAGTTCTGTACACCTTACCCTCCCAGACAGGGTCTCTCAGTGGCCTAAACTCTCCAAAGAACCTACACTGGGCTGGCTTGCCAGTGGGCCCCAGAGATGCTTAAACTATCTGCTGCTCTAGTGAACTGCAACAGGAACCTCATTGCCCCTCCCCCCAAATGTGTATCCTAGGGATCAAACTGGGTTCCTCAAGCTCATGAGACAGGATTTGATGACTGAGATGTCTCCCCAAGTCCAATTTGGTCTTAATACAGGATCTTGATGCTGCCCTGTTAAATCTTCAGCGTTTCTCCTAACATCCAAGAGACCATTTGGAATGGTGTGTGTGTGTGTGTGTGTGTGTGTGTGTGTGTGTGTGTGTGTGTGCAGATCAAGAGCCCAGCTTCGAACTTGCCAAATGCCATCCCAAAGGGCAAAGACACAACTGGAATTTTTTGTGTGGAGAGTATCTATCCGCTCTTCTTTCTCCCTTACCCTCAGTTCCTTGCTCCCTTCCCAGCCCAACCAGCATTCTTCCTTCCAAAACCTTCTTTTCCAGCTTCTGTCTCACACACTGGGCAATGAATGCTAGGGGCGTCACACCAGGCACTCCCCAGACCCTTTCTCCAGCCCAGGGTGAAACGTAGAGGACCAAGACCTCTCCCTAGAAGTAGTTGTGGACCCAGTGTTTTCATTCTAATGCAGATTTCTCTCTAAGCAAGATTCAAGGAAACTGTTTTCCCGTCAGTGAGCCCTCTGACTCCACCCAGCCCTTGCCTTTTGTGTTCTTATAAGTAAAGGAGGGCAATGGCTTTCAGTTGGAAGACACAGCTGTGGGGCGTCTTAGGAGCCTACTACCAGGGAGAGGCGTCAGACTGAGCCATTTAGAGTACACTTTAAAAATCCAGAAAAGGGGGGCGCTTTTGGTGTTTCCAATTGTAATTGATGTCTCCTCTAGATTATTTTTTAAATACTGAAGAAACCAAGCTTAGTGACGTAGCGTTTTCCCTCCGTTTATCTCTTGCCCAAAAGAGAGTCTTAATGACAAAGCAGCAGAATAAATCTAAGTAGTACATCTCTTACGTCCCCCTTGTAAGTATTCAATTCGGTCATTTTTTTGGTGGCCGAAAGTGTCTCCTGAAATGATGGGAGCGTTTAACGCCTGGGGCTTTTATTAAAACTAGCAGATAGAGAGGGCGTTCTGGGAGATCACCGGTTGGGTGGCCTTTAAATTTTTTTTTTTCCTGTGACTAAAACCTCTTGGAACGCCTCTCGCCTTTTAGTCAGCTGGCCTCGCTAGCCCGCTCCTTTCTCCTAGGAAAGGAACCTAGCTGGGAACGTACTGGGGCGTGGGTTCGCGTCCTTCTCCAGCGCAGCCTAGATTCCCGCGCCTCTGGGCACAGAAGTTGTCCTCGGCAGGCGGGCGGGGCGGGCAGGCGGGCGGGCGGCTGCTCCTTCACCGCTGAGCGCGCGTGTTTTCTGCTCTCCCGGCACAGGGCACGACCGGCCGCGCGGGGCACCTGGCGGGGTCCGAGCCCGCGCCGCCGCCGCCGCCTCCGCGGGAGCCGTTCGCGCCCAGCCTGGGCAGCGCCTTCCACCTGCCCGACGCGCCGCCCGCCGCCGCGGCGCTCTACTACTCCAGCTCCACGCTTCCCGCGCCACCGCGCGGGGGCTCCCCGCTGACCACCACGCAGGGCGGCTCGCCCACCAAGCTGCAGCGCGGAGGCTCGGCCCCCGAGGGCGCCGCCTACGCCGCGCCGCGCGGCTCCTCGCCCAAGCAGTCGCCCAGCCGCCTGGCCAAGTCTTACAGCACCAGCTCGCCCATTAACATCGTTGTGTCCTCGGCCGGCCTGTCCCCGATCCGCGTGACCTCGCCTCCCACCGTGCAGTCCACCATCTCTTCTTCGCCCATCCACCAGCTGAGCTCCACCATCGGCACCTACGCCACCCTGTCGCCCACCAAGCGCCTGGT
Source organism: Psammomys obesus (assembly GCF_907164565.1). Taxonomy (NCBI): domain Eukaryota; kingdom Metazoa; phylum Chordata; class Mammalia; order Rodentia; family Muridae; genus Psammomys; species Psammomys obesus. The sequence goes on from NW_026594428.1 coordinate 17,805,157, forward strand.
CCACGCGTCCGAGCAGTACAGCAAGCATTCGCAGGAGCTGTATGCCACGGCCACCCTCCAGAGGCCGGGCAGCCTGGCAGGTAAGGGGCTTGGCGCCCTGGCGCGGCTCACCTGGGCGCACGGCGGGGGAACCGGGGAGACTGAATCCAAGCAGCAGGGCTGGGCATGCCTTGGTGCCAGGTTTCTCCTTCTGGGGCTGTGCGGGATGCCAGGGCGTGTTTGAAAAGACTGTCAGCCTATTTCTTGAGGGGTGCCTATCATGTGGTCCCTCAGCCTCTAACACCTGCCTGTCTTCCCTCTTTCCTCGCCAGCTCTGCAGACTTAAACTGAGCCACAAGGTTAATTAAGTAGGGCCACACAGACCTGTTGCTTGCATCCATAAAGAAATCCAGTAACTGTCCCAGTGGGTATGATCGCTGTTAGTTGCCAGAGAAAGTTATATTCCCCCCCAAAATTAGAATCAGAACTTAAAAGGGTTTCAGCAGCAGAGGAAAGTAACCAATAGGGGAAGTGTCTTCCGTGTTACCTGTTTCGTTATGGGCAGGGGGAGAGGGAGGAGGACCCCGGAGTTGGAGAGGCTGCTTCCCTCCACCAAATCTAAAGAGGTGGTGCCTATCCCAGTCACAGACCAGACCAAGCTGTGACTCTGCTGTTAACGCCATATGCTCAGTTTAAACAAGCCACTGTGATTGAAAGACTAATGCTCTCTGCTAAAACACCTGACAAGTAATCTGGATTTATTGCCTATTTCTTTCCTTCTAGAAGTATTTGGTGATTTTGTGACTCTAGTAACAGATGCTGTGCTCATATGCTTCTTTTCTTGACACAAATAGATGACTGTGAAGATAAATAGGATAAAAAAAGGAACTTGTTGCAGGCACAAGGCAGGTGGCCAAGGGCTTTAATTCAAACACGGTAATCGCCAGCATGGACCAGCCTATCTTAGCGGGATGCAGGCTGGGATATGCTGCCCACAGAACATCCTCTCTTTAACCCTAGCCACTGTGGAGAAGACTTCCAGAAGACTAGTAAAGGCCGTTCCTTTCCGTGTTCACCCGACGACAGGAAATAATGATGGTTTTGTTGTTTGTTTGCTTGCTTGCTTGTTGGGTGGGGGTTCCCATTTCTTCCCTCACCTGCTTATGTTTGACAGACATGTGCCTGTCACATTGTACGCCTGCAGTAAGGCAGAGAGTGTGACCAGGTGCCTCAACATATGGGATCTTGGGGAAAAGGTCTAGAGAATGGAAATACAGTAACCAAAAATGCAACAGTGCCCTGCATTGTTGAATCTAGAAAAGGGAGTGGATTTTGAAAATGGTTTGTGCTTGAAAGTGTGCAAAGAATGTTTCATAGGCTTTGCTGGTGGTTGTGGTGGTGGCAGCAGCTGTGAGTGTATGCATTCAAGTTTCTGTTGGTTAGAGGTGAGGACACTTCTCTGGCCAGAAGGAGAACTCCAGTTGACCAGCATACTCCCGTCTGTTCTTCATATTTTCTGGCCATGTTGCATTTTTGCTACCTGGTGAGGAAAAAAAAGAAATGTTATTAAAGACTCTTAATTTTAGAGTTGCAGTGAACGTTTTAAATGTTTGAATTCATTTGTTTAACATACATGTTAAAATATTCATTTAAAGATTCTTCATGCAAATTGCTACTGGTGGTTTTGAGTTCAAAATTATCTTGTCAGAGTGTATGAACGATGGATTTGAATAAGAATTTATATTCCATTTACAAAATAGCAATTCCTGACCCAAGAGAGATGTAGGAGACAGACTGTGGTGTGTGTGAGTGCACAGATATCAGAGCTTTTATACTCTGTGTTTGATGCCATGTGTTTGAAACCATTCCAAGCACCAGAAAGTTTGGAGCCACCTGGTTTGCTAATTGAAAGAGCACAAATATATTGAAATTACAAAGTAGATTTTGTCTTAGCAGAGCTGTGAATGGAAATCTGTCACCAACAACCAACTAGAAGTATCAAAAGAAGGTACAAACTAATTTCACGGTTCTTCACTATGTCTCTCTCGCATACTACCACCACCCATTCAGTCTCTGCAGATAATGCATCCTCTGACATCTTTAACCTCCTCTCAAATAGAGAGGACAGAAAATTAACAAAAAGTAAGATAAATACTTTCAAGAGGGTGACTTGGAAGGTGACTTTTGAGTATTTCTTTAGGTGGTGACTCAGCTAGCCCTGCTAGTATATGGGAAAGCGTGTTGTGAAAGAAGAACAGTTAGTTCAAAAGTTGGCGACTGGGAGGAGCCTGCTGTGCACAACAGGGAAAGCAGTGAGCAGGAGGAAGGCCAAACGGTGAGGATGGGAGTTTGCCAAGTGGCTGCAAGCCATATAAGTCAATGGGGCAGGGGCAGAGTTGTCATAGTCTGGCTTTATTTGTAGCAGCCTTACTCTGGCTGGTATGTTAGGAATGAAATTTGAGGATCAAAGGCAGAAAGCAAGAATGTAACTTGGGTGTGATTACGGTAATCAGAGATAAAGGTAACTGTGGAAACTATACTTACATTGAAGGTGAACAACAGTACGCGTGCGTGCGTGCGTGTGTGTGTGTGTGTATGTGTGTCTGTATGTATGTCTCTGTGTGTGTGTCTGTGTGTGTATTCGTATTTGTGTGTGTATGTGTGTGTGTGTATGCCAGTGTGATCTTCTCACAAGCTAGGTGATAATGGTAAGAAAGAAGATCCTCCAAGAGAATGGAGTATCAGTGACTGAGCTGGAGCCATTTTCAGAAGCACTTGTGTAGGTTTAGGGGGGTATGAATTGACACGAAGACCCCGTTTTTTACAGGTGAGGGCTCTCTGCCAGAATCCCAGTGCACATGTCACATAGAAAGTTGGATGTTTTATTCAGGCCTTGTTTTGTTTAGCTAAGGGCACATCAGCGATTGCCAGATGCTGTCTAAGAATTTCAGGCCTTGATTTGCAGAGAGCACTTTGGCAGAAAGTCACATATCCTCCTTCTCTATGGACCTTCTTAGTGACTGAGTGTATTAGCCAAGAGTTCAGAGATGTCCCAGCGTGGATTAAACACATAGCCAACATAGAAGCATAGAAATGTGCTGGGAAGAAGTCATGCATTATTGCAATAGGCTAGAGCTCTAGTGAACTAAAAAGCATGCCACATCCTGTAGTCGCATATAAAGGACAAGTCATCACTGTGCTCAAAATGCAGAGCTCCAGTTGAGAAAGTATAAAGCACTGTGTCACACTGCTGCCTAGGTTGGCCTGGAAGTCACTGTGTAGCCCAGGATGGTTCATAGCATACAGCAGTCTCTCTGCCTTTGACTCCAAGGTGCTGGGATTACAGTCATGTGCCACCCTTTTCAATTTTTCAGTAAAACTGCTCCAATTTCAGTTTTGCAGCCAGTGCGGAATGAGACAGAACTTAGTTACGATGGGAAAATCCATGAGTGACAAGTTAGTGAGATCTCATATATGCCCAGGATGCTTCTTTGAGAAGACCATCCCAGAGTCTTAACTGTAAATGAGGAACTAGTGAGCAATGTAGCATTGCTATCTATATGGGATAAGGGACAGAGTACAGAGGACCAGGACATCACTGCTTGTTCAGAAAAGATGACTGGGTGATGAGAGACCTCAGAGGAATGACAAGAGAAAATAGCACACACAAAAAAGGAGGAAGTGGATCTCACCCTAGAGGTCTTGCGATCTCCTCCTCTCTGCCGTTGGCTGGCAAACCCATCCTGTGTGTTAGCAACTCTTCTGGGAGCTTTGTGCAAGATGGGTGAAGAGTATTGAGCAAGCAAACAGAAAGGTGTTGAGATTTTTCTTTCCTCCTAGATCCAAGTATTTCAGCCATCTCCTACTTCTTTCAAATGGGTGGAACTCAATGCTGATCACTACAAATGATAGAAAGCTCTCCAAATGACATGACTTGCGTTTTCCATTGTCCTCTTGACAATCTCATTGCTTAACTTATTTTTCTGTACATTGAATTAAATGTGTTTATCTCAATGAATGAGCACATTAAATATTAATGATGAACGAAATTATATTGAAAGACACACCATACTACAAAACATTGGCCATATGTCACTTAGAGTGCTACACTCTGTGACATTCGTGTTGCATGGTCTCCAGCAACCGACTGAGGCAGCGTAATCTTTACCTCCATCCCACAGACATGAATGCTGGGCCTCAGCAATGAAGTATTCCCTGCCCAAATCTGCAGGTGACAGGAATGCCATGTAACCTTGGCAATTTTGAATAGAGTCTTAGTAGTCTAAGCTATACATGATCCATGAATAGAGGATTTTTTCTGTTATTAAAGAAAAATAGTAAGGACATAGATATTTAGTATAACGGTTTTTTTTATTGTTTTTGTTGTTTGTTTTGGCCACCATTATAAGTTTTTAGTAAATTTCTAACTGATTTTGAAGAAAGACAAAAGCCTCTCAAAAAATGTGTCAATATCCTATTGAGTATGACTTTTCTTGTGCCAATTTTTGTTCCTTTTTTTGTGAAGAAAATAACATGATCTTTTATTTTCTGAGTTTAGAGCCAAATTAATCCTGTTGGAAATACAAATACAAGTTGTAAATATGTATTGAAGTTGTCAGGCTTCAGAAGCTTACTCTGAGAGAGAAATAACACATGAAATGTAAATTCTTAACCAGTGATTTCCATGAGAACTGACCTTATATGGAAAGTTATTTGGTCAAGGCGTGATGTCTAACACTCCAGCCAAATGGACGTAAACTGTCCTACATGGAGTGGACCTTGTGCTGTAAACTCCCGAGTTCTAGCTATTTGGAGACAGCATTCAGTCTGCCTCATTGAGGCTCCCATGTCTCACTCGGTCAACAAAAGGGAACATGCTCATCAAAGACTGGAGGCTCTGCTGTGCCCCACATCTTTCCTGGAGGAGCCGGTCCCAGAGGTGAAAGGCCTGCCTTCTGTTTTTACATTTCTCCCCCTGCAGCTGATGGTTTCTTAGCCTGCAGACAAGACCCAGGATGATTCTCGTGAACATCTGCTTATTCATGCACTAGACATCACTGAAAATTAGACTTTAAAAATATCCCTGTTCCGATTTACATTTTCTGCTTATTATTTGATCAGCTTGAGATCATAATCCATACCTTGACTTGGGTAAGGAGATTTCCTCTCAGCTGTAACCTCAGCAGATGGCTTAGGAAGAGACACCTGGGCAGCTCTCCAATCCAACCATACCCTTACATTTCCACCGGCCTGCCCCCAACCCCCGTCCCCAGACTTATGCACTGGAAGACCAGTTCCTGCATGGGATATCTGAATCTGTGGAGAATGCATCTCTCACATGTATGGTGGGTACACTCTGGGATTCTGTGCCTCAACCCACTTGGGATGTGAAGGCCATTTACCACACTCTGACCTTTTTCAGAAACTCAGCACCCCCACTTTACAGTAGCCACCATGGCCATTAGAGGCATCTGCCCACCTTACCCTCAGGAAAGCAGAGACTTGACTCCAGCACAGTCCTTCCAGTGTTCATGCTAGCCCTGTCTAAGTCTCCATCTGCCAGCAGCCCAGAACTCAGGGAAGAGCCAAATCCTTCAGATCTGTGTGCTAATTTTATGCAGCATCTGTATTACACGTACCTTGCTATTTGATTTCTATCCATCAATGTGCAGGTGAAATACTCATGGGGAAAGTGCTGCTTTCAGCATCCTCTTCCAGGAAGTTCATGGCTGGAGTCTTGAAACTGAGCTTCAACAGGTAGCCTCTGCCTTACACTTGCTGCCCTGTTTCTCACACAGCATCCCCAAGTGCAAATGTGAGGATACAGTAGGCAGTGAAGTCAAAGAGAGATAGAACACAGACTCCATTATCACTAAGCAGCAAATATAAAAAGTTGTACTTCTGAGAACTCTGAAGAGCTGAAGACATGGAGGAGGAATACGAAAGTTAATGTTTGCCCCGACCCTAAATCAGCATCCGTCTCTCCCTCTATGTCCCCTCTCCTGTCAGAATGGCCAGGGCTTACTCTAAGAAAAAAAAATAGTATTGTCTTGACTAAACCACAGTGTGAGAGTTAGACTCCTGGTTCGGATGTTGGCACCCCGAGTGAGGTTAAGTCACATAGGCACACAGAGGTGGGATGGTGGCAAGCAGATACTGCCTACCACCCAGTCACTCTGGAAGAAGACAGCCCTGCACGACCCTCTCCCTTTGTCATGCATTTACATTCGGAACCCACACCTAGTGGGAAACACTTCTGTTCACACCATGGAACAAAGCTGCCTCTGGGTTCTTATTCCTCAAATATGATAAATTAGTTAGGATTACAGAGGAATGGGAGAGAATTACTGGCTTGAAAAAGAGAGACTAAAATAGAAAAATAAATTATCTCCTAGAAGAAACAGATAATTTAAAGGATGTAAGAGATTAAAAGAAATAAGCAAAAACTTTATATCTGGCATTGAAGAGGATTTAGGAAGATCTTTAATTCATTAAATAAAAACTGAATAGGGTATGAAGGAGCAAAGAACATGAAAATCCTTCTAGGCTGTAAAAACATAACTCATAAAACTAAAAAATAATTGATAAGATGACTGGGTTATTTAAGGAAATAACCCAGAAGGTAGATAATAAAGGGATAGAAACAGAAAATAAGAATAGTGCAAGAAGAGCCAAGACAAGCTCAAGAGATGTAACATGTGACTGGGGGCTCGGAGAAGCAGTAGAGGAGATAAATTACAAAATCATAGGGAAGAATACCTCGGGGCTCGTGACTCCTCAGAAACACCTTGTGTTAGCAACTGAAAGTACTTCTTATTCCACATCATGAAAATTCAAAGTACCAGGATGAAAAGACCCCAGTGTCTCTGGAGAGAAATAAAAGACTTTGCCTGACTAAGCAGTCACAGTTTTGGACGGCAGAGAACACAGGGTACTGCCTGAGCAGCTGAGGGAATAATTCTCAACCCCAAACCTCCACAGAGCCTGTTTCCCATCATAAAAGAAAAAACCAAACATGCTCTAACATGCAGCTCCTCGGAAAATCCATCTTCTAGGCATGCTGTCCTAGAAAAGCTACCATATTTGAGTGATGTATCTAGCTAACCAAAAGCATGAAATGGGAGGAAACAGTATCTACAAATAACACATTCTGGTATCAGAGCAATGAGGAAAAGTCCAGAAAAAGGTCCCTAAGCAGCAGGTTAGAAAGCAAGAGAAGGGAGACTGAAGTCCCAGAAGGTCTGTGTGATGTCAAAATCTAAGGACAGAAAACGTGAAACAGCAGTGAGCTTCACTGCAGATGGAGGAGAAAGAGTTGTTACACTCCACAGAGTTCTGTAAATCCAGAAGGCAGCGGTTGAGAGATTTAACAGCTAGACAGATGTGTGGGCATATAGTTCCATCCCTTCTTAGCTCTGTAATGCTACGTGCCATTTTACTGAAATACCAATGGAATTTAGAGAGCACCAGTTTCATGCCAGGCTCTCTTCTGGAGGCTGCAGACTCACATGTGAGCAGCAGGGGAAAAGCCCTGGTGTTCTTAGCACTGATGTTCTGTCAGGGGTTAGATGAGAACAACCATAGGTAGGGACTAGGGAATACAGAGGTCAGAAACAGAGCAGCTGGGGACACTTTCCAGGGAGGATGTCATAAGGGCAAACCTTTGAAGGAAGGAGCAAGAAAGTACAAACTTGAGAAGAGTGTCCAGGGCAGAGGAAATCCTAAGCCTGAGAGGTCTGAGGGAAAATGCATGCACCACCCATTGGGATGCAAAAAGATACTTGGCTTGCTCTACAGTGTAGGAAGAAGAAAGGAATGACAATTGCAATCTTCAAAAAGATTCTCTGAGATTGCAGCTGTCCCTTCTTTAGTATGTCCACAGGTTAAACAGACTTCATAATTATGTCTTGTTACTAAGGACGTCAGAATGTCTGGCTCTTTTGGGCACCAAATATATACAGGTCAGAACCTAGCACTTGAGACTCATAGTATTGGCGAGTCAGAACAAACTTGTGGAACACAGCTTGATGTCAGAAGGGATCTGACTGAGGAAAACCTACGAGAGAGATGTGTGGTGGTGGGGGTGTCAAGGAAGGATTATTAAAAGTGGCAATGTTTGAGGTGCATTGTGTCACATGTACTTTACAGAGGGGTTTACACAGTTCCCCACTCACGTGAAGGAGTGAACAGACCGTTCATGCATCTCAGGGAGAATATTTTGACTACATTAGCTCATTTTCTGTTGCTTTCGCAACATACTTGAATCTGAGTTACTGGCAAAGACAGAAGAGTAATTTAGGTCAAAGTCTTAGAGGCTGAAAGACAATGAAGGGTTTATTTTATCGACTTGGCCTCTAGTGAGAGCCCCTTAGGTGAAATCACTATGTGACAGGTCACCTCAGAAGAACAGCATATGGGAAGAAAGTCACATGGTGAGACATTATGCTACAGATTCAGGAGCCGTGTTTTTCTCTTTCCTTCTTTCTTTCTTTCTTTCTTTCTTTCTTTCTTTCTTTCTTTCTTTCTTTCTTCCTTCCTTCCTTCCTTCCTTCCTTCCTTCCTTCCTTCCTTCCTTCTTTCTTTTTCTCTTTTTTTTTTCATACAAACCATTATCTCAGAGTCTAACCCAGGTCTCACAAGCATTGTGTCAGTCATTTCCACGGGTGACATTCTCAGTGGCTGACTTGTCTTACAGATGGGCTCTGCCTTGTAACATGTCCACAGTTGCCATCAGAGCATTCCCGTTCTTAGAACCAAACCTCTGACTTCTGACCCTTGCCAACAAACAATATCGAAACCATAGCAGAGCCATGTTGCATCTTTTTAAAACAATTTTTATTTCTGAAAGAATGAATTGTACAGAAATCCAAATAAGACTCTTTGCATATTACCCTATGAGTCCCCAGGAGAATGTGAATGAATACTGACAGCATCAGAAACTGGAGGCAAAGTGAGGCTATAAGAGAAAATTAAAGAGGAATCAATTAAAACGGGACTGCTTCTGGGAACCAAGAAATGAACCAAATGCCAGGAAATTTCCTCGTCCTTCGAGAAATAGGCGGCCTGGCGAATGAGCCCGGCAGTTTGCTGCTACTGTAACTGTTTCTTCAGGGTCAGAGAGAGATGGCTAGTACATCTGCTGGGAAATGCTGCTCTGTCTCTAGTCTAGAATGGCAAAAAGAAACCACAGGATGGAACAAAAAGACTCAGAGGGAACAGAAAGATGCAGAAACAGGAATGTGCCATGTAGCTGTGATGGCAGGACCAGGGTTACATGCCAGCTCCTCAGCAGCCAACTGTGGGAAGGCTTAGCTGATTTGGGGGTTGTTGGTAAGTTTATTCCGAACTTCAGAGCATTTTACCTTAGAATGCTTAAGTTAATGGGACAACAACAACAACAAAAAGATAGAATAAGTACACATACTCACTGCAGATCAAATACAATGGAAGTATCTAAAATCTCTGTGGGCTAATCCCAATGAGTCTTTGTACATTCATTATGGTAAGCAATGATATTGAGACCAAGAAGGAAACCTGGATTTTCAGGCAATCAAAAGAAGCAGCAAGTGTATGTAGGGCTCATTCGAGCTCCTGAGAGGCAGCTAATGGGATCTCTACACATCTGAGCCTTTTGTCACTCATGTCTCTTCCGACAGATGTGAAGTCTGCAAATCTGTTGGCTGCCTAGGTTAGCAAACTAGTGAGTGAAGTTGCTGCAGTTGGTAAATACCCAAAAGCCATGTTTATATCGACCAAACTATGAATACAAAGGGATACCAGATGTATTAGTTAGAATTCATGTTCTTATCACTCAAATACCTGAAATAAAAAAAAGCAAACAAGCAAACAAACAAACAAAAACAAATCAAGAGTAAGATATTTATTTACTTCCTAATGTCAGAAATTTCTGTCCACCATCAAGATAATAACCAAAATTAACCATCATACAGGTTCTGCCTAAAGTGAAGAAAATGACAGAAATGAGTAAAAATCAACAGAAAAATGGTGACTGTGACATATATTAAAAGCCTATAGGAAAGATTGTCTGTGCCTTCACCACTTCATCGTTACCTAGAAAATGTTTTTGTCTTTCTTGGGTCTTTGATGTGGGATGTATGGACACCTATAAAGCAGTCTGTAAAATACTATAGGCTCACCAGTCAAGTGAAAAGCCATGCATACAGGCTTGGAAGAGATTATAATACCAGACAATAGCTGTTCCATATTATTTCTTGACCTTATGCAGTATATTGTGAACCGCCCAGGAGCCCACAGCAAAAGGAATCTAAGGAAAACCTTCAGTGGAGCAAGTTTGAGCAAGTCATTCCAGTTTCTGCTTACTGTATAAATATCTTCCAAAAGACTTGCCAGCCATGGCTTTTGCCTGCTTGTCCTCTGTGATGGCCTCTGAGCCCAAGGCACCAGGTCACTGCAGAGGTGGAGTCCATGCACAGCTTCAAATGGTAGCTTCCGCAACCTTAGGTCTCAGCATGGCCTGAAACATGGCGTAAGGAGGTGAAAAAAAAAAAAAAAAAAAAAACCTCCCTGAAAAGAAATAAGCATCTATTTCAAGAGTTAGTGTAAAAGACAGAAGTCATTGTTCCTTCTCCTTAGGATGAGGCACACATAAACCTGCACCACACACATGCTGTGCATACACACTCATTCACTTAAGGTTTAAGCTCAGCAGGTTAGACATAGAAAATGCGTAGTCTTCTGTTTGAGTTGCTATCACAAAACACCACAAATATCTTTTTATTTTTTTTGAAGGCAGAACAAAAACCTCTTAAGACCAAGGTAGTAGATAACTGTGTGTACTGAAGGTCACTTTCTGGTTCATTGAGGAAGCTTTTTGCTGCATCCCCCTCATAGTGGAAGAGATTTGAGAGACCTTTCTAGGGCTTGTTTTACAGGGATCAAAAATCTCAATAACAAGGGCTTTGTACCATCCCTGTCTAATATCTTGACTTGAGACTGAACTTGAGACTTTGTGGAAGACACAAACATAATAGCGCAGGCTTCAATTAGCTTGTTGCTGTCACATGCTGACAAATAGCCCACTCTGGCTGATAACGTCGCACTTACTCCCTCATGGAACTTTCTATCCTAGAGAAGCATCCCTCAGACCATAGTATACTCTTCTCAAATGGCTGACAGCTCATCAGTGGCTTTTCTGATAGAGATATCTGAAAAGGGGATGGGAGCATTTTAGCGAGACATCAGTGCCCTTTGTGTATGCTATGAAGAAGTTAATGTCTTAACAAGGGCAACTGGCATTCAAATGGCAGTGATACACATACAATCTGGAAATTAACTGAGCTTTAAAATATACATGTTAATAAAGACATACTAGAACTTATTACAAAAGAATAAAACCCAAAAGCTAAATCCTCCTGGAAACTGCCTATTTCACAATGTAATTCCTGCCTTCTCAAAGCTTCTCCATATGAGGGACATTATAAAAATTTACAAAATATTAATACATAAAGAGGTTATAAAGTGTGAACTTGAGAATAATGAACCTACAAGGTCTATATCTGGCATTTTCTCTTTGTAATTTTTTTTGTAAGTTAATGTGTCTTTTTCTCATAGAAGCCACAAACCCTTCTCTGTGCTAGTAAAACCACCACAGGGGGGAAAAAAAAACTGTTAGAGAAAATGCATTACACTTGCTTGCTTTTGAAGCTCAGCGTCTAAGTCTTGAAGGAATTTTTTACAGCCTATGCCTGTTATATCAAAAGCAATCTAACTAAAAGACTTTTGTTTAATATACAGAATGTAAACCATCTCTGGTCACATATTTTTAAAATTAATCCTAATACCTGGGAGGCAGAAGAGGATAGGTCTCTGTGATTTCAAAGCCAGCCTGGTCTCCATAGTTAGTTTCAGGCCAGCCACGGTCCACCCAGTGAAACCTTGTCTCAAAATCTTAAAGAAAACAAACAAAAATGTGGTTCACAAGAGCACCTGCCTGCTGGTTTCCCCTTTTGTTGAGCTAATGCTTCTCCCTTCCACACTGAGAATTTCCTCTGCAAAAGCCACAGAACCTGAGAGGGAGACAGCTTTGTTTCTCTGGCACTTTGCATAACTAAGGAAAGTTGCCTTGAAGTCTCAGTGAGCCTGTGCTGCTTGCATCAAATGTGTGCCATGTCCACCTTGTTCTGGATATTCTCCGTGGAAGCAGCCAGGATTATCTATAATGAGTAGGTCTGAAGCCAGCAGTGCAGGTGCACTGTTCACGAATCCGCTGGTGGGATATTCAAAAGCAGCTGTTAAGAAATAAAATGACACTCATTGAGTTTTATTCCCCTTGTTGATAAAGCCTAGCTTGTGTGTGAATATAAGTCTGACCAGTAAAAGCTCTGGGCAATGACTAATTAATAAGATGCCAAATCATACATTGCTTTCATCAGTAGTTATTAGGACAAGAAGATAGCAGTCAGCCAAACTTGTGGCTCATTTCGGCCAAGAAAGAAACGTATCTTGAAGCAAATTATAATAACAACAAGGCTCCTCCCAGGTAAAAATTAAATTTCATGTGCTAAACTTCTTTTGCTTGCAGATGTTCAAATGTTTAATTATAAGATTGAATCTAATTGTGTTTCCCTACATAAAAGGACACTAATTCAACTCACCCTGCCCTTGGCAAAAAAAGGCTGGAAGTGCCTAAAGATCCTTTTGCTAGGCTGAGTCTTAGGCTATTTTGGATAGATGCTGGAGAATCCAGAGAGCTTTCATGAGCCATGATTCTGACTTCCCTGACTCTATATTCCCAAAGCAGAGACTCCTCAAAAGTTTATTTTCCCTGATCTCACACTCACTGCAGCTCAGAATCTTTTTATCAAAGAACTGCAGAATGGCAGGGGATGGGGTAGGGGAGTGGGTAGTGAGGGGAGTGCAAGAGTGCCCCTGAGTCTATACTTGGCCACTGCCTGTCAGGTCCCAGGGTTTCCCAGCAAGATGCTAATTGAAGCACAGAGTAAGGCATGCTTGGGGCAAAAACTCATATCCTTTTTTTTTTCCCCTCATGTCTCTCAAGAGCATTGCTTGCTTTCCCTGAAAAGACCAGAAACTAACCCCCCTTTAAGAGCCACTGTACTTCTCCACTCAGGAACGGATATTCTTGGGGCTGTTCTGACCCCCAACTTAAGGGAGCTACTAAAGACCAAGCGTTGGATGTGCACTGAAGATTTCTACACCTTTCCTCAAATCTACAGCGCCTTTTAAAACCAGGTCACTTTTCAGAGGCAGCCACACCCCATACTGTTCTGTTCACTGGGCTTTCTTCTAAGGTTCTTGTCTGGAAAGCACCTCCTGCATAAATCCTCTGTTTTGTCTCAAGGGTAAATGCTATACATATTTTCCCAGGGTGGAGAAATGGTATTTGTGTTTGCAAAGTGCAAGACCTTCATCTGACAGGGTGTGCATTGAGGCAGTGGAGGAAACCTAGGCACATGCCCTTTCAGAGCCACATCAAAATAGAGAGAACCTCCACAAAAGCATTCCAGCCTATCCAGATGTTAAAAGCATGATAGATAAAAAGATCCCCCCCCCCCCGCTTTATTCCCTTCTAGAAATAAACTCTTCCTCCACATAATTCTACCCCTAACTCTCCACATAGCCTGAAGAAGGAATCATTTCTAAGAGAGACAGAGAAATCACTGTGGCTCCCTGGTGTAGAGCTGGCCATGTGGAGCCATGAAGCAGCCACAGGATGAGTCATCCTGTTCTTTAGGGCATGAGCTTGCTGAGCTAGGCTGCTGGGCACCGGCCAAGGTCCACCTGGACAGCCAGCATCTAGCTACACTATGTTTTTGTTGAGGTCACTCTTGTTTGCTTAGAAGGCAGGGGAGATTGTGGCATTGATGTGTCTGCTTCCAATATTCAAGAGGACTGGTACCTAAATTGAACAACTCCATTATTCACCTAGAGCAATAGCCCCTGTCTTCTCAACCACAGGAGTAACAGGAGCTTCCTCGAGAGCCCATGAAGATGCCCAAGCTTAGGTCCTCTGAAGTGCTGGGAAAGAACCTGAATTTCAGTCAGGATAGTCTTATGCGTGGTATTCTAAGAAACAGTACCTGGCTAGTGCCTGCCAAAGAGAAAACTGTCTTCAGAGGTGCCCCAGCACCTCTGTTGACCTGGTGTGTTTCCTTATCAGGAGTATCTTAAACAGTGCACTTTCACAGTGGAAAGTAAAATTGTGACAGTCAAACAGCCTGTCTTAAGGATACAGTGCTAACAGAGGTCACATTGCTGGTCTCTCTCTCACTCCTGCTTTGCAAAAGCCTTCCTGCCACTGAAGAATTGAACAAAAGAAGCCCATTTTCCTAAAAGTTAAGGAAAGAATGTTCAGGCTTAGACAGAAGGGACAAAAGCAAAAGGCTTTTGTTTTACAGGACATTAGATCGTGCAGATAGGGTCACTGTGCTGGGGGACCAGTGGTTTTGGCCATTGATTTTTCTTAGTTTTAACAGAGAGTGCTTGAAGCACAATTGGTGGCAATATCCGTTTGGGAAAGGGTCAGATGGAGTATAGTAATTACAGAGCATTATAGTGGGTATCTCATCAAGAAAGTGATGGGGAAAAAAACGTGGGTTTTGTACACTGCCACACTCTATACCTCCGCAGGTCCTTGAGTATCCAAGGCCTCCATGAGAGTGGCAAAGCTGGGTGACATACAGAATATGAAAATCTATTATTTGTGAAGTAGAGGAAATAGTAGAAACCTTTTTTTTTTTCCCTGAAATCCAAGTTATCATGGAATAGTTTTGTATCATTGTGTTGAAATTATTAGGTACAATGCAATTTTGTCATAGAATACACATGAATTATTTTTTTTCACAAACATTGATCTGAAATTTGGCTTTTAATCTGCTTACAAAATGTATCCATATAGCTTTGCATTTATAACACATGGGCTACAGTGTCAAGGGAATCCAAATATTCATTTGCAAATAAAATTTGGTCCATGAATTTAACTCAGAAGGCGCAAAAATTATTCTGGAATTCTTTAAATGCTGAGATTAATTTTTGAAGTAGCATAGGAGTAGGAAGTAAATTTTGGAATTTCGATTTGAGTCTAAAACCAAATTCGAGAACTGAGTTCTGAAGGAAGAGCACTGATGGCTCTCCTTTTGTCTTTCCTGTTGCTTTGTCTTGTTGAGATGACTCATTCTCACTGCAACTCTGCCTCAACCTCTTGGGATTTCTGGGGTGATTTCTGGTGTGAGCCACTACAGTCCTCAGGTGGGCTCACTTCTTCCTGTCTCTCTTCCTGAGCACCAGCATGAAGCACATCCTTACACACATTCTTTTGAGATCAATTTTATTCAACTGATTTTTTTCTTCAGCCCCACAATGTAATCTTAGTACCTCTATCTACTTACCTGGTGCACAAATTTGAGGGTAGGCAAGTAAGCAACATTTTTAGATTTTTATATCTTTAACTCTTTCTATGCAGACATCATACTTTTCTCTGAATTTAATCAAGCAGCATGATTTTTTTTTCTGAAGAAAAGGCAAACAATCCAAGGTTTACATTTCACAGAAGGATCAGAAAAAAATTTATTCACTTAGCATTCAAAATTAAATCTCCAAATTTGTAAAACTTTAGATAGTTTATGTTTAAAAAATTATGCAACTGTTTTCTTTTTAATCAAGCTGTACTTATAGAAGGGATGCCTTCATTTCTAGAGTCTGAAGTTCAGGCGCCCAGGAGCACCTGCTGCTGTGCCTTTATGAACTGCAGAGCACTTTTGCACATGGCCTCTCCTCACAAACCTCTAAAACCCCAGGCTGTCTGTTGTGTGTTCCCTGGTTTCATACACTTGAGGAAATTAGAGGTGAGAATGTTTTAGTGATCCGTCTTGCTTTGTGAAGCAGAATCAGATCTGGAGTAGAATTTATGTCTACTTTCAGCTTTGCTCTCCAACCACAGAAGAAACTGTAAAATGTTTTTTACAATACAGCTTCTGTTTACATCAAAGTTTTGGTCAACAGCACAAATCTACCATGGCTGTGCATCATGAGTCAGTGTGACGAGCCCCACAATGACCACATTGGGAAAGGCAGCCATGGAATCATGGGGACAACTCCGAAGCATAGGATGTATGAAGTCCCCCGCCCCCACAGTCCTACAGCTTGCCCATCTCTCACAGGCACTGACATCTGAGTGTAGCACTGAACTTTTCCATCCCAACCTCCAACAACAGCCATGTGTTCTGAACTGACCATGAGCATCCCTGAAAAGATAGCAGGTGGCCAGAGGTAGCTCTGGTGGGAACTTCCACACCCCAGCACTGTGTCAGCCTGAAGGCTCTCTCCTGGGGCTTTACCTCTGGGAACTGCTGCCTTCAGTAGAGCACACATGGAAGACACACTGTGGCCATTCTGTACCACTAAACTCAAATCCTATGCATCTTGCTCACATTCCAGTTGTGAATCTTCAAACATTCTCAGAAATAGGGTGCATTAAAACTGCCAGTGACTGAATTCTGTGACCTCTGAATCTGAGAAGTAGGAAGAGCAGGGACACATGATAGAATTGAAATCTGAATGCTGAATGCCTGCATAAATAAATTATAAAATGCTGTATATCGACAGTATTCTTGCAAAAATGTACTTCTGCAATAGCAGGGAAAACTATCCATGCAATTGGCCTGGTATTTTCTTTAGTCAATTATATTTTGACTGCATTTTGCTACTTTTCAGCTCTGAGCTCCCAAGCTTGGTTAAGGTCAAGTTCCCAGAATTGTTTGCTACCAACATAATTGGTAAGGGCACTTGACCTTGACACTGGTGACATTTTAGAACCAATCAAAAATTTTCCCAGCGTGTTTCTTCTTATAATAGCATAGTTCCTGTTCCTGGGAAAGATACAAGTGTTTGTGAGTGGTGTTTAGCATCCTTTATGGTACTTAGAACTTACTGTCAAGCAGACTATGATGAGGAAGGAAATTTCTCTGTCAAAGTAAAGTACACTTTGTTTGAGTCAGATATATATGTGTATATATATGTATATATGCATATATACATGCATCAAAATATCATATATATATCAAAATCATATATATATATATATATATATATATATATATATATATATATATATAACTGGTGAGATTTTGATGCATATTTCTAAAATTTTTGTCCATGTAAGTCTTTTCCTTCTTATAAGCCAAGACAATACATATACATATACATATATATATATATATATATATATATATATATATGTTTTATTATCCTTTTTCCCCCTGAGCAAGGCCAGTAAAAAATTATTTTAACTTGATTTCTTGATCTCTCTCTGGTCCACAGTCCTTTTTGTTTGTCTAGATAATAACTATTTCCACCCACAAGGCCTTTAAACCTGACCACAATGGATAAAAAGAAAGAGGATAAAAACAGTGTTCTTTTGAAAAAGACTTTCTCAATTCTCTATATACAAGTTAAATATGGAGTTTATTTTGCACAAATGTTCTCATGGGAAAACACTGAGAGCTGTTAGTATTACTGATGATCTTCTAATATTTGATAATGTCACGATTATGTGTTTTCTGCTGACCATTTGCATTTTTTATTGTTTGGGGGTTTCAGTGTGCATATGGCATATTTGATACATTTGATCCCCTTCAGTTCCTCCTTTATCTTTCCACCAGTAGTCCCTCCCAATTCTATATGCTCTCTTTCATTTTCTTTTAAACTCACTGAACTCACTGAATGCATTCAGTATGTGCAGAGTGTAAGAGCTTCGGCTGGACCAGGGTATACTCTCAGGGCCCACATCCCTAAAGGAAACAGTTTGTCTTTCCCAACAACCATAGCTCACCAACACCTCCTGAGCTAGAAACAAGACTTCCAGAACACCTCTCTAGTGTATGGATTTTGTCTGGCTTGATCTTGTGTAGTGCATGCTGTCACAGCTCTGGTGTGTTCTTAAGTGCAGCTGTCCTATTGATTATGGAAATTGCTGCTTTTCTGTAGCTTCTACTGCTTCTTGCTCCTACAATCTTTCTGATAAATCCTGAGCCTTGGGAGGAGAGGGTATGGTCTAGACATCCCATTTAGGGCTGAGTACTCTGTAGTTTCCTACTCTCTTCACATTGACCAGTTGTGGGTCTCTGTGTTAATTAATGATAACACTTGTAATAGTATCATCACACTGGAATATGATTTCCATAAAGACAGGCTTCATTTTAAGATATTGGCTCTTTGCCTAGGACTCATGCTATTAATTTGGTTAATAATACTAATAAATAAATTCTCAGAAGCATTTGTACACATGTCCCAAGGTCACCACCAAAGTTCAGTAGCAATCCTTGTTGTCATCAGTGGGTAGGACTGGTTTTTTTGAGACTCAGAAAAAAAAAATGGTGATTAAGCTTACCATTCTGAGTCCTCCAGTCATGCTTAATTTTAGTCAACCATAGAGTTAGAATAAGATTAATGTCTCCTTGTTTTTTAAATTTATTTATTTTTATCAATTACAATTTACTCACTTTGTATCCCCTTCCCTCAGCCCCTCCCAATCTTACCTGCCTTCCCTCTTCTCCTCCCATGCACCTCCCCCAGCCCACTGATAGGGGAGAACCTTCCTCCTCCCCTTTCATCTGACCCTAGCCTATCAAGTCTCATCAGGACTGGATGTATTGTCCTCCTCTGTGGTCTGTTAAGGCTGCTCCCCCATCAGGGGGAGGTGATCAAAGAACCAGCCACTGAGTTCATGTCAGAGGCAGCCCATGTTCCCCTTACTAGGGTACCCACTTGGAGACTGAGCTGCCATGGGCTACATCTGTGCAGGGGTTCTAGGTTATCTCCATGCATGGTCGTTGGTTGGAATATCAGTCTCAGAAAAGACCCCTGTGCCCATATTTTTTGGTTTTGTTGCTCTCCTTGTGGAGCTCCTGTCCCCTCCAGGTCTTTCATCTCCCCCTTCTTTCATAAGATTCCCTGCACTCTGTCCAAAGCAAGGAAATCATGAAATTTGCAGGCAAATAGTGGGAACTGGAAAAGATCATCCTGAGTGAGGTATCCCAGAAGCAGAAAGACACTCACGGTGTACACTCATTTGTACGTGGATATTACACATATAATATAGCATAAACACACTAAAATCTGTACATCTGAAGAAGCTAAACATGCAGCAGGACACTGGGTAATATGATCAATCCTCATTTAGAAAGGCAAATGGGATGGACATCAGAATAGGGAGAAAACAGGGAACAGGACAGGAGCTTACCACAGAGGGCCTCTGAAAGACTCTACCCAGCAGGGTATTGAAGCAGATGTCTCCTTGTTTTTTAGAGCCTACAGGAGGAAGACTTGACAGCAGGAACTCAAAGCACATTGTACTTAAGTATTTTCCTGGGAAATCTAAGCTTGAAATTCAGTAGGGTGTTGGCATTTGAAAAATCACATGCAATGAACCTAATTATCCAAAACAGTTATTTACAATCTATCATTCATCACAACTCCATCTAAATCAGAGAAAAAGAGCTCACCTGCCCTGATCCCTCCCTTCCTGAAAATAACCAGTGCTTTTATTTTTATTTTTTTTGAAACTTCCAACACAGTGCCCCTCTTATAATGAGCTCCAAACCCAGACTATTAAAAAACAGTTTGCAATAGATTCTCAAGATGGTTGGTGGGTGTCAGTTTGGGGGTGTGCGTGAATGGTCATCCCTGTAACAGACTGCAGTCCCCTTTGGTTCTGATGTGCATTCTCTGCTCACCATAAACACATAGCACTCCTCCTTGTTGGCCCAAGTCCGTCTAATGACTACATTGCCCTGATATTTCTCCTCTTGATATTGATTCTAAATCCATGTCTCATTTAGTGTCAGTCAGTACAACCAGTGTGAAAATATTTCCTGGTGTGGCAGGTCTCTTTCGTCAAGAAACTTCGTCATGTATCCGGGCTTTGTAAGTATTGCTCCACAGTAACACTTTTCCAGGCTATGCAGGGCGTGTTGTGAATAAGGATTCTCAAATGCTGAAAAGCCAAACCACTTATAACCATGACGTGTACATAAGCCACTTAGTGACACTTTGTACATTGTTCAGAGCAAGGCAGAATAAATGTAAATGCTTTGGTTGGCTAGCCAGAGGAAAGGGAAAAGGGTCGCAGAAACTTCATCCTTAAATGCCTGCTTCTCTCAGGAATAGGGGCTGCTGTCAGTCTGCTTGGCTCATTGGGGCAAAACCTGCTGAGGGTGGCAACTTCTAGTTCAGGTTCCAGGAATGTGCATCAGGAGTGAACTGGAGCGTATTCACCTGCTCGCCATTTAGAATAATTTCTAAATGGAAGTGGTGCAGGGACTTTGGAGACTGTCTCTCGACCTGGGTGGCTGGGTGAAGACGCAGGTTACATTCATCAGGCCATGAGAAAAAAAAATAATGTTTCAGTGTACCCGTTTGGTGTGGATTTATTTGAGGAACTCCAGCATCCGTCCATTGACATCAGCTTTAGGAGCAGAGCAAGGCAGCTGGATATGGTGATAAGCCGATTAACCTGAGATACTGCTGCCTTTCGCTGCTTTTGTTTGTTTTCATTTTGTTCTGTAGATTTCAGTCACTATGCCCCTCCATTCAAATATTCTTGGATAAAATACTGCTTGGATGCTGGCTGAGTCTTAACATTCCCATGTGAATTTATTTCAGCTGGGTCCCGAGCCTCATACAGCAGCCAGCATGGGCACCTGGGCCCCGAGCTGCGGGCCCTGCAGTCCCCAGAGCACCACATAGACCCCATCTATGAAGACCGTGTCTATCAGAAGCCCCCTATGAGGAGTCTCAGCCAGAGCCAGGGAGACCCTCTGCCGCCAGCACACACCGGCACCTTCCGCACGAGCACAGGTGAGTATCAGCCTTCAGCCTGCCCACTGCACATGGAGAACATGGACCACCTTGGGTACTAAATCACTGTTCCCAAGTGAAAGTAGTATGTGTGTGTGCATGTGTGTGTGTGCATGTGTGTGTGTACTTCCAGTCAAGCCTTGTGACTTGTGTGTGTATATGTGCCTGTATGTGCACTTCCAGTCAAGCCTTGTGACCTGCTTCCATCATGGGTATCTTTGATGATGAATTGAGAGAGAGTATAACTCCAACTTAGCTACCGACTTGTACTATGAGGGGAGGAAGTACAAAGGGAATGGTAAAGTTACTTTATCAAGTAGAGAAGAAAGCATAACTGATGTTTTGTGTGCCTTTGGTAGTTTATTTCATGAATATAAGTACTCCACAAAAGCAATCAGTACCCCTGTCATAAAACATAGATGCATTATTATGGTAAGTCATTCTTAATGATGTAGTCTACCTTTCAGCTAGCTGGAGGATCAAAATATTTGTTAAAAGGTGTAACATATTTTGAAAGGTGGACTTAGAATGAGTTTCAAACACACTGATAGACTAAAACAATCAGAATTGTAATTTAAATGTTGGAATTTGATAATTGCCGATAACTCAATCAACTGTGTAGCTCTCCAGGATTAAACCTGCATTTTTTAATTGTATGTAACAACGGGACACATGGAGAACAACAAATGTTTCCTCTGACCTGTAGCCATTCCTGAAATAGTCTAAGGTCATAATTATGTTCCTGATGACACCGATCTTAATAATAAATATAGGAAAACTAGACACATGTTCAGAGCTGCGGTAAAGCAGTGGAGACAGCCCTTTTGGTTAGCTGCTGGTGACGCTCACCCCTTCCCTGCAGCACATGCTGCAAGCCACAGCTGAAGCATGGGACAGCTGGCTTTTCATTCAGAAGCTCAGCCCAGCTCTCTGTAACCTCAGTGAATTGTAACTTCTCCTGACCGCTAAGTACGTATGGTGCAGTGATTTTGTTAAACTGCATGTGATGCTGAATTATATGTTTTGAAGTCAAGGGAAGCTGCTCTTGTAGTTGATTATGGATATTTACACTTCACTGTTTCACTGCATCAAAAGAGGAAAAGCTCAATATACTCCTTGTTTGTGACATCGTAAATGCCGTTCAATATTAATAATACATATTTAGATTTAGATAAGAAAGGACACTGATTTATCCTTGTCAGATCTCTCACCCTCAGCCTGCTATATCTGCTCTTCTCTAGACTTGGACCACTTGAATAATTTTTTTTGCAAATTATCAATTAATATGATTTTATTTTATGTATACCCCTTGTGAAAAATGAGGTGTCAGCCTCAGTGGCATTGAACACTTAATTTGAATAAAAATAGATGAAAAAAGAACTTTAATGAGCCCCTGTTCTAAATGTCTATTTAGGTTTGTATCTTGTTAGTAAACTTTTGGAGGATTAGTCAAAAATTAACTATGATAAAACTTTTGTGTGCCTAGTTCACATTCTAAGCAGTAGAAAATGTTCATACTTAAATAAAAGGAAGCCGTTTCTAGCAGTTACTTTTCTGTTATTGTGACAAAACACCCAGACCAAAACAAAACATCTTAGAAGAGCAAAGGATTCATTTTAGCTTATGTTTTCAGAAGGGATACAAGCCATCATGACAGGGAAAACATGGCAGCAGGCAGGTCCAGAGCAAGAAGCAGGAGCAAGAAGTAGCTGGTCGCATTTCCACACACAGAAAGTATTGAGCAAGAGCAGGAAGTGGGGCAAGGCCTACCCACAATGACAGACTGTCTCCAGCAAAATCATATATCCTAAAGGTCCCATAATTTTCTAAACACCACCAACAACTCGGAAGCAAGTGTTCAAACCCATAAGCCGAACAGCAGTATTTCTCATTCAGATTGCACACTGTAATATCCTCCAAGTCTGTGATGGGCAGACAATGGCCCGCAGGCCAAATCCAGCTTGCCACATGTTTTAGTAACATTCAAGAGCTAAGACTGATTATTAAGACTATTTAAATGACTGGGGGAAATAAAGAAATGAAAAATGTTTTCTGATATGTGGCAATGGCATGAAAGGTAAAGTTTAGTGTCCATGAGTGAAGCTGTAGATTACATCCTCACCTATACCTTTAACTGTCCTCTAAAGCTTTCTTTAGGCAGCAGTATGAGGCTGTGACAGACACCATACAGTTCATAGAACCTGACCTTTTACAGAAAGTTTGCAAGCCTATCTCCCAGACCCAATGGAGAGCCATCTTGAGCAAAGGAATGCTATGCTTTTGTTCTTCCTTTGAGGGCAACCAATAATCTCCTCAAAGTGCTTCAAAGACTCTGTTACAATAACAACCACAACAGAGACCTGCCAAGATGTGGGAGTCAGAGGTCTAACACCTTATGCCAGCTGGCGCTGTGGAACATGACATAGTTTTGAACAAGTGTGATGATTCACACAATGCTGTGAACTTTTTTTTTTAAAGAGCGTAGAAAGAAGACAGACAAGGTGAAGCCACAAGCTTCAAGACACAAACTCTCCAGCCTGCCCCTGCACAGGAGGCCTTGTGCCTATCTGTCCTGCTTCATACCCTCACACTTTTCTTACCCCAGGGCCCACTCCTTTAGAGCCTGAATGTCTAAGATGAAGCCTTTAGTATGCATGTATATTTTACCTGTATACTAGAGGCATATAATAATAATAATATTTAATTGTATCTAATATAGCATATACCTAAACATGGAAAAATTTTAAAGTAGAGGTTAAAATAATTATAAAATACCTATAAGGAAGTATTCTAAAAATGCTTCTTTGTATCTGGGGTTATTTATTCATATCATCTGTTTTGCATACAACCAGGGAAAGAATAAAAAGACCCTTGGAAGAAGGGCTCATATTCTAAGGAGACCCTTAGATTTGAGGGACTTCTGGTTAACCATCCTTACTTCAAATTGATGGCTATGGTGACATGAGCAAGCAGCCTTATCTTCCTGCCTTTCAGTGACAGGGAACCAGCTGTAGCTCATTCATTTCTGTCCTCCAACCATTTCAGGCAACACTGTAGCAAAACAGGAAGCCTATCACTCTGTTTCACTGCACCCACTTTTGGAAATAAAGATGAGGCAAAGGTGCATTAGTAATTAAGGAATGAGTAGTTGGTGCTAAGAACCAAAGACGAGGTCTTAAGAACAAAAATAGATAGCACATGGATACTTTCAGGGACATTCTTTAGTGCGTTTAATAAATTTACTAAGCCTGTGGCTGGGGTGTTTGAATGCACATCCGTATATTATAAGATAGATATGGAGAAGTTGCATTCAAAGTCATATAGGTTGTTTGGAACCAGTCTCTGAAATGTCACACCTAGGCTTTATTGTCCTAGTTCCTGGGCTTGTTTGACCTCTTGTTTCTAAATACCATTTGCAAGCCAAACAGATTTATTTTCATCCATGGAGCTTAATGGCTTTGGGCATTCTGTTATTGAAGTTGCATCTGCTAAGATCCTCTGTTTGCTTGATCCATGGGCTAACCCAGAGTGTCTCACAAGCTACTGGCTGTCCTTGAGCATGCTTCATTTTATGTACCTTCCTGAACATAGAAGAAATTGTCAAACAAAGCACGGAAGTGTCTGAAAGGTCAGTGTCATGGGTCTGTTTTCAACCGGTTTGACTCCTAAGCATCATACCAACTCCATGGCAACTGTCTCCCTGCCCTTCCCTCTTACTCGCTGACCTCATTTCTGGGTCATCATGGTCCTTGACTATGGCTTACATGAATAATAAACCACTGTTGAATAGAGAGACTTGTAGGGAGATGACTGCATAAGTAGCAGCAACACGATGCCTGCAGACACTGAAGGTAAAGCCTGTTAAGGCTCTACACACTTCTCCATCACAAGGGACGGCTCAGGAGTTTTTTCTTGTGCTTACTCACCACTATCATTTTTCTGTTTCTTTCCAACCTCCTTTCTCTGTCTCCTTTCTTCTCACCTATGCTGATTACTTTTTATAAAGAATGTCTCAGATACCAGCTTAGATAGCACCTGCTACTTTTCTACTTTTCATGCATTCAAAAAGTCCCCTGAACTCCTGAGCCATGCATAGACTACCTAATACCCATGTGATTGACCTCATGAACATGTGTTCAGAAACATTTACATTTATGCTGGAGCATCAGGAAGCTCATGTCCCCCTGTTCATCTCTTCCCCACTACAGGCTTGTGAAACACACAAACAGATCACTTTTCACAAGGGAATTGTTTGGATTCTACGATGCCAAATGAATGCACAGTCCATTAAAGCTATACCAGAGTACAGGGTCTGAGGAATCCTCCACCACTCCTTATTACAGATTCAGCTCCAACATTTTCTTGCCTAGGCACACCAGGCCACTGCAAGGCAGGACCTGCTCCCTCTTTTCTCCACCCAACCTAGTGGAAGGATGCAGGCTCCAAGGAAGACCTTGGAAGCTTCATTGGTCCCAGATGTGCTGTAAGTAGAGATACACAAGAAAAGTCCATTGTCTGTCCCATTGGCTGAAGACCACAATGATAGGCAGAAGTCAGAGTGGTATTCCAGAAATATAGCATCTTGAAAGAGGCAGGGACCATTTTCTGAATCAGCAGTGGCTCCTAGTCAACTAGGCTGCCAGAGAGTAGTATCATGTCACCATCCATTAGATCCCTTCCTTTCTTTGAGGACCTATAAATGTGGATGGTGAGATGACAAGGAAAAAGACAAAGTTAAGCCTTGTCCTGGGAGGTCAATGGCAATTCCCTGAACATAGCTGTGTTCATACTTACATCTTATCAGAAGACAGAGCAGTGCTGAAAGAATTAGGAAATAAGGACCATGTGCTAACTGGTGAGCGAATATGATGTCACTTATAATTTTCACACAAGAGCTTAACAGTGCCAGAAGTTGGAACTTAAGAACAATTAAGATGTCAGCAGAAGATATACCTCTGTGGACCCATAATTACAGGTTAGCATCCTGTATCTTCCATTCTAGACATTGTCTGTCAATGGTTAGAAAGTTCTAGAATTTATTTTCATGGCCATTCCAGTTCTTGGCTATATTTCAGATTTGTAGAGAAGTGAATTTTTCAGGATCAGAGCATGGCATACATTTCAAGTAGAAGTGTTTGTTTCATACAGAAAAAGACAGAAAGAAAAACAGAAATAAAGGAAAGAAAGAAAGAAAGAAAAGAAAGGAAGGAAGGAAGGAAGGAAGGAAGGAAGGAAGAAAGAAAGAAAGAAAGAAAGAAAGAAAGAAAGAAAGAAAGAAAGAAAGAAAGAAAGAAAGAAAGAAAACGATCACAGCAGCTGTGGCCTCAAGTCTACCAGATTCTAGGCTACAACCTTGACTTGGGATCTCAGCTAGCTAAGAAAGTTTGCTTGGGTAGTTAAGTTTTCACAGAATTTCTTCCTGAACTTCTTGTTCAGCTGGTACATATTTGTGTGAATAGAAAATATAATATGCTTTTAACTCGTAAGAACGATAAAAGTCATTTAATATTTAGGATGGTGGAGCATCTTAATTCTGTTTTGCCACCATCTAGTTTTTACAGAGAGATCTGTCTCCACATTTGAGCATCCTATATGGCCAATTTACAACAGGTCATTTCTAACTTCCTAGAAATGGGAAACTAGAAGAACTGCTCATTTTCCCTCTGCAGTCACCTCCCTGCCTTCTCCTCTTATCCTGTGTTGGTGTGCTCAGCCCTTTTGTGTCAACTTAGGTAATAGAAGTGACTCCACTATGGATTGCTAGCATTTCCCCCATCCAACTATGCCATTTTTGTCATCATGAAAAATACTATCTCAAATCCTTACCCAGGACCATTTAATTTTCACTTGAAAGAAACTTTAGCTTAGGAAAAAAAAAAAAAAAACTTGAAGTGAACAGATTTAAATAGAGCAGATCATTTAGGTCATAAGAATTTACCTAGATATAGCACCTTTCATTTTAATATTTTTTGAAATTTTCTGCAAAAAAATATTATCTTTCAAAGTATGTGAGCTCTATTTTCTGGACATACCCTAATATTTCATGCCCAGCAGATCAAATGGGATGAAACAAGCAGAGAAGGTTTAGTCAGCCTGAGATTTAGTGTGTGTTCTACCCACTCTGTCCTTTACTTTCTCCTTTGTGAGGTATTGACATCAAGGAATGGTACCATTCACACAGGTTGCTGTTGGCGCTAAATGAGGCAGTATGTGTTAGCTCATCATATGGTATCTGTACAAAAGGAAACTCTTCATGAAGATGGTATCGTTTGTTATTCTTTCCTCATTTCTAGGCAGGGAGGCATTTCCATACAGAACTGAAAATAGGGTTAGAATGTTTAAAATATATGGCTATGTTATCATCCATTGGTGCTTCTAGCACACATGCTGTGATGAGAGGAAATAAATACGTGCAACATGAAACATGAATACAAAATTACACGGAAGAACATGTATGTAAGTTAGCTGAGTATGGATTCATTCACCTTCTAGTGTGTCCACTCATTTTGTTCACAGTTTAGTTTTTAGAACAAATTCTACAAACATACTAAAATATGTTGCACATAAAAATACCTGGACTGATAATCAAGAGTAGCTATTCCTGATTGTTGAAAAAGGTCTTAGTAATTATTTTTCTGTTAACTTATATTTTAAGTACCCAGTTAAAAAAAGAACTTCTTAGTTCTTAGATCTGGGCTTGGAGAGATGGTTCAGTGGTTAAGAGCACTGTTGTTCTTACAGAGGTCCTAGTTTCAGTTTCCTGAACACACGTGGCAGCTCACAGCCATCCGTAACTGAAGTTCCAGGAGATCCAACACCTCTTCTGGCCTCTCGGCACCAGACATACACGTGGTATATAGCTATCCATGCAGACAAATCACCCAAACACATGAAAAAACCAAGTATGTCTAGAGTAGTGTTTTTAATTATCAGTGCTATATAAAAGAACAGCACTGGTCAACTGTCTAAAACAGGATTTTGTCCCCCTTTCTCCTTCAAACTTATGTTCTATTCATTCATGATGATAATGTCTATGGCATCTTACATCTGTTCTCACATTTTGGGGAACCCTTATGCTCCACTTCAAGTAGAAGCAGTGAAAACAGCCTGAACATAAGTCATGAGGATTTCGCTGTGACTGTAACCATGCTGAAAATACTTTTCTCTGAAGAGATAGACATATGAAATTACAATACCATGCTGTATTTATTCTTGAATAGTTATCCATTGACTATAGCCAGTTCAACCTGTTAAGTACAGAACTTTGGGAGACACAGTTTAAGTCCATGACAGCTTTGCTGAAAGTATTTCAAGTTAGGAGCCAAAGACTGTTTACCTCTGAACTAATAGACTTGAGAGGTCTTGGTCCCACTATCACTGAGCCATTCTCATGTTCTGATTAGAGGCACTATTTCTTAATTACCTTCTTATATGTTTCTTTTGCATTAAATTATCTAGATAACACAGGGAGATGTCTGTATGTACACACACACACACACATGTTACTATATATATAGTATATAAATACTAAATATATATATATATATATATATATATATATATATATATATATATATATTAACATAAGACTGGAGACGTGGTTCAGCAGTTAAGAACATGGGCTGCTCTTTCAGGCTACGTCACTTCAGTTCCCACATGGTTACATGCAGTTCCCATATGCAGCAGCCTGTAACTGCACTTCCAGGGGGCCTGAGGCACTCCTCTGGCCTCTGCAGACATCAGACACCCACATGGTACACAGACATACATGGAACCAAAATACGTATATACATAAAATAAAATAAAATAAAATAAAATAAAATAAAATAAAATAATAAAATAATATAAAATCAAGGGTTAAAAAAACACAAAAAGAAAATTTTTTTTTCTTCCTCTTTGTTGAACTCCACTTTATATTCTTTATAACAGTTTCTTACCGTGTGCCCAGATTCCTGGATTTTATTCTCTTCCTGTTTTTTCCTTTTCAGTAAACAATGTTTTAACCATCATTTATAAAGCAGTATTTGGATTTACTAACAAGGATATATTGTCCCTTTTTCAAATATAGCACACAAAGCATCTCTGTTTTGCCTTGACAAACTAAGGTTTTATTTGTGCAGCTTTCCAGAAAACAAACAGATAATTTCAGCAACGGCATAGGTGTCTGTCGAAATGTCGAGTCCGCTGCAGAAGACACAGCTTGTTCAATCTCCCCAGGGAGGCGGGCAACACAGTTCACTGAGTTCAGAGAGCTCATGGAGGGAGAAGGGCTGTTTGAGGAGGAGATGAGAGGAAAAGAAGTTTGTGGAGCTGATAATGTGCCAATCCCTCCAAATGTTTGCCAGGAGGACATTCAATTGGATGGAGTAATCTGCAGGGTCAAAGAAGCTCTCGACCGCAGATGGAAGAAAATGTCTAATGGCAGAAATTAAGGGAAAGGTGAATTAAAGGAAAGACTTCTAATGGAGGAACGGCAGTTGTTTATCTTTGTTAACACACAGGCCAGCTTTGTATGAGATGTACAGAGAGCCACATAGCCCAGCCACTCAGAGGGCTGTGTTGAACTTGACTCCTACTGTGCTCTTTCCAGTGCCACCTACACAATCCCATGAAACAGCTCCGTGACACTCTCAATCAAGGTTTTGCTATGTAGTTCAGAATGTCTGCAGAGTCCCAGGGTAGAGAAGGGTGTGCTTGAACTTGCAAACCTACTGCTTCAGCTTTCTGGTCACTAAGGACAGCCTTGTGGGCACTATACCCAACCAGTTGCGATTTCTCCAATGCTACTACAGCTGTTCATTCACTCAGTGTTTTCTGTGTACCAGATATTAAAATAAACTGTGATGCTGTGGGATCATTTAAAAAAAAATTGACTTAATTATAAGGGATTTCAATCCTGCATTGCTGGGGGTCCAGCTTCTCACATATTTTGTTCTCCACAGTCACAGGATCTGTTCTTTATAGTAAAGGGCTGTTGTTGCCCTCTTTGCACTGAGAGATACTTTACTTTTGTGGTTGAATCATTGTAATTCAACAAGGGAGACTTTAACAGTATAAATTTGAATTATTAATTCTCAAAAACCATCTTTCTTACCTAAACAGAGATTAAAATAAATAGTCTGGCAGGATTTCTCAGTAGGTAACCTGTGTGTTATGTAAGCATAAGGGCCGGAGATTAACCCCAGTACTCTAGGGGAAAGGCTAGTTGTGGTTGTGTGCACTGCTGGCTAAGCCCTGGGGAGGCAGAAAAAGTAGGACCCCAGAAAGAAGCCAACCTAGTTGGATCAGCGAGCCCTGTGTCCTGTGAGAGAGCCCTGTGAAGAAGTGTGAAGTGGAGGAAGGCATGGAAGCTAGATCTCTGGCCTGCACATGCCTGTGCACCAGCAGGAACAGCACCCCAGGCTATGTCTGCATTCTACATACATCATCTGTCTCTGTCTCTCTCTCCATGTTCATGGATGATTCTTCTGGACGTCCACTTAACAAAGTCAAAACTACCAAGGTCAAAGTTATGCTGATTCTAAAAAAAAATGAGAACTTTTGGAAAGTCATTCGTCCAGCTCAGATTTTCTAGCCCACATCCTCCTGGCCTAACCCAGGGACTCACTGATGAGACGCAGAGACTTTGATGTGGACACAGCTACATGCATCCTTATTTTTGCCTCTGCATGTGAAAAAAAAAGTCAGATATTTGAAATTTTTATGTATCTTTTTTGAATATCTTTGTATATTCAGTTTTATAAAGATAATAAAAGTTAGTTTACATACCAGTCAATCATAATTTTTCAGTGTGATGTTCAGGTGTTTGATTCCTGTGGTTAACCCATCGATTCCCTCTACCTTTAGTTGACATTTTCTCTAAGTCTGTGCTCCTTGGCATTATTTACTCATTCTACTAAGTAACTAAAATATTTGTTTATGAGAATATAAGCCTGATCTAGAGGTTGGTAATAAGCATAAGATCTGGAGACTGTCCAAATTCATTTTCTGCTAGAGACCAACCTGGCAGGTGACTTCATCTCTCCTAGCCTCAGTTTCCCATCTGTAAAGTGAAACTGGCATGCTTCCTTTTTCACAGGATGCAGAGGAAATGTGAGTTGATACAGTGAAGAAGGAGCCTTTAGATGCCCAGGACAAGGACCTGTCCCCTTGAGGCCCATTGCACAGTTCCTTTGCATAGTTTTGTAGATTTCAGCCTCAGTAGTGGAGTAATGGCTCCTAGTGTTCCATTTTCTCTGTTACATAGTGTAGGCCTTTCCTGCATGAAATCAAACAATAATCCCAGGAGCCTATTTTGCTCCCTTTTATAACTCCACAGTTTCATCTTAGCGAAAGCAGTTACCTTGTCCAAGACCAAGGACTAGAGTAGGAGTTCAGATCTGATTTCTGAAGTCAAGCACTTAATGAGCTGTATGGGCCTTCCCCGGAAAAGGCCACAATGAAAATCAAACAGGGGGCTGGAGCTGACTCAGTGATTAGGAGCACTTGTCCCTCTTGCCTGGGACCTGTTACATGGTAACTCATATCTAGTCACCTCCCACTCACTGGAAAGATGATATTTCCATTTTACATGTCAGTTTGACATTAGATGTGAATATTTTTGCAAGACAGATAGAAACAGTGGCCTGACATCATCTGAAACAATGAAAGAAACAAAAATGGAGGTTCAGTTTGGAAACCGTGGAACTGAGTTTAGTAACTTGTGTGAAATCTCCACACAACCTAGACATGTTGAAAAGATGCAGAGACTTTGGGGGAAGACACTCTGCCTTGTGACTGGCTGGCTTTTTTCTTCCCCAACACGTCTGCAGTCTCCCAAGTGCGTTTGTTCCTGTGACAGCTTTACTGAGAAAGAGACACATGAGATCTTCAGGGATTTACTTTAGAGAAAGGAGAACAGCCCTTCCTGGGAGGCTTCGATGCTAATTATGCATCCGGAGCCCTTCTTTCCCCACATCCACCCACAGGCACACACTCTCCCTTCCCTTTCCTCTATCCTGGAAAATGACTTTGTTGCTAAATTTATTACAGACTTAATAAAGTTAACGTAATGTTAATCGGAACACATCCTGAGTGATCTCTGCTGGAACAATGAAGAACTAACTGTCCGTGTTTCCTTATGAAGGATTCTCCACTGGGTTTTGTTTTAGCCTGGGCTGGAGATCAAACCCGAGCCTTGTGGACACTCAGCAGCCACACGCACACAGCACAGGTTTTGTTTTAGTTTTGAATGACAGTCACATGTGGGATGTGTGTGCCTTCCCTTTGATGTTGGTTGGTGGTACACACCCGCCAGTGAGCTTCTGCCCAGTATTCTCAGTTTATTTATGAAACAGAATTTGAATTGTAGTTTGACTAGATAAGCATTGACAATGTTGGGTCATTTGTGACAGATTAATTTTGTTTTATTCTTTCGAACCCCTATTTTTTTTTTTATGTGTGTAATGTTCCCCCTGCCTAGACCTGGTTAACCATTTCTGTGAGCAGATCCTCAACTTTTTACTTTGTCCCTACTTTCCTGTCCTAGCCCCATCCTCCCCTGGTGTCGACTCCGCCCCCTTGCAGCGCACAGGCAGCCAACATGGGCCACAGAATGCCGCCGCAGCCACCTTCCAGAGGGCCAGCTATGCTGCTGGCCCAGCCTCCAACTACGCAGACCCCTACCGACAGCTGCAGTATTGTCCCTCCGTTGACTCTCCATACAGCAAATCTGGCCCTGCCCTCCCACCCGAAGGCACCTTGGCCAGGTCCCCATCCATTGACAGCATTCAGAAAGACCCCAGGTGGGTAAAACCGTATTTCTTTACTCTGAGATGTATAAAGGGGTTTTATAACCTCGTTTCTTCTTGGCATGCTTTGACCTGTTATTGCCTTCTTGATAGTGGTTGAGAATGAAATGGTTGGCTTTTCTTGGGTTTTTACAATTTTTGTTTGATACGAACTATGGGCACATAGGATGGACCTCTAATATCTCCTATGGGTCAACACCCAGAAGTAAACATGCTATTGTAAGAACAGGTTTGGGTGCCTATGGGTGTTGCCATCTGTTTTGATCTGGAGCTGTCTTCAGTGAAGTGGGAGCAGAGGGCAGGAGCTGGGCAGAGTTCTCGCCTGACCCTCAGTGTCCTGGTCCACATGTGTTAATGTCTGAGAGGAAGAGTTCGTTGCCAGCCTTTGTCTTCCTTTTTATCAGGTAAAGGATACCTCTCCAAATCACTCTCAAATTTGAAAAGTCAGAAATTCCATATTACTTTCATGTTCTAAGCCTGGACATGCTAAGCTGGGTTGCTTATGGAATGGTAAGAGTTTCTTTGTGTTAAATAAATTGTTCTGTAAGGTGTGTCTCTTATTTTCTTGTTTTCAGTGGCAGTAGGGATTACAGGATGGCCTGCTTCTGAACTTGTGGACTTATCTGTACGCACATATACAGATGTTTATGTTCATACTCATGTGTACATATACATACGCATATGTATGTAACCCACACCTGTGAACACTTTAGTTAGGCCAAAATTCTGGTATTTCTTCAAGGCAGGGTTAGAGTGTGATGATAAATTTGAAATTCATCTCCAAGCATTTTCTCTGACAGAGCACACAGCTTCTCATGTACTATATTGAGAATTTGCATGGTTTCTCTTCTAAAAAGAAATTGCTTCTCCAAACATGAAAGGTGAATGGAATCATTTCACAGTGTGCTTTGAGATAGTTGCCTCCATACAAATGAAACCCACGTGGAGGACCCTTGCTAAGTGTTGTGTTTGGTACAGTCTGCATTGTAAAGTTGAATTGGACCAAAGGCTCAGCTCTAACTACGGGAGATTGAATGTATAGCTCGTCCACACTGTACAGTGCTAGTGTCTGGATTCTCAGGCTTTCACAGTAGTCAAAAGTCTTTGTACTGAAACTGCCCTTAATTTTTAAAGCATGTATGGTTGAAACTTTCTTCAGAAAGTATTTTTATCACTCTTTATTTGGAAGTATTTTATTCTTAACCACCAAGTAAAAATATGTGGGAGTAAAAATTTGTGAAAACAACAGAGGTGTTCATACAGGGACTGTGCCAAACTTGACATTGCTTGACTTTAACACTGCATATTCAGCTTGCGGACATGTGTTTATATTGTATATTATATATTCCAGTCCTCCTGTTGCTGTAGTAAAACACCAACCAAAAAGAGCGTGTGGAAGAAAGGGTTAATTTGCTTACACTTTTCAGTCATAATACATTATGGGAAAGTAAGGGCAGGAGCTTGAAGAAGAGAGTCCTGCTTCCTGGCCCCCTGCTTCTTCACAGGTTAGGGCTTGGGTGGCTTCATTATGCAGCACAGAACCTCAGGCTGAGGGATGGTGCCATTCACAGGAGGCTAGGCCCCCTGCATCAGTTAATAATCTGGACAGTTTCCCAACAGACACGCCCACACATCAATCTGATAAAGACAGTTACTCAGCTGAGACTCTTTTATTCAGATGCCTCTAAGCTGTGGCAGGTTGAGAGAGGGATGAACATACCTTCAGCTGAAGCAAGTGTCACTAGTCAAGGCTGTCTCCTAACTCACTATGTATTCTAAGTTAGCCTCAACCTCACAGTCTTCCCGCACAACCTCCTAAGTGAAAACATTATAAGCATGAGTTACCTCATTAGAATAAGATTTTATTTGCAATAAAAAGGATTTAAGTGTTCATAGTGAAGAAATTCGGCTTAATAAGAAACTAAATTTATATTTCTCTGGATGCAGCCTAGCTTCTGTGTTTTATACTGCGTGGTAAAAGCACTTTATTTCAATAACTGGAATATCCTTCCTTTGCTATATTGCTGTCACTTTTATAGGCTTGTTTCTTTCTGTATGGTGTCACAGCTCTTACAAGTTATGGATTATGTCACTTATATTTATTGGGTGCCTGCTTTAAAGCAAAGAGAGAAACATCAAGAAGAAATGGTAGAATGAGTAAGAAAATATCTGCCACTAATCTTTTGGTACATGTTAAACTTATATGTGGGTTAGTGCTATGCTGATTACAAGTTCATCTTTATTTTCAAGAATGCTATCTACTGGCCTTATGTATGCATGTAAATTCTGAAAATTCCAGCATGCTAAGCATAAATGTACAGATAAAATATAGGGAAAATCATGGCAAGTACCAAAATCAGATTGTTTCTTATTAATAAAAATAATATAGTAAAATAATTATATAAATATATATAAATATAAATAATACAATAAAATAATAGAAATAAGCAAAATAAAAGGCAAATAAACCCAGTAATATCTGGAATGAAGAATAAGATATAACAATGCCTTCTTGCAGGGTTTTCTTAAATCAAAAACTCTTATTGTTGTTATGAATTTAAAACTATATGACTCTAAGTCCAAAGTATTAACTTTATAGAGACATTTTATATTACCTTCAAATGATAATTTTTGGTTGCTTCTAGCCATATGCTAGAGCAAAGATTTCTCACTTTAAGGCTCAAGAATATTTACTTAGTCACTAGAAGCTGTTGGCCAGAATCTTTTGAGTCTCTTGATTCTTTTCATGCTTTTATACGTAGTATTCATTAGAATAGAAGGGATGTCCAGTTTGCAGCCTACAGCCCAGTGAGCTGAGGATAGCTATGGGTGCTGTCCTACGCTCAGCCCATAAGCCTACTAGTGACATTATAAGAGCTATTTGTGATTTTAATTTTGCTTGAGCCAGCATGAGCAGTTTTGTTCCTTGTGTATCTTCTGTGGCTTCTTTAGAGGTGTGGTCAGTGGGTCTGGGCAGCTTTGTCAGAGAAGGGAGAATGAGGAAGTGGTTCAAGTGGTTCTAGCAAAACACAGCTATTGTGAGCCGTGTGGATTCGGTTTCAGTTATTCCACTTTTCCAGTGTCTGACTCTTTGATCTCAACAGAGACCAATTTCTTTTTCATTAAGGAGCTCTATATAGCATTATTCAGTAAGAAGTTTCCAGGCAAATATTGACTTTTTAACATAAGATTTTGAAGTCAAGGGAGTCTTACTTGCTGTGTGTACTGAAGCCCCAGACACTGCTCCTGAGGGCTCCGGATTTCCTCCTTGATCATAGGGAGCTCAGTCACACAGATCTGGTAACAAGTTGAGCTCTCCTGCTTTTAATTGTAGACTCTACCAAATGCATAGGAACCTGTTACCCGATCAGATGGCAGCATCCAGTTTCCTTCTTAAAGTCTAGACTTCTGGGGAAACTGGGGTTTTTACAGGTACAAAATTCATTTTTCAGCCACATTTGCTGAAGATTTTAATTTATTTATAATTATATATTATTTTCTGTAAGATGTAAACCTCCTGACTATGGAAGGTGTATGATACCAAATATTAAATTGTTTCTATAATTATGTCATAAGTCACTTTTCTTTACCATCTTGCATTGAACAACAACAACGAAAAATGGAGCACTCAAAATATTTGTTTGTGTCAGACAAGAGGTAGCTGACTGTCAGTTGTTAACCAGTGACAATTAATTTCCATTGCCTCTTGAAAAGCTTTGCAGCAAATTGAGGTCATTAACTTGGAAGTTCTGACACTGGCAGAAAGAAGATTAGCATTTCAAAGTCAGAACAACAATACATTTTAGCATGAGGTTCCACAGTACATGGCATATTATAACCAGGAAACCCCAGTAGCTGAGACTCTTCAATCTGCTGAGTGTCATTCCTAACCACTTGAATGGGCTTGCTGTCCTAGGTATGTGTTGTCAGATAGTAAATGTGTTAGGAGATCAACAACAAAAAGGATGATAGACAGACTGACAAGCAGACAGATAGATGGAGGAAGAATGGGAATAAGAAAAGGCATCAGGTAAAGCAGTGGGGCCAGTTACATAAATGAAGCATGTTTATGGGTGAGAGGAAAGACTATCCACATATCTTTATTGTAATATCTTTATTGTCTTGCAATCTCAGTTTTCTAAGACATTTTCATATTTGCTTTGTTCTTTTCTCCTATGTGTTGTTTAAACTTCCATACTGGAGACTGTCACCCGAACAGTTAGCGTGGGCCGCCCCCCTTAGAAATAGGGTACCACACTGCTGATGCCCACACTGTGATAAATGGGCCATTGGTAAGAAGCCCTGAAGTATGGCTTTCAGTTCGCCACATGCAGCTGCTATATACTAATGGGTGCTATTTTATGGGTGGGTCTTCTGACTTTCAAAGTTAGCACAGTGGTACCGGTATTTTTTTGACTCCACGCATCAGTTCATTTTTGAAAGCTTTATGGGTGCCAACAGAGAGTGGCCACTCTTTCACCTTACACAGAAATATTCCCAATTGTATAAGACACCGGGGAAGAGAGACATGAAATAACTTTGAATGTAGGTCAGGTATTTCAATAGCATAAAAGTAGTCTTAAGGAAAAAAAAAAAAAGTTGGTTAAACATAGATGTTTGGAAACCACTGACTTAAAAGCCATGATGAGGAAGCAATTACTTATCTGGATGACAGAGTGATGTTAAAATAGTTTAAGACACTCTTATATATCCACCTCTGTGAATGTGAAAAGGGTAATGTCTTTTTAATTCATTTACCTACATTGACAGTTTTGGGTATTCTTGATGAATAAATGAGAAGTAGAGTATTTCTTCTGAGAACATCCTATGCTCTCCCTAAAAGTAATAGTATTTACTTTTAATCCTTTAAAAATCTATCAATGTCTACCATACCACATAAAATTAACAGTAATAAAGTCTGAGGTAACAAGCATTCAACATGACTCCCAGTAGCACTGCCTTCTGTTGTTTATATGTTGAGTCACCCTCATCCATGTTGAATTTGAGTGGGCCTGTGTGTGTAACAGAATAATGAAGAGGGGAAGTTGGTGGGTTGTGAAAGCAGAAAGCAACTCAGAATGCTAGGGACCTGCAAGCAGTGCTGTGAGCCAAGTTTGAAGGTCACTGCCAGCTGAGTCTTTGGGTTTCCCAGCTTAGCTCTCAGACATGGTGGAACAGAGATGATTAACCCCGATGCCTCTTGTCCTGGTTCCCTGTGCAGATACACAGTGAAGTTAATAACTAATGTGATTGCTGTTTTCAGTCGTTGAGTTATAGCATGAGTTGGTAGACTGAGCCTAAGTGACCTTCTCAACAAACCACCAACCTTTCCTGAAACCTTTTACCCTTTGCTATTCAAAGGGGACTAGCCAAGAAGTAGGCACAACTAACATGTTCAGCAAAACACAAATGGGTGAACAAAATACAGGATATACACACCATACTCAGTATAGATATGGAATGAAGTATAGATATATTATAATGTGGATGAAACTTAAGGACATTTTTAGTGACATAAGCCCTGTATAGGATGGCAGATATTCTTTAAAATATTATAAGGCAACGCGAATATCAAATTTAGGTAGAATAGTGGCTACTAGGGTGTGTGGGAGAATGACGATTGATATTTAATGACCATTGTCTTTATGTTTGGGATGACAATTTACTAGAAGCATACTGTGAAGGGTGTTTGCACAGTTCGTGAATGTGCTTAATTGCACTAGCCTTGAAATAGTTAGAATGGTAATATCACAGTATATTTGATAGGGGCAAATGTAAACGAGGGGTCTGGTAGGATAGAGCTGAGCCAGTAAAGCGCTTCCTGCCCAACCATGAGGACCTTATCCCCCATTCTCTATGTAAAGCTGGATGTGGTGGACTGTCCCAGCACTGGCAACGGAGACAGGATTCCTGGGGCTTACAGACCACCCAGCCTAACCAAATTGATGCGTTTCAGATTCAGTGAGAGACTTTGCTTTAAAAAAAAGCACTGAGGTCCACAACTGGAGAGATGGCTTGGTGGCTAAGAGTGCTTATTCTTTTTCTGGATGACTCAAGCTCAGTTTCCGACAACCACATCAGGAAGTTCACAATCTCCTTTAACTCCAGTTCTAGGGGATCCAATATCCACCTGTGTCCACAGGCATTTGTACTCACCTAAAGTCACATAAAGTCATACAGGCACACACACACACACACTGGGGGGGGAGGGGGCATTACTTCTTATAGACAGATATACGAGCAGGATAAGGAAGCCAGAGAGAGAAAGAATAAATGAGGCATGCTTATAGATCCTGGCTATGACTGTTTTCCAGGCTGTGCCTTCCACTACCTTGTAGGAAATGGTAAAAAGCCTGTGGAGGTTACCACAGCATTTTTGCTTTGCACTACTCCTCAAATGGACCACTAAATTCTATAAATATATTATAGTAATACATTGCCTAATTACAATAACTATAATACTATGTTAAAGAATGAATGTAAAGTAGATTTTTAAAGTAGATGTCATATTATTCTATAGAACAAAACAATTTATTCATACTGCTTGAGAATTAGCATCTTTATGATGATCAATTTAAGGTATTTTATTCTTTTACCCAGAAAATATTTACTGAACAAACCATCAGACACTGTTTTGGATATTGAAAAACATTTACATTAGGTAAATGAGGTGAAAATAGTGACTAGGAAATAAATAGGAAATAGCTATGCTTAAAATCTTATAAACTTTAAATTGAATGTAAATGAAAACTTATCTCTTACATTTTTATTTAAAATTACCCTTACTAACTGCTTGTGCCAACCAGCACATAATTCTGTTTAATAACATCAGCCCTTCTCTTACTGCCTTTTGGCTTAAGAGCCACAGTTCCGGCTTGTGATTTTTGACTCAGTTAGTTGATTTCCACTCAACCCAAGGACAAGGCACCAAATCACCACAAAGGCCCCAAATCAGCAAGTTTTCAACCAAAACCAATGAATCCAATAGAAAGTCATCCTGTCCTCCCAAGAGCCAAAAGGACCCTTCTCTGTCTCTTCACAAAGACGTTGCTGTGATTCAAGCCAGCCTGTTATATTAGAAAAGAACTCAATAAGGTAAATAAAGTACTTCTGACATTGCAGGGTGAAGTATCATAATGCCTGCGTCTTTAAATAAGGTGTTCTGTTTCTGTCGGGGCCTCATTGTCCTCTGTTTTGACGATGACTGAAATATTTAAATTTGTCATGAATCAGATTGAAAGTAACAGAAAATGACAATGTTAATATTGTAAATGGAGCTTTAGTAGCATGAATAATGTGTGTCTGTGAAGCAATGTGTAAATATTTTTCAGGACACATCTAAACAAATATTCACAGACAATTAAAACACATATACAGAAACATAGAACAGACACATGCACACACACACAAATTGGAGCTGCTTCTGTCTGTATAGCTTTAAATCCAACCCTAACCCTAAGGACAAGGCACCAAATCATCACAAATAACACGTTTGTGTTCTTCAAAAGCAATACAGTTGTAGTTTTATTACCGACATCATTGGTTTACATCATTTAAAAAATGGAGGCGAATTGGGTAGTGTAGAAGAATCCCTTTGGCCCCTGGGCCGGTGCTGTGCATTTGCCATTCCAGCCCAGGCTCCAGGCTGAAGCGTCTCTGTGTCATGTGCTGCATTAGCTCATTCTGCAGAGCGAACACTTAACAAATTGCAGGGAATGAGAATGCACTGCAGCAAGCTCCGTCAATAGGAGCTTGTTGTAAGTTTCCAGAGAGGTATAAAAGAGACAGGAAATGGGCTCAGCAGCCTCAGCCAGGAGGGCCTCATTGAAAACCAGTTCACAGGCTCAGATACAATAGAAGCTTTGGGGGCCTGGGCAGGAACTCTGAGAATGGTGCTGCGGATAAAATGTGTCCTGCACTGGGCCTTGCTGCAGCCTGTGGCGAGAGGTCTAGGCACCTCTGCCCCGGCTCTGCCACCATGCTGCTCCCTTTCCCCTCCTCTTTGTCTTAGTTCTGCTCACTGGGGCTATTAATGGAAAAGATTAGGGTCTGCCTTTATGTGTAGAACTCTACAGCGCTTTGAGTTCTGCCTTGCTCAAGAGATGTGTTGTGGACTTAGTACCATCCTCCAAATTCCTGTGATGAAGTCTTAACCCCTAGACTCAAAATATGTTAGAAACAGGTGGGTGATTAAGGTAAATTAAGAGTGCTATGCTGAGGCCTCTCATCCTATAGGACTGGTGAGAAAGACTATGCACACAGTGTAAATCCAGCCATGTGCAAATTGAGGAGAGAGGCCTCAGAAGGGAGCCGCTGCCAGGACCTTGACCTTGGGTTACAGCCTCCAAAGCTGTGAGAAACTGAGAGTTAACATTGTGAAATGGCATGAAGTATTTTATCACCACAGCCCTAGCTGGGTTGGGCAGCCATGGCAGTGCATAGATGGACAGTGGATTTTCAGTGACTGCATCATCTGCCTGGTGCTGTGCCAAGTTCTCTTTGGGCAGTGTAAATGCAAAAGCTTTCAGCTGTGATGGGATCCTGTAGAAATCTACAGAGCTGTACCCTCAAGACGTAAGGTAGTGTGGATCTGTGGTTGTGACAACTTCTCTGGGAAGGCCAAAGTGAGGCTGGCCTAGCTGGAGCAACATTTTCTTCAGACAGATGTGGCTTTTCTGAAGATTAATGTAGTGTAAAGTTTAAAGTATATGTGCAGGTCAATATAGATCCATTTATTAGCTCTAAAAATTTTTGAAAATGAATATATAGTTTCCATAAAAATGAGATTTGAAAATGGGCAGCTCTATAATTTTCAATATATATACACATACACACACCTATATACTTGTGTGACTGGGTGTGCATATGTGTAAATGACCCTGATGTATGGGCATGCCAGTCACAGAAGTGAATTGATTTCTAAAAATTAATAATCACTTCATGGCTTAAGATTTAAAATCACTGAAAAACTATTCGGTCCACCAAATTTTGGATTTTGTACCAAAACATGTCACATGAGCTCACATGAGCTCTAGAGTGAGCAAAACTCACTAGCATCTAGAGGTTTGCCCTTCAAAGTGCAGGCTTGAGCCTCAGTGCTGGCAGGAAAATTAGAATCCCAGGCCCTACTCCCTGCCTCTGACACCACGATCTATGTTTAAACAGACCCCAAAGTGAGAGCTGGGCATGTGGCAGTCATTGTCACTCACTCTATCAGAACCACCTCCCAAACACTACAACAAGTTAATTGCAGAAGCCGGAATCAAACAGTGGCATTAACATGTCACTCTGATTGGACCATGTTAAATGTGCCCGGTATTATAGTGCAGTGTTTTGGTAGAATAAAGTGTTAGGATTGTTTTATTTTTATAGACTTAAGAGTGTTTCTTAATTGACATAAATGTCTGAATTTGAGAAGCCAGGTGTTTCATGAAATTCATATTATGATCAACAAAACTCACCATTTAAAATAGCAGAGTATAGATTTTTATTTATTTATTACAATTTATTTACTTTGTATCCCAGTGGTAGCCCTCTCCCTCATTCCTTCCCAATTCTGCCTTCTCTCCTTCTTCTCCTCCCATTCCCTTCCCCCAGTCCACTGATAGGGAAGGTCTTCCTCCCCTTCCATCTGACCCTAGCCTACCCAGTCTCATCAGGATTGGCTGCATTGTTTTCCTCTGTAGCCTGGCAAGGCTGCACCCTGCTCAGGAGGAGGTGATCAAAGAGCTAGCCACTGAGTTCATGTCAGAGACTGTCCCTGTTCCCCTTACGAGGGTACCCCTTGGACACTGAGCTGCCATGGGCTACATCTGAGCAGGGGTTCTAGGTTATATCCATGAATGGTCGTTGATTGTAGTATCAGTTTCAGAAAAGACCCCTGTGCCCAGATATTTTGGTTTCATTGTTCTCCTTGTGGAGCTCCTGGCTCCTCCAGGGCTTTCTATCTCCCTCTTATTTTATAAGATTCCCTGCACTCTGCCCAAAGTTTGGCTATAAGTCTCAGCATCTGTTTTGATACCTTGCTGGGTAGAGTCTTTCAGAGATCCTCTTTGGTAGGCTCCTGTCCTCTTCCCTGTCTTCTCCTGCTTCTGATGTCTATCCTGTTTGCCTTTCTGAAAGAGGACTGATCATCTTACCCAGGGTCCTCCTTCTTGTTTAGCTTCTTTAGGTGTACAGATTTTAGTATGTTTATCTAATATTTTGTGCCTAATATCCACTTATAAGTGAGTATATACCATGTGTGTCTTTTTGCTTCTGGATGATCATTTCTAGTTCCCACCATTTTCCTGCAAATTTTATAATTTCCTTGTTTTTAATTGTTGAGTACTATTTCAGTGTGTAAATGTACCACAATTTCTGTGTCCATTCCTCAGTTGAGGGATATCTGGGTTGTTTTCAGATCCTGGCTATTACGAATAAAGGTGCTATTTTTAAGGTGTATTTTACCTACTAAAATTTTTGTTTTCTTGCCTTTCAAAGGGTTCTATGTTCCCATCTCCCTTTCCCTAGCCAAATCCTTTAAATATCTCTTTCTTCCCCTATTGAACCATTCTTAGTTTGATGAGGGAGCTTTGAACTCATCTCAGAATTACTTATACTTGCTAAAGCCTTATTATTTCTATAGTGCTTCGTTGCGCTCTTTGACCTTACGCCATGCCCTTGGCTTTCATCAGTCTCAGTGAAATTGCTACATCCAGTCTCCTCTGATTACATCTAAGCAGTAGCATCTCTCTCCACTCTGAGATCCCTCAATCTGGGCATGGACACTTCCTGCATTGTCATTCTTCACAATCTGTATGAAGTATTTTGTCTTAAATCCCATGAGATAGATGCTTCTCAGGAAAGTCCATCATCTCTCTTATCACCATGTAAAAACATTCAAGTCGATGTCTTTAGCCAAATATATCTATCATATTGTAGCCTACAATTTCTTGTTAGAATTGCAGAATCCCATATCTACTTCCAGACCTATAGACCAAAATCCTCAGGATCACATAACACCATTTTATTTTACATTAAAGTTTAAGAAGCTTCAACTGAAAAAGAAAATCACTATTGCCCAGCCCCCTTCTTTTGAATTATCAGTAGAAGGTAGCAAAACACACACACACACACACACACACACACACACACACTTGTGTATCTTATTAGGGTAGTGAGCACCTTTGATTTGGGGCTCAACTCTTAGGAACAAAGCATGATGTGCAAACAGCTGATTTTGACCTTGTAAGAGAAAAGAGAAATGCAAACGCACCTAGAAGAAAGCAGCCATGCAAGCTGTGTTGTTAGACTAAATGTTCTCAGGGATTAGCAGCAGGAGACACGTCTTTGAGTTAAAATGAACAACTCTCAGGCCGAGGTAGACTACCTGAGAGTAAGAAGACTCTTGTTCAACAGCTGATTTGAGTTTTCAGTCCCAAAAAGCCTCTTCCAAGTCCCCGTCACAATGGCCCTGCACTGTCTTCACAGATAGTGAGTACTCTTTCCCACTATTGATAACCATTGATAACCGCTTTACATGAACAGCATTTCAAAAACACTTGCATATGTAGAAAATAAAAATAGGAATATGGGTTGAAAACTAACTTGTCCTATTGTAGAGCATTCATTCACAGAAATAAAAACCATCTCAACAAAAAGTTATATTTTTGATAAAATTGTCCTATTTGTTTCATAATTATATACCAAAATATTATGGATTACTACATGTATTTGTTCAGTTGTATACTATTATTCACAATAATCACTTCATTCAAAAATTAACAATTATATCTTTAGTGTCAGGAGAAATGAATTATACATCTATATGTATGGGTATGTATTTTTAAATGAATTATCAGAGTACACTTTTTAAATTAAATTTTTATTTTTTATATTAATTACAGTTTCTTCAGTTTGTATCCCAGCTGTAAGCCCCTCCCTCATTCCCTCCGAATCCCACTGTCCCTCAGTCCCTCATCTCCTCCCATACCCCTCTCCCAGTCCACTGATAAGGGAGGTCTTCCTCCCCTTCCATCTGACCCTAGCCAATCAGGTCTCATCAGGACTGGCTGCATTGTCTTCCTCTGTGGCCTGGTAAGGCTACTCCCCACTCAGGTGGAGGTGGTCAGAGAGCCAGCCACTGAGTTCATCATGTCAAAGAGAGCCCCTGCTCCCCTCCACTAGCAGAATACATTTTTAATCATCTCAAAGAGATAAAACATGGAGGTTCCTTTAATATGTGGAAACACATCATAATCTACATTTTACTGGGTCAAATTCTGACTCTTTCATTAGGCCTATAAAG
This sequence comes from Psammomys obesus, assembly GCF_907164565.1. NCBI lineage: Eukaryota > Metazoa > Chordata > Mammalia > Rodentia > Muridae > Psammomys > Psammomys obesus. The sequence continues at coordinate 17,850,070 of NW_026594428.1, forward strand.
AAAAATAAAACTTTGAAGGCTTCCATTAGGCTTCACCTTTGCGCCAGTTTCTAAGAAATAAGAAAGGAAACAGTCTCAGCTCCCTTCAAACCCCAGTTCAGGCAAAAAGGGGTCAGTTCTTCAGCTACAGACTTTGATTTCCATTTAAGGCTTTTACTCTTTAGAAAAACAGAATAATGTGTTGGATTGAAAGCAAGAAAAATAAAACTTGGCCTTGAAGTTTTTGAGAAATCAGTACCCATTCCTTAGCAGAATTTAAATGTAAACTATTTTAGCCTCAAAACAAATGGTTTCTTTCAATTAATACACAACCAATGAAGATGTCTGGAGTGCCTTCGAAACAATGGCTGACTATACACTTTCCTACCTTGGTACTCTTCACATTCAATGGCACACTGCCGAAGCCATGACATACCACCCTTGAATGGAGAAATGTTGGGCATTTCCTCTTTTAAGAAAGCCAGAGTTCTCCTCTGCCAGTAACCTGAAGTGCCCTGGCCTTGTTAGAAGAGATGCTATCTAGTGTCCCATTATTTGCCAAAGCAAAGAAGCCAGGGGAAATGCTTTCAGATATCTCCCTGCTTTTTTGTTCAGGCACAAGCCAGGCTTTCTGACAGCTCTTGCAGCTAAAGGGGTAACTTCCTTTGGTAATTTTTAACAAGAACTAACTGGGCCTGTGATCACTTACTTAAAGGTTGCCATGCTGTTTCAGTGTTTAGACACCTAGGAATGTGTTCTGTTGCATGGTGGTGTTGTGATGGGGCAGTGATCTTTGTGACTGGTTTAGGTCCCATTGGGGTTTGTCATGTAAATCTCAGGAAAGGGTTACCAGGATTTGTTGGAAATCTTCATATACCCAGATTAAGTGCAGGTATTCCAGACTCTGGAGACAACCCAGACCACAGTCAGAACATATCTAAGACAGTAGAGCTCAGCATCTCAAATATTTGACCTTGTTCTAGAGAAAACTGTATGAAGGTAAGCAGTTGGAAGGTAAGCAGCCCTCATAGGAGGCTCATGATGAGTTTCCCACAAAGTGGAAGTACTATAGGTTCCAGTGACGGGACAAGTGCCCAGTGTGGAAGACACAGATATGGAGGGAGGGTACTCTATAGAGTCCAGTTTTCATCTTGACATTGTTCTGATGAGTTTTGACCTTTTGAGGTGGTGTAAACAGATGTCATTATCATACTTCCAATCAGGGCCCCAAGGGATAGGAAATGGGCCTGAGCTTTGTGACGTTCATATCAGCCTCAGGATCAGACATGAGAGAGTTGTGTGTCAGCCAAAATCCACATCCACAATCTTTAGGGAATACTTAGAAGGAACCACACCTGTACACACATGAGCATATATTGTATGATTAGTTCTCCCATCTCTTTAAAGCACATCAGTCTGCTGGTACCCACTCCCTGCCTTCCTCTGTCAACTCAGGACTTTGCATCTCTTGAGCTTCCACAGGACCAGCTTACATCATTTCAAGGTGACATGTGTTTATAAGGCTATAATGTGGAATGGCTTTGCACAAATAATGGGACTTTCCTAAGTAACAAAGTATGAAGGCATGAGAGACAAAGTTGTTATTGTGTTTCTGGCCTAGTGGATGCATTTTGAACCGTTAAACTCTGTCCAGATCCAGCTATGCCCTACTTATAAAGCTATAACTAGGGTACTGGGCCATTGGACATAGTGCAGTTCCAGAGAATGCAACATTGCCTTGACCTAATGACCTTCATTACTGATATGGCTACAGGTGACAAAAAATGGAAAGTTAGATTTCTTTCTAGCATAACAGCATATGTTTCTGTCTCTTACATTTTTGTGTTGTTTTGTAAAATGCTAGTCATTTTATGTTGGTTTTTCTTATAGCTGAAACTGTTTTGATTCTGTCTCTTGGTGGCAGGTTCATTATCAGTTTGATTGTATGTTTCATGCTATTGGAAAGATGATAAAGCTATGTTTTAGAAAGCTTTGTTGAGCTCTGTATATTTTCAAAGAAAGGAAGAATAAGAGGCCTAAGTTTTGAATTTATTAAAACATAATTTGTGGTATACTTGTTTTGAAAACATCTTCATGCTTATGAAACTAAAGAACAGATTACATAAATCAATGTTAAGTTCTGTTAGTCCATTCTTGGGAATTGGTGTTATTTTAATATTGTTGAATATTAAACAGGTCTTGTTTTCAGTGTTGCTCTAGCATACTTTTTCCTTTTCAGTAACTCAACTGATTAAATGTTTAGTATTCTGCTCTATTCCCTCACTCACAGAGCTTTTTTGAAAACCATGACATAGTCACGTGTTTGTTTAAGAGCACCAATATTTAGATAAATAAAAATCCTAATGGAAAAGGCAAAATTGAAACAACTGTTCTTCTGTGCATGAAAGTGAAAGGTATTATTTCCCAATGAACATCACTGTTTCTGCCATAATCTGTCATCTGGATCTATGCAAACTAACAGTAAAAAAAAGTTAGATAAAACGTTGTGTTTGAAATTGATTTAATTTACTTTTGATTTGTGTTGGCCTCATCACTTGGCCCGTGCCAGTTAGATGCAATTAAGCAATTGCTATGGCCAATGAGCAAAGATACAAACACTCTGTGGAGTGGTCAGAAGCCCTCAGCAGAGTTCCCAGTCCAAACTCTATTACTATTCTGAAGTTTCGGGTCAGTGAGGTGCACCTTGCCATTTCTATTCCAGGCAAGAAGCATCCCTAAAAGCTCCATGGAAATTGAGATCACGTGATCCATCGCAAAGTCAGATGTGACCTACCAGAGTATTCTTAGTGTATAAAAAATCCGATGCATTACAGACTTACTCTGTGCTTTTCTACACTTAGAACTTGCCTCATAGCCTGTCAGTTTTATATACATAGTACATAGGCATTCTCAAGGTGGCCAAGGAAAGGCATGCCTGAACAGAAACCTAAATAAGAAGTGAATACAGTCCAGCAGAAACCTGGGGTTAAGAACAAATGGGAAGCCAACATGCCAAATCCCTGAGAAACCGCAACAAAGAAGTCTGGAGGTCTGGAAATGCCAACCTGGGCAAATGGGGCAAGAAATTAAAAGAGTTTCTTTCAAGGCACAGTTGTGGGGTGATCCTGTTAAGACTGGGTCTGTGAAAAATTGGATGGAGAAGCATTCAGCATTTTTACAGATACGGATATTAGATTTTAAAGGATCATTGGGGCTTTGAGAGAAAATGATGTCAAATGGGGTTAGGGGCAGGGATACCTTGTAGAGGACAGTGCAGACCCAGACTGTAAGGAAGTGGTCCAAGCATGAAGTTAGGGGGAAGAATGCTTATCAGAAGGCTTCAAATTGGGAATTACTGAAGGTGGAACACACAGAGTTCCCTGATAAATTTAATTGGGCGTTCTCAGAGAAAAGGACCAGGATAGCTACAGTAGTGTTAACCCGACAAGCTGGGAACAATCTTATTTCTCCAGATGAGCCATTCCAGATGACGTCCAGTTTAGGTGGCAGGGGAAGAAGCAGGATGGAAAGGTGAGGGCTTGCCCATTCCTAGCCAAGTATAGATGTGGCCCAGAGCTCAGGTCACAGACAAGGCTGAAAGGAAGCCTGGGGTCCCATCCTGTGATTCCACAAGGTTCACATCCTGGTCTGAGATTTTTTTTTTTTTTTTTTTTGCCCACATTGTAGCAGTTCTATGATTCCTAATAAGGTAGGCACTATTCTTATCCTATGTGACACTTGAGCAATCTCCTCAAAGCTGGCAAGCCGCTTTGAACAGAGGAAAATTTGGCAGAGAAAGCTGAAGTGATGCCAACCGTGAAAAGAGGGGATCAAAGAGGGTGCTCGACCATGCAAAGAAAGGAAAGAAAACAGGTAGACAAAGGACAAACCTGGTTCAGCTGCTGCTGTGCCAGCTAGTACGAAGGTTGACAGTAAGTTGCTGGAGTCTGCAAGCTTTAGCTCTGAGATCTGGGAAGTAAATCTCAGGCTGCTGGACTTACCAAAGTATGAAGGTGAAAAATAAAGACCTCAAGTGTAGTGACATTTAGAAACCAGTACAGTGTACCTTCAGGAATATGGACTGTCTTGGTTCAAATCTGTTCATCTGGCTGCTGTGATATTGAACTATTTACCTTATCTGCCACAGTTGTTCATATTATAATATGATGGTAATAAATTTCATGCCTTATTATTAGTCATAAAATTGTGGTGTTACTATATGCAAAATGGGTAAAGCAATGTCTGACATATATGTGTGTGTGTGTGTGTGTGTGTGTGTGTGTCTATATGTGTGTATGTATCTATCATTATCAATACAGCATTGTTATCATAGGCATCCTAAAGGTTAGACTGGGAGTTGGGGGAGGTAAGTAGTGAGAGAGAGAGAGAGAGAGAGGAGAGAGCGAGAAAGAGAGAAAGAGAAAAGGATCCAGACCTTGATTATAGCTAGCTGACTGAGCCTAGGCAGGGGAATAGCCAGGATCTGAAGAGTAGCAAATAGTACACAGATCTGTCAGCATACAAAGGAATTCTTTTGGGTTAATAGAGAAGGAGCTGGACTCCCTGAGTCCTCACAGCCAGGAGAAATGAGCTCAGTCAGAAGTTCTGCCCAAGAGAGACTTCCTTAAGCATTCCTGAGATGCTTTAAGCATCTTACATGTGTTCCTTAGTGGACAGACAACACTTCATCAGACTCCTAAGTCTAGGGCTCTTCAGCTCTGACAGGGCCTTTGATGCAAAGAAACATTATGATCTACACTAGAGATCTTGGGCTCTTCAAACAACTGAGAAAAGGGCCTCTTGACATTCCCACCTTTGCATAGATCCTCAAGTAACCTTGATAGTAGATGTACTATTTAAAAGTGTGTCACTATAAAGATGGTTTTAAGCGTACTTATAATTAGCACAAAAATGTACTTTAAATGGAGAAAAATACCATATAAAACTAAATAAAGGGTAATTTAGAGTTTATTACAGGTTGTCTTAGTTAGGGCCACTATTGCTGTAATGAAACAAAATGACCAAAACCAAGTTTGGGGTGAAAGGTTTCCTTTCACTCACACTTTCATGTAATAGTTTATCATCAGAAGCATTGAGGGCAGTTGTTCATGTAGGGCAGAAACGTGGAAATAGGAGCTGATGCAGAGGCCATAGAGATGTGCTGCTTACTGGCCTGCTCACCATGACTGGCTTAGCCTCCTTTCTTATCAAACCTAGGACTGCCTGCCCAGGAATGGCATCCCCCAGGATGGGCTGGGCCCTCCCCCCATCAATCACTAATTAAGAAAATGACTTCCAGACATTCCCACAGCCCAGTCTTATGGAAGTATTTTCTTAATTGAGGCTCCCTTTTCTCAGATGACCCCAGCTTGTGTTGAGTTAATGTAAAACTATCCAGCACACAGGTGAAAAGTAAAAGCATCATGCAGATACTTACAACATGCAAGAATGCGCCATCCATTGTACAGTCTCATTCCTCTTGCTAACTCTGCTACCCTCACTAACATACTGCAGGGGCCAGTAAGAAGAGGGTATAGCCTGTTGTGTACGATAGCTAAAGCAATTAGATGTACACTATGATATAATTTACATACTAGACTGTTGCTAAGGGATAGCAGCCTAAGTACTAAACTTCACTTGAGCTTCAGTTTCTAAACCTGAATAATTGGGATAAAATGATGGTACTTGCCTTGTGGGACTCTTTTGGGGATCAAGAGAGAGGGTGCTTAATGTCTGGATAAGTTGCTTTTTGCATGGGGGACAATTAATGCAGAAACTCATAACTGGTTAAAATGCTGACTAAATGATTGTGAGTGCTCAGCCCTAAATGAAACATCTAAATCACCTTCTCCGTGACCCAACAAACATCAGGAAAGAGGAGACAGAAATAAATTATGTAGCGGATGGAAATATAGGAGTCCTGGAAAACACTATGTCCTGGTTATGGCATGATGGCCATTGCAGTCATGAACACAGAGGGGCTATGGTTGTCATTAAGAGCATAATAGTGTCAAGATTAAATTAAAAAAGAAACTGTCTAAGGTCTGTAGAAATACACTCACAAGGTGAGTGTTCAACCACTAGCAGCTACTGATTTCAAAATTAAGTAGGATCAAAAATTTGATCCTAATTTTGCATTCTAGAGAAACCCTTTTCCCCTGCTGAAACCTAATTGGCCTCTGAAATCAGATTACTATGTAGCATTCTTGTTAGTAAAAGTACCATAAACAAATCATAGCTAATGGAGTAAGCACAGTTTACCTCTTGGTCTTAAAGCAATTTAGTCTGGATGGGGAATGGTCAGTGTTGTCCATTTAGACGCTACTCAGCAGAATGTGAAATCAGTTTGTACTTAGTGACTATTCAAAACTTCTTAAAGTTTTTACTTTCATGATACTCTTTGCCCTAGAAGTATTTTTGTGGCCCTGGGTATGAGGCAGACAAATCAAACATTTACTGCTAATATATCATAAAGATAAATTTTACAAACAATACTTTACATATAATTTTAGTATTTATCAAAGACAAAAGCAGATTTTCAAAGTACTAAGACAGATGTGTTATTTTTACATAAAGACATTTCAGCTGAATAATTAATATTGCAGGATATAGGGCATCTTTAACATTGGGTTGATCAGTATTTTGGTTTTATAATTATCAATGTTGAGAATGCAAAATAGTTTGCATAAATGCTATAAAATGGCAAAAGCATATTTGGAGCCATTTCAAGCTTATGCCCAAAATCTTGTAAGCAGTTTTTATAAGCCTTGAGACATCAACTCATCGAAATCTTTAAAAACCAGGCATTCTGCTATAGCACAGTGTAAAGATGTCATTGTTTGATGCACAGTGAGGAATGATGGCAGTAAAACAGTATGTCTGATTTCATAATTAAACAATATTTCTATTTTAAAAAACTTTGGATGTACAGTAGAAACACTGTAATTTGTAACATAGTAGGTCTGCAATCTAACACTAAATGTTTCCGGCAGTGTTTCTTGGCGCATAGTGGGACAGCATATACAGTGAAACCTCACAGTGCAGTACAGGTGAGGTAAGAGCTGTCAGCCCGCCTCACACTTGTCACATGATTGATTTGATTGACCTTTGGTCGTTGAGGGTTCAGAAAACTTATTCTTGCCAAATTTTTCATGACCGCATATTCAGTTACATGATGCCCCTGTAGAATGGCACCCTGAAGCTGAAGAAGGAGTGGCTGGGGGATGATTGCAAATTCTAACCCGGCGCTCTGGGTATTTTAAACAGGCAAGCTTTGCTCTCTAGTTTGCTGTGTGCAGGACCAACCAAAGAAGGCTAAAATCCAGCTGTGCATTTTCATAGCTAAGACAGAGAACTTGTCACTAGAGTTTTTGTCACTGAACTTAAAACCTGTACAGAATTCACTAGCTCTCAGAATTGTTAAGACAAAAAGTTGCAAAGATACACATTTTTATTCCCTAGTTAGGAAAAATTAATAATTGACATAAATACACTTTCATGTAGATTCACATTAATAATTTATTTCAAAGAAAATATCATTAAAGTGTTAATTCCACACTTGAGCTAGGCTGTACTAGTAATGAAAACTATAACCCTGCCTTGAAATCATTTTTTTATGGGTAAAAAGTTGTTTTTTTTTTTTTTAATGAGCAAAAATGGGATCAACTACAGGGACTTACTTATAAAATTACTTTAATATTTTTTCAGATGTGGAGTATAAAGTAATTTAAGTTCTCTGTTATCCATACAACTACAGTATTTTCAAACTAATACAGTGACACAAAATGCCATCCTAGGTGACATTGGTTACCATATTGAATTGTCCATGGGTTTTGGTCCAATCCTTCTACAACAAGATGATTAAAATCATGGTCTGAAAAACGCTAAACTGACATCTCTCATTTCTAGCGAACCCTAAGCTATTAGCTCATATTTTCCCACTCTTATTGTTTCTATAACAAAACAGAATCATGGGTAATTGTAAATAATTATTTTTGTTAGAAAGTTAATGTACATGGCACTCAGTTCCATTTGAATTCCAGGTAAGCAATGAGCAATTTCTATCATGTTCGTTAAAACGTTTTAAACATGCATTTAGTACGCGTATTATTATTTATATAAAGTTCAAGTGTTACTTGGCAGCTCACTCCCACAAGCTGTCCTTCCAGCTGCCCTTCTCATTTGCACAGGCAAATACCTCCGGGGGAAAGAGGACCAGGACCAGGCGGATGCTACTAGGTACCTGCAGGTGGGAAAGGAAGATTCTTGGATTCGTAGAAGTCAGTATGTAGTCTCCATGAGTGGAGGAGGGACTAGAGAGTGGAATTAAAAGAGAGGTAATGGAGGAGAAGGGAAGGAAAGGATGTGGGAAGAAGATGGAAGAGGGGGTAGGCGTAATCTGGAACTTAATAAGACAAGGAAGGAGTCACCATTCTATACAAACATCTGGTGATAACTGGATTTCTTTTGCTCTAGTAGAAGGCGCTAAGGGAAACAGAGCTGCAGACCCTAGGCACTGTCAGAGAGAAAACAAAATTCTCCATGGGGTGGAAGGGTGGGGTTTAAAATGAAGCAAAAGGAGTTCAAGGAAAGGTAAACTGTCATAAGCAAAACTCATTAAAAAAAATAGAGTATATGCAAAGAGTGTTGTAGTCTGAGTGTGTTTGGCCTAAATGAGTTTGAGGGGCATAAGTGTGAGAATGGGCCTATTAGTGTAAGGGAGTGAGTCTGCAATTTATAAGAATGGGTGAGGGTTTAGAAAGATGTTTGATGGTGGACATTCCTGTGCATATGAATATACAAGAAATTTAGCATCAGTGTTTCAAGTGTGTTTGAGTGTGTAAGTATATGAGGGAAAGTGGCTATGTGTGACATTAGGCATATATAGGAGTTTATGTGATTATGTAAGGGTATGTAGGGAATATGTCTACAAGGAGCAGTGTGTGTGTGTGTGTGTTGAGTATGTCAAGTGTCTTGCACATGAGAAGGGGCCCTCTGACTTGAACCAGACGAGAAGGTCAGGGAAGAGCTGGTCAGTCTCTCCCCTCAGTGGCCACACATCAAGAGGCAAGGACCTTTGTTTCTGAAAGCCGAGGGCTCCCAGGTGTTATGAACAAAGATTGACAGAATCAGAGCTGAGCTGCAGGAGATGACAGTGATTTGAATGTGTAGGATGGAGTGAAGAGATGGATCTGTGAGCAGTCACAAGAGATGACTTTGGAATTTTAAACCTTAGAAAACAGCGTTATAAATAGAAGCATAGGAGGTAGGACGTGAAACAAAGTTTGAGGGAAACTAAGGATTCACTTCTGATATATTGAATTGAATATAGCCAAGTCTCTTGGCCAACAGACATGCTTTGAACAGCTCCTACAAGCCAGGCCTGTGCTCAGCACTGGGAGGGGCTGGGAGAAAATGAGGCTCGGTGTCTGCAGAGCTCTGCTAGGGGTGACCTTGATGTATTTCTATCTAGCCACTGCTGATACTGGGGCCCATGTATGTGTTAATAAAGACAAGTACGTCTGAATGGAAAGATACAGTCTGAGCAATGAAACTTTTTCCTTGGATTTGCATTGGTGTTTATTCAGTATTTCCAATTTATTTTGCCTTGATTGAATCCAACTTTGTTTTTAAAAGTAAAATTATAACACAATCAGACAGTTAGCATCTACTTAACTTTTTTTAATTTTTCATATTTTGTCTCTAATTCTGCATTTGCGACTAACAGAACCTCAAGGTAAGTAATTCCCCTTATGGAAGTAAGTCAGGGATGGCAAACAAACAGCCTGTAAGTGAGATCTGGCCTGTTGTTTTCATTAAATTTTCTTGTCACACTCATCTCTTAACACATTGTGAGTGGCTGCTTTCCCAGCACAACAAGTGGACCGGTTGAGAGAGATCATCCTCCAAAGCCTGAAATATTTACTCTTTTGAAGAAAAAAAAAATCACTGAACCCTATTTCTAAAACAGTAAACAAAAAGTCCAATGCTTGTTTGCAAATGCAATTAAGCAAGAACGTATAGCATTCTTAGTTTATGTTACTCTAGCAAAATGCCATAAAGTGGGTAGCTTATAAATGAGAGAAATGGAGGCCAAGTAGCCCAAAATAAGCTGTGCCCCAAATTCAGTGGCTGATCAGGTCAATGGGTAGTAGTCATCTTCTGTGTCCTTTATGTGGCATGAAGAGGTACATGGACTCTCAAAAGGGTACTGTGAGCTAATGGCCTCACACTGTGGCCTCAGGGCTGAGGATTTTAACATATGCATCCAAAAGCACCATGAACATTCTCTCCACAGCAAAGCCTCCACCACAGCTAAGTGTTAACTACAGCCAAGCTCTAGCAGGGCATGGCGCTGGTCTACTACAGTGAACAGCGTGAAGAACACATTCCACTCTACCCTGAACACCCATTATATATGTGTTTCACTATTGACCAGTGTTTGTTTGTTTTTAAATAAAATCAAGGCTTTATTTGGGGGAAATATTTTAGTTAGTACTGGTTAAAATGGGCTCAACTGGTTAAAGTGGCCTACACCTACAAATCCAGCATTTGGGAGGCTGAGGACGGAAGCCTGCTGTGTGTTCAAAGCCAGCTTAGTCTGACACGAATTCATTTTGGGTCAGATCTGGTGTAAGAAAAGAAAAATGATAAAACACAAAATATTGAATATGACCCTATGGTCTCACTAGATGATGAACTGATAACATGGTGAGCGTTATTAAGAAGAAATTACTTTAAAATGTAGGCTATACTTGCCTGGTGAAACTTCTCTCACCCTTTTGGCTCCTCTTCTTAAAGCAGGTCCCCAGAATGGCTTCATATGGTCTGTCTCATGCTAAGAATAGGCCTTCTCTCCCAGCAGGCTGCCTTCTAAATTTGACTACCATGTTTTGCAAGCCTGACTCATGAGTTAAAGCACTGTATGCAAATACACACACACCACAGAGGTTATACCCCACAGAGGTTGGGGTATAACCTTGAGGACAAGGGCCTCCAGTCTCCTTTTACTTCATTACTGACACAGGCACAGAGAGACAGGGATGACATTTCCAAGCCAATGATGTGGAAAGAATTGCTATAGCCGTGAAGACAAATTTGTCTATGGGGATGGATAAATGACTTTGAAGGCAACTCAGAAAAATGCTTTGGATCACATTTTGAGTGAGCTTGCCTCATCGAACTAAGCCCGTGGCCTCGGGGTCCACTCTATAGGAGACAGATCACTTCCACCTTTACCCCAGAAACTTTCTCACAATTTTCAAGGCACAGAGGTTGGCCTTGCACCCAGACTCAAACACTGTCAGCACTGCACAGAGAAGGGACACCATCCTCATGAGATCCCAGCTCTTTTCTGTGGTAGATTGTGACAGTTGTCACTAATGAGGGAAACTGGACTGTCTGAATTTTAGACCAAACTCAAATCTCTACCTTTTCATTTGAGAACAATACAAGCTGAAACTTTGATGTAGTTTGGCATTTCAACTCAGCAACATGGTAAAAGATGACAGCGTCAAACACCCCATGCACAGGTGCGGATGAAAATACACTCTTGTGTTTTAAAGATAGTTCGGCCTCGCATGCCAAGGTCCAGGGTCAACCTGTAAATTCTGCAAGATAGCAAATCAAGGAGGCAACAGTCTTTCTGTTTCCAAGGCAACAGAATCACAAATAACTTGATTTTTAATGCACTAGGCAGTGTGATGCTTCTTGTACCTCTCCAATTGAAAACTGTCTGTAGGAAAACAGATATCCCAGGGTCTGCCCCATGGGCCTGCTTCCCTAATAGAATTTCTAAAAGGTGACATAATAATGTTGATGGAAGCAGCTTCCAATTTCGTTTCCATCCTTCCTTCCTTCCTTCCTTCCTTCCTTCCTTCCTTCCTTCCTTCCTTCTTCCTTTCTTTCTTTCCCTCCCTCCCTCCTTTCTTTCCTTCCTTCCTTCCTTCCTTCCTTCCTTCCTTCCTTCTATCCTTCCTTTCTTCTTTCCTTCCTTCCTTCCTTCCTTCCTTTCTGTCTTTCTTTTTTTTTCTTTTTAGATAGGCTTTCTCTGTGTAGCCTTGGCTGTCTTGAACTCAACTTTGTAGACCAAAGATCTGCTTGCCTCTGCCTCCCCAAGTGCTGGGATTTCAGGCATGTGTGCCATGGCACCCATATCCAAGTTCTATTTTCTAATTTGTTATAGGAACAAATAAAGACAAAGTATAGACACAAGGAAGACAATGTGAAATATGTCTATCTAGTTGTTTAGGGTTGGTTGCAGTGTCTTACTAATTGATTTACTTAAAAGTGTCTTGAAAATATATACTAATGGAGGAAAAGGAAGTCAATTAGTGACACTGCAGAGTTGAGAATATACAGACTATATATATCCATCCAAACTTTGAAGGACAAGTAGAAATTGGAAACAAATTGGTGAGGGACTCTGTGTAAGGTGAAGCCTCCTAGACTTTCCCACTTCCATGTTAGTGTGTCTACTGTTGTCCCTGTTCATGTCATGTTAAGGCAGCCATGTTGGTGATGTTTATGTGTGTGGCTTCTGACATTACAGGTAGCTAAAGAATGCTAAGAGTAGAAGAAATAGTCATTCTTAAGGAAGAGCACAATACTTGATTATCCAATACTGATTGGTCATCCCTAAAACAATGCATATCAGCAATACCATACAGCCTGAACAGGTACTTATGTATTTTAGGAGTATAGAATTGTGTGTGTTTGTGTGTGTGTGTGTGTGTGTGTGTGTGTGTGTGTGTGTATAAACCAACAATCAGTGTGGGAGAGGGGAAGGGGCCATGAATTTGAAAAAGAGTAAGGAAGGGTTATATGGGAGGGTCTGTAGGGAGGGAGAGATGATAAATAAAATATATAAGCAATAACAGAAATGAAGCAAGGATCTGCAGAGGCAGGGTGAAGCAGACTGTCAGTGTTGGCAGTAGGGAACTGGTATTAACATAGTCTTGGGGCAGGCAGAAGATACCCAGAGGTTTCTAGAGTGGAGAAGAAGGGTGCGTAACTTTGAGAAGAATGCTGAAGTTTTAGCAGTTGCCATGTCTGGAAATCCGGTTATTATCCTCCAGCCACAGCACCATCCTAAAATGTCTCTATTTAAAATGAAAATCAAGGGAGGTGGGGTGGATCTGAAAAGAGTTGCAGTGGGGATGAATATGATCAAAATGTGTTGTGTGAAACTCTCAAAGAAATAATTGAAAAAAAATTATATGCTGAAGCAGAAGTTGGCCTCACTGGCTTTATTCACAAAAATGCTCTATTATTTATTTATTTGTTTGTTTGTTTATTATTAATTACAATTTATTCACTTTGTATCCCAGCTGTAGCCCCCTCCCTCACCCTTCCCAATCCCACTCTCCCTCCCTTTTTTTCCTCCCATGCCCCTCCCCCAGTCCACTGATAGGGGAGGTCTTCCTCCCCTTCCATCTGACCCTAGCCAATCAAGTCTCATCAAGACGGGCTGCATTGTCCTCCTCTGTGGCCAGGTAAGGCTGCTTCCCCTTCAGGGGGAGGTCAAAGAGCCAGCCAGTGAGTTCATGTCAGAGACAGCCCCTTTTCCCCTTACCAGGAAGCTAATAAAATATTTTTAAATGGAAACTTAAGTAGGATCAGGGACGAGGTAAGACAAATATGATTCTGTATAAAGACTTTTTAACGTACGTGATATTTTAGACATTTGGGGGTCATCTTAGTGAGTAGGAAAACACTGACTCACAGCTCTGGATGGCAGGCAGTCTAATACAGGTTCTCGTATCTCACAATGGCCTGCTTGCAGAACCCTCACATGATGGAGAATGGCAAGGAAGAGAAGATGAAGTGAGAGCCTTAAACCCCACCCTTTTCTGATGAACTCACTCCCGGGAAAATAAAGCAACTGGGGTGACAGCATGAACTCACTCAATACAGAAAAGAGTTCCCTAATCATCTAACTGCAGGGCCAGAGACAGAACAAGCTAGGCAGCTCCTACCCTGGAAGTGCTATCCTCAGCTTCTGTGCTCAGCTTGGTTCAAGACTCTAAATGGAGCAACCTCATTTCTACCTCCAAACAATGCTGTAAGGTCATCTTTCTTGGTCTTCCCATAATCTTTGTCATTTGGCCAGCCTTTTTGTTTTCAGATGTGCTCAGGGAAAATATATTCTCGGAGATCACTACTTTTCCCCTCTCTGAACCAGATTCTATGTTGAAAGACCTTATCTTTAAGCCTTCCATCCTACATCTATCCATAGTTTGCAACAGTGCAAAAGGATCTGCATATTCCTCGCTGACTTTGGATTTCCCACAGCACTCCATTGCCTGAATCATTCGCAGGCTCGTGCTAGACACAGAGAAATATTTAGAGAAGCTGTGGGAGAGACAGTGCTGAGTTCCAGCAGGGTGCATAAGCAGTTCAGTAGAGCGAAAGGCATGATGCAAAGTGAGTACACCAAAAGGCACATGAGCTGGTTATCAGAGATGCTGTAGGGGTGTTAACAGTGACAGTTAGCTATGGCAGTGTTAGCCTGAAACTGAAGTGCTCCATCCTGAAGCACAGGAATTGAGAAAGAGAAGTGTTAAGCTAGGGATTAGAAGGCAGGACCTACAGCCAGATGTTGAGGTCTTGTTTTTGTTTGTTTGTTGTTTGTTTGTTTGTTTGTTTTATTGATTTTAATCTTCTCCTTCCTGTTGTGTGATCCTGGAGAATCCACTTAAACCCCCTGGTATTAAATTCTTTTTTCTGTGGAATGGAAACAGTGAAATAGTACCTTCCTTGCCAGGTTGAAATGCAGAGAAGGGTTGCTATTTGAATGGCACTCCAAACAGTGCCTCAAGTGTGGTAAGAGCTGTATCAGCATGTTATGTTGCCTGTTGTGAAAGGATCAGGAGGTTGTGGAAGGTCTCACTGCAGCCAGAGATGCCTCTAAGACTGCTTACTGGAAGCTGAGCAGAGCCCTGCAGGCTGCAAGAAAAGTGGGGATGCAGCAGTTCATAAACCTATTTCTTAACCTCACTTGGCCCCCTGTCGATGGGAAACACATGGCATTGTCCATGAGAGGGAAGAATAGGTGGAGATGTATAGGCAATAGAGATGATCCACTTCCTGCCTGTCATAAAGAGCCATAACTTGTCTGGATAAACATAGCATAGTTATTTGATCATAGTTCTGTGTGACATGGAAGGCTTCAGATTGAAAACTCAAAGACCAGGGATATTTTATACCTAGGTTCACTGCAGTAAGCACAGCTGTGGGGACGTTATCGGACAAGCTAATGGTATTGGTCTAAGTGAGAAGGCTGTCTATGTTGTCGGCTTCTCTGTGCAGCATTACTTGCTTAGGTATGGGATAAGACCCCTTCTAAGAAAAGAGGAGGGTCTTGTGACCTACTATCAAGCAAAGTAGGTTATAGACTCTCTCATTTCTTTACACAGAATGGCTTGGAAAAGGTTAGATTTTATGATAGTCTTTGAGGAAAAGGGATTATGGGTTTCGATGACCCACTTGGGAAAAGAGAAATTCTAGTTTGTATAGCTAACATTGAGATTGAAAGACAATGGGAAATCAGAGGAAGGGTAGTGGTGGGGTAAAACTTCTGTTTTCACTTTGGAGTGCAGTTTACTGAGGCCAAACAATGGGTAAAACATATTGAAAAGGAGGGGAAAGAATCCAACTGGTCTCTGACCACAGTGACCTAATGGAAACAGCCCCCCTACACAATTCACAAAGGACAAGATGTTTAAAAGAATCAGCATGGCATAAGTACATGGGCAGCAGGCTGCCTTTGACGAGTGAAGAGAGACAGAGAGTCTCCTTTCTTGCAAGGATCCTGCCCATCACCTCAGCATATTGTTTCTTGCCCAAGTTCTTGGTTTAAGTAAATAGTCCATAAATGAATGAGACCCTGGAGGTTGACAAGATGGCTCAGTGGGGAAGGGTGCTGGTCTCCATCACCTCGGTTTGAGCCCTGAAACCGCATGGTAGAAGGAGAGACCTGATATCTCACAAAAGGTCTCAAAGTCTGTGGCATACACAAGTGAATATGCAAAAGTGAAAGAGCTCCATTTCTTAGTAATTACATGCAATCTTCTTCTTTGTAGAAGAACCGAACATTATTTTGCCAGTTTTAGGCCTTCAAACCCTGTGTATTAGGATAAGGCTGGAACTCAGTGGTAGAGCACTTGTTTAGCATGTAGATGGATCTGAATTTGATCACCAATAAACATAATGAACAAAACCTAACAATTGAAAACACCCTGCATAAGTCTGTGGGTGAGAAATACAGAAATATAAGCAGTGAAGGGAAGATAAAGGAAAAATAATCCTGCTCTGTGGTGGGACATGCATGGAAGAGAGACAGAGACAGAACAGAGGAGAGACTGTGTGTTGTCTGTCTGTCTCTCTTTCTCTGTATGTGAATGCATGTAGGTAAAAAAAAGTCCAATTTAAAATAAGAGATTACTTTTACAATACTTCACAGAGTTTTAATGAAAACTACCCCTCAACACCTAGTAGATCTAGTGACAATACTTACATCTTAGAGGGAACACTGAGGCCAAACATTTGGAGACTATGAAGTCAAGGTGGCTTTCCAATGGCACCCCTTTCCTTCTAAAGGGCCTGAGAAGCTCCGGGAGAAACACGGACCTGTAGCCAGCAAGTGTAAATCGTTTCTCTGTGACCACAGATGGACACTGAGAGTGAACAATGAAGGCTTATAGATGCAACTTTAGCAATTTGTATCTTTTATAGCATGAAGTCTTCACAACAAGCCAGTGAAATAATTTATTTTATTACCTTTCATAGGATGAGAAAACTAATACACAGACTACATGTGACTGGTCCAGGGCCTCCAAAACGTGAGAAGTGGCTGGAAGGCATCTGCTTCCCTGGCTCTGCTTGGAGCCATTATGATGGCTGCCGCTTATGGTTACCACGGGCAACCTGTATAAATCACAATAAATAATTAGGTTTTAGCTTTGTACTAAAACAAAAAGCAATATTCTTTCTATCCATCGTAGTCTTGATTTGCACCTCTAATTCTAAACTGAAGTGTGTGAAAGTCTGATGAATGCTAAGGACTGCACGAAATAATGTGGAAGAGAAGGGCACACAGCCTATGGTCAGAAGATGTTTACACTATTGAAGTAAAAAGGGATATGAAAGGGTTATAGAGTGACCAGATGAGTAGGGATAAAGACACCAACTAAGGCTAAGGGTCCATCTGTCCCTGTGAGTATGGACACATAGGGCAAAAAGAGGAGATATGATGAGAGAGTTCCCTGGAAGGGTAGAGCTTATGAAATGGCTGATCTCCCTGAGTGGACACTGCTTTTGCAAAACCTTCCAGGCAATGCTTTCCAGACATGAGCATATGCTAGTTTTGACATCCTTCATTTGTCATGGAGGTCATTTCCACCTTGTAGCTAGCTATCAACGGTCAGAGGTGGCCTCAAAGAATGGAAGCAGTGGCTACAGTAGGAGTCACACCATGACATCTCCACACAGAGAACAAACCACATTTTATCAAGCTGTTGGGAGGCCCCTTTATCTGTTGCTGCCTTTCCTTCAGTTACCTTCAGGATTTATTACATAGTTTCAGCACCACCCATGAGAGTGTGTAACCTTCCTTTTTTTTCTCTTCTTTGGCCCGACATGACATTGAGGCAAGAGATATTGATGTAAGAACAACTTCCTTTGTTGAAACACAGCACATGCTCCTTCCAGACTGTAGCCAAAAGGCTCCAGAGGTTAAGAACTCTATAGGCAGGGGAAGGCTGGAGGACCATCATCCACCTCCACTGACCTCTGCTTGTGGTCTTCTCCCCCCAGTGGCTGTGATTTCCATCTGCTAAGAGATGGAAAGAAAATCCATCTGTCCTATGAAGTACAACTCCTGCCCTTTACCATCTCAGAGCAGATAAGGGATGGCACCATTCATCTAGAACCACAGATACCAACTTATCACACAACAAAATGCTAGAAACACAAACTAAGCTAAGCCAATCCAGTGCTTTCTGGTTGACAGCTAATTACCAAATCAGTACAGAGATTCCTAGGTTTCTGTCTCCCAGCTGTCCACTTTCCTTCTTAGGATCCACCTCTACCTTCTTTGATTTGTCCACTCTTCCAGAGGACATAAACCAGCCATGCAAGGTGAAGCTAGCACAGGAAGAAGAGAACTGACCGATGAAGAAACACTAATACCCAGAAGTTTCACTGTCATTTTGGAAACAAGAAAAAGCTAAAACAACATTCCCTGCCCTCCCCCCCCCCAATGAATCTTTTCATTTTCTCTTCAGTAGGCAGGAACAAACTGTGTAGAGTTCTCACTGTTTATAATGGTGATATAGTATGTAACTTTAGTATGAAAATGTACATACTATAATTAAAATGAACACAAAGGATGTGTTCTTACCTGTTCCCTGCCTATCCATAAGCCATGCTTTATTATAGGGCAGAGGAAAAGAGTTTATAAATATAATTTATTTTCTATCAACAGTGAAACTTCAGGGGAAGAAAATTTGATTTTTTGGAGGAGTGTTAGGAAACAAATCAGTAAAGATGGTATCACTTGATGAAGTCTTCCAGAAATGAGCTAGTCATTGTTATTCTTATATAATTTAAAATTTAATGTCTACTTCCTGGCCAACACCTCACCTCATCGCATGGGAAACCACATGCTGGGATGGATTTTTTCTTTTACCTACTCCAGCTGAGCCCTTGAAAGGTGTTTTCTGATCACTGGATGCTAGAGTGAAGAAATAGATGGAGGAAGACACAGCACCAAGAGTTCCTTTTAATTCTTTCTTGTTGTCATCTTCTGCCACCATCTTTGATGCTTTCTAATCCCTAGGGAGAAATGTGCTGCAAGCTTACATTATCTGAAGGTAGTTTCCTTCTCTTTCCATGTTAGGAAGTCTGTGCCCTAGAGAGGCTGGTACACGGATCTGGGAATGCTCAAAGGAGTTGTGTACACAGCGAGGAATTTGCTGAGTTTGCTGAATATGATAAAAATAATCCTGTGTAGGTTGAACTCCAGGTAAACAACAGCTGTATCTTTCATCCCAGATACTACCTGAGATACACCTCAACTAAAAATTTAGCTTATTGGAATATCAAATTTAATCAGGACTCCTATGATTTTTATTGACAAGTCTCCAAACTATGAGAGAAAGAGCAGGGCAGATGAAGAGTATTTTCAGTCAGTGGAGCTCAAAGCCTCATCTTCATATAGAGAGTGGAAGTAGCAAAACTGGTAGAAAACATGTATCCCTAAGGAGGGTGGATCATACAATCCACAAGTGAACAATGGGCTTCCATAAGCTTACCAAGACATACGAGGACTATTTGGCCATAAGAATAGTTTCCTGTGCTTAAACTTCCGTGGTGGCAAAAAAACCTCGAGCTTTATCTACCTGCCCTACCTCTCATAGGAAGCAGGCTTGTTCCCACAAACATTTCTCTCCCTAAGACATCTACCTATATTTCCTTATTCCAGAAGTCAAAATGAATCCCTCTTCCCAAGAAAAAGTCTGTCACCTGTTTTTCCTAGTCAAAGGGGCTGAGCATTAACCAGAGAATCTGCACTGTGATAGATACATACTATAGAAACACTTTCTAATGGAAGGTGTACACTCTCCCAGAGACCACAACTCCACAGCAACCAGCATCAGACTTAGGTGTGTACCAATGAGCCGAAGCAACCTGTACTGGCCTCACTCTAGAAGCAAATCCACTGAATGATCAGACACACCTCTGCAGAGTGAATTTCAAAGAAGAGAGGAATAGCATGACCATCATAGGTGTTTTTGTTTGCTAAGAGAAAACCCACCAATAATGCTGCTAATACATAGGTTAGCTTCTCTAGATGTAGAATGAAAGCATCCAGAGGCATCAGAGGGAGATGTGAACAGGAGTGATTGTTGCCTTTCAGGGCTTATAGGAAAAAGTTTAACACTTTTCTTAGGGTTTCCATTGCTGTGAAGAGTCACCATGACCAATGAAACTCAGATAAGGAAACCATTTAATTGGAGCTAGCTTACTGTTTCAGAGGGTCAGTTCATTCATTATCTTCATTGAGGGAAGCATTGCAGTGTGCAGGCAGACATGTGCTGGAGGAGCCAGGAGTTCTATGTTTTAATCCACAGGCAGTAGCAGGAGACTAGATGTCACACTGGGTGAAGCTTGAGCATAGGAGACCTCAAAGCCTGCCCACACAGTGACACACTTCTTCCAGCAAGGCCACACCTACTGCAACCAGGCCAAGTATTCAAACACATGAGTCTGTGGGGGACATACCAATTCAAACAACCACAACATCTGTTTCCATTCTGTGACTTTGGGCAAGATAGTTTCCTTTTTTATTTCTTTCTTTCTTCAACAAAATTGAAGATGACTGGGCCTACAGTATGGCTCAGTGTTAGAGGCACTTGCCACCAAGTCTGATAACCTGTGTTGGCATCCCAGGATCCACACAGTGGAAGGAAAGAGCAGAAACGAGCAAATTGTCCTATGACCTCCATGCATGTTCAGTGTGATAGGATCTCACACACATATACAATAAATGTACTTTTAAAATACTAAAAAGAAAACAAAAAAGAAGATGACAGTGTGAAGCCTGCAGCTTGTTGGGATAAGACACATAAAAGGAGCCAGCACTCTTTTTTTTTTTTTCTGCACAATTTATTCATCATATATCCCGATTGAAGCCCTCACCCTCAACTCTCCCAGTCCCACCCTGCCTCCCTCTTCCCCTTATCCCCTTCCTCCAGTCCATTGAAAAGGGGAGTTCTCTACTGTTGCCTTCCAGGCCATGGAGGAAGAGGCTACAAGCAGTCCTGATGAGACTTAACAAGCTATGGGCAGATGGCAACAGTGGAGCCAGCACTCTTATTTCCTTAAGTAAATACATACCTGGTAGCAAAGCTCCTACCTTGAATATGAAAAAAAAAAAAAAGAATTGATAAAGAATGCAGGGTAAAAAGAGCTTGTTGAAACCTTAAGAGGTGATTTTTAAACAAAATAAACACTTGTAAAAGATTTTTTTAAAAAAAGCAGACATACTGAAGTGATGCATTATCACCGTATTTCTTTCTCTAGTAAGAGTTCACCAATCGACTTTTTTCAACCCATCCAAGGTAAACATTCTTACAAGTGAGCTCAGAGTTTCTGCACACTGCTGACAAAAATGTGACCTGAATAATTCTGTGTACCAATTGCATGAATAATAAGTAAACATGACTCAGTGGAGACTTTAGAAATCTAAGTACACCTCATCGATTCATTTTACATCTTACAACACTCTCTAAAGAGTCAAGTGTGGTTGCGTGTAAGTATAATCCTAGCACTCAAGGTTGAAGCAAGTAGATCCTGAGTCTGGGACCAGCCTGGGCTCTACAGTAATAGTGTGAATTTGCATCCTGAGATAACCTAGGCACAAGCATGCAGAGCTTATTGCTTAACCATCCCCACTGGTCCCACTTAAACCCTCTACCCAGGTGTTCACAATTTTTGGGGACTTCCTTTTTTATGTTTAAAAGTTAGAGGATTCCTCAGAGAGCTTTATCTATGTTGTTCACATCTGTTAGTATTTATTATAAGTGACACTAAAAAGGTGAATATTTAATTTGGTGTATTCATCTTAAAATAAGATATAAACAAAACCATTATATATTGAAATAAATTTCATTTAAAATGCTTATACTTTCCACATACAAGAAAATGGCTTGAGGAGAATTAGCCTTTCCAAGGTTTGAGCCTCCTTATTAGTTATTCAAGACAAAGTGATCAGCCTTGAAGCTGATCACAAACACACAAACAAAACCAGACTCAGCAGGTTGTATCTGTATTTTCATATATGCATATATATTTACATATACATATATGTTACAATAATAAAGAAAAAGAGACTGTCCATTTAAGTATGAAATGGTCCAGAAGGGAGGGCATGGTAGAGATTGGAGGGAAAAAAGGGAAAGAGGAAAATGAGTAATTCTATTTTATTTAAAAGGGTATTTTAAAATAGAATAAGAGAAAAAGAAGGGCTATATTTGGTAACGTTGCAAATATACAGAATGTTTGGCTCAATAGAAACAGCTGCATCTGCATATATCATCTATCAGGATATATTTTGTTTAAATCACATTAATATCTCCACACTCATTTTTTTCTGTTGCTATGATAACATACACTGACAAATGCAACTTAAGGAAGTGGATTTATATTGACTTAGGAAGTGGGGGAAAAGCAACTAGAAGGAAGAGTAGGAAACAGGCGAATCACATTTTCATTCATGTCAGAGACCAGGAAGAGAGTCCAGGCTATAAACTCTCATGCCCCACCCACAGTTGCATATTGCCTCCAACAAAGCTGCACCTCAAAGGGTGATAACCTTCAAAAACAGTGCTACCAACTGGGTATCAATCACTAAAAGGGCATGAGCTGTGAGACACATTTTTGTTCAAACTGCCATGATTGAAAACAATATTTCCAAAGCTTTTTCAAGTAATTGCAGATATTCTTTGAAACTACACCACAGCTCTAAACTATATTCTCTTAAAGGTTAGTTGTAACCTGGATTTGAAAACACTATTGAGCCTTTTTCTACTGTTAGTCAAAGTCTATTGCCTTCTCTGGGGTGGACCGTGAAGGTCCTAAGTAGATCTTACAAAATCCTGTGTGATTTTGACATATTCCACAATAATTTTCTTTCAGCTCTTCTGACTACTAACATCCGCTATACAACTTCTAAAAGTCCCATTTGTTAATATCACTGAGAGTTGCATCAGAAATCATTGAGAACTAGTGAACTTCCAAGCTCCGTATGGTGAACTCTAGTTTCTTCCATGCTGTCTTTGTGAGAGCTCTTGTTTGAGGAATGGTGAACAGTGCTGTCTAGTGGGTTGTTTTCCTTGAACTGAACTATTTACTTGTTCATATGCAAGAAAATGACTTGCAGATTCCCCAAAGTAAATAACCACATCCAAGAAAACAAACAAACAAAACCACCTGATTAGATCAAGACCCTGCAGAGGCTATTACAAGTGAGAGCCATCCTGTAGCAAAGTGCTCAGGGTACTCCTCTCTGACACTCATAATATTGAAAAGACTGGCTTTCCTGGGTCGGATTCTTTAAAGTTGATCTTTTTTACTACACAATCAAGGTCACAAAAGCAGTGGTGCTAATGATTCAAATTGGCCAAGGCAAAGTGGAAAGAAAAAAAAAAGAGATTTCTTGACTTTAATAAGGAAAGAAAAGGAATTCCATGCTACATTACTGAAATACATAGTTGCAATAAATTTCTGTCCTTCAAATTGTCAAGAAAGAAAGAGAAATTTGTGTAATTTCCTAGGTTAGGCCTTTGATGTCTAGCACCTACCTATCCAGCTGAAGAAGCCCCACAATGGAGATGGGTCTGGGTCAGAGGTTCTGCAAGTAGAAGACCGGACTGTGCTGGATACAAACCAGGAGACACTATTTCCTGAAGATGGTTAAAGTGTGACCACCCATCTTTCCTCATATACATGTACTCAGATTCTCCCCTCAGCAACATAATTTTATCAACATTCTAACGGAACATTCTAACTTCCTAGGACTCAGTTAAGACCAGTAGTTTTAATGAATCTCACGAAACCAGCTGCCATCACGTGGTCCTTTTCAGGAACCTTTGTGTCCATTTAGTGCGATGGCGACACTTACTTTATGTTAGAATGGGAGGGTTCTTATGAAAAGACTCTACTTTTGATCCATCTCTTTTAATGTAAAAGAGCAATATGAGCACGAGGTTCACACCAAAGCACTAAGCGACTTCGTGATCATAAAAGTAAGGCCAATAGTAGGCAAAATTGATGTTTTCGATGAAATGTTCTCTTTGATAGAATTCTTTTATACTTCGCTGAAAGTCTTCTCTGAAGGTCAATTATAGTGGAACTCAAGGTCATTTTTCAGCAGACATGATGAACTGATAGGTGTTTTTAGTGATGAGAGCCTCCACAAACAGCAAAAAGATATTGTTTTTGAGGAAGGTCCTCAAGTCAAAGCTTGCTGATAACTCATGGCATTCTTGAGTTCCTATTCCTGTTTTCTCTACCTTTGGAGTGCCAAGACTGCAGCCATGCATCACACCACTCACAATATAATTACAAATATAGAACTGATAGATATTTACATCCAGGGAGATAGTTCATTTGGCTAAATGCTCACCTTGCAAGCAAGTAGACCTAATTTAGAGTACCCAAAACCAACATTAAAAACGCCTAGCATGGCAGGGCGCACTTTTAATTCAGTCCTGGGAGGCAAAGAATGGTATGTTCCCATGTCAGCTGACCTACACAGTTACTACATTACAGAATGATGAGAAACCCTGTCTCAAAAAAATCAAGATGGAAAGCATCTAAGGCCGACCTCTGTCTTCCACATGAACTCATACACTTTCACTTGCATTATACATACACACAAATGAACACAAAACAGTCATTATTCAAAGTCCTAAAGGCATAAAGACAGAAACAGTAAACAAAACTAGTAGTCATTTTCACTGTTGGAATGGAAGGTGAATATTACAGACTGCACCATCTTGACTTGAGCAACAGATTATCCTGGTAAGGAACACACATACGCCAGGTGCACAAGGATTAGCTCTTACTGTACAGTCAGCATTCTGTTACAGTTCTTTGCAGGGAGCTACAGAAAAAAGGGACATCTGGCTTTGTTTCCGTATAGTTTTTAATCTAGTCTAAAGGAAAGAATGCAGAAACTTTAAAATTACTTAAAGAGACCTATGCTTTAAAATAACGACTCTTTTCTCATAAGCAATGAACAGATTTCTCATATTAATATATTTTAAGCAGCAGAGCATGGAGCTATTTTTCAGAATCATGTAGCTCATATCCTGTCATTTATAAGTCAAGGACAGTACAAATCCTTCCCTTCTATAACAACTTACTCTAGTCCCTATCCAGTTGGTTGTAGAGGGAGCCAGGCATTTTGTGACTCTGGATGGATTTCATCATTAACCAAGAAATGACTAAAGTCCAACATCCTGATGTCAGTAACTGTTTCACTATTTAGTTTCTTAGTCAAAGTTAAGTCCCTGATGTCCTTTCCCTGGAGAGTTTGGACGTGGGAGCCAGAAGAGGTGATATGCATTTACATCTGGTGGTGAACAGTGAGGAATGAAGCCAAGAGTGGCCTCTGAAGAGATGAGAAACAACAGTAAGAGAAGCATTGATGGGTAGCAGGGAAAGTGAGTCCCCTGAGACTCCTTTGAGTCTGTTCTTTCCTAGGTTTCAATGTTTCTGAGAACCCAGGGAGCAGTAGTGAAGTTGATGTTCATTTCCTGGTTGGTTGGTTGATTTGATATTTATCCTGTGGGTTGTTCTCATTTACATGGATGGAATTCTACCTGGTGGCAAAGAAATGTCCCAGCAATTTGACCTGCAGGATAATGCAGGATACTCATACTATAGATACTGTTTTGAAGATAAAGAGCTGTGCCTCTTCAAGTATACCATTTTCTCAGCACCCTGAAGGTATTTTTATTGACAAATTCAATTTCATAAAAGAAAATGCCCCCCTTACAGGATAATAAGAAAACTATGTTTATTAGTGGTTCTCCATATTTGCTCTTGTATTGGAGAATGACAGCTACAAATGAGCCTGGGAACATCTATGTAGAAATTGGAAAGGTGGGATTTGGTTCATCTTCCTTACCACCTGTTTTAGGTGCTCTGGGTCCAAAGGTGAGTGAAGTAAGTGCTGAGAGCCACACAAGCAGAAAGCAGCACAATAGTATATTCAGATTCTTCTTTTTAACTTTTATTAATTATACTTTATTTACTTTGTATCCCCCATAAGCCCCTCCCTCCTCCCCTCCCAATCCTACCCTCCCTCCCCCTTTTCACTCCTGCTCTTGCCCAAGTCCACTGATAGGGGAGGTCCCCTTCTCCTTCCTTCTGATCTTAGTCTATCAGATCTCATCTGGAGTGGCTGCATTGTCATCCTCTGTGGCCTGGTAATCCTGCTCCCTCCTCAGGGGGAGGTGATCAAAGAGCAGGCCAATCAGTTCATGTCAGAGGCAGTCCCTCTTCCCATTACTATGTAACCCACTTGGACACTGAACTGCCATGGGCTATATCTGTGCAGGTTATCTCCATGCACGGTACTTGGTTGGAGTGTGAGATACTGGAAAGACCCCTTTGTTCAAATTTTCTGGTTCTGTTGCTCTCCTTGTGGAGTTCCTGTCCTCTCCACATACTACAGGAGAGGAGACATGGGGAAATGGGAGACAGTTTATGGGAATGAAACAGATGTCTGTGGGAAGATGAGGGATGCTTTAGGTTGAGGACAGTAAGAACAGAGGTGTGTATATGGACATGTAGCACTGAAGGAAGTAACATAATAAGCAGAACTGATGATTTTATTGCAGGGAGAACAGAATACACTAGAGATAAAGCAATTAAAGTTATAGTTTTGCAAATATTTTATAACTTTTATTGATATTTGAATTCAAAATATGAAAGTATATTACTAAAAGACATCTTAGTAAATATATTTTTCTAGAGAAGATATAAAAGCAAATGTAGTTTTAAACCCTTAGGGTGTCATCTATTAACTATTAAAATTAACAGAATATTGAGTATGTGATTTGATGCTTTATGCAGAATTTGGCAAAGGGTTGTTGAAACTCCTTGAAAGACAGAAAGGACTGCCATAGTCATCTTACCTTTTTGACGTTACCAAACAAGATAGTGAGATGCAGAGAGGATGAATGGCTCATTAAATTTCCTAAAAAGAACCATCCAGACTAGTGATTTTCAAACCATGTGCTATGAAAACAGCTGCAAAGCAGAAAGAGGAGAAAGACAGAAAGACCACATGGCAAGGTAGAAAATGCCAAGTCACAGTACATGTGTTTTTTGTGTCCTTGGTTTCATTTCTATGACAGTAATTAGCAAATATGTGGACACATATTCATGTGCATGCATCCATGTGTAATGGCTGCAGAACATGGGCACTGGGGCCCTGAGCTACAACTACAGTGTAGTCCATTAACTAGCTACTGTTCCAGGAAGCAGGTGAGGCTCAGGGGACTCTGAGGATTATAACGGATTACCCAGCAATGCAAAATGTAACTCTCATCTCATAGGGAATAAGAGGGTTTTTTTCTTGAGCAAAATGTGAGTGGCTGTGGCCAGGGAACATAGATTAGGTTGCCCTTAATAACTCGACAACGTAGAAAGAGTTTATAATTACAGGACAAAGATATCAAAAATTAAGGCACTCTTCAGTTATGTTGGTTGAAGCATCAAATAGGCAGAATACAGCAAAGAAAATATCTGCTGTAGCACTCAGAGATTATTTGATGGCATTGTTAGCTTTTGAGTGAGTGGAGGCTAGTTTGTTAAGTTAATAAATCCCCAATGGTTACAAGATAGTCACAAGATAATAGGTCAGATACAGGTAGGTAATGATGGGTAATGAATGGCTATTAAGACTTTAAAAGATAGCTCCAGGAAATTCGACTCTGGATGTCCCACATTTCAAAGCTCACAATCATCAAGTTCTGATCTCTCAACGAGCCTTGCAGAAGGCTTTAATATGGGACACACACACCCATGTCCATCCTACTTCTCATCCTTTCCTCCTACTGCCCCCTTTTGCTCCTTCTCTCCCTGGTAACCCCACTGTCACCATGCAATGAGCTTTTGTGATCACAGTCCTAATTTTGAAATTTTTACAAGTAGAACCTGAGACAAGGGTTTGAGAGGAAACTATATATTTAGGAAGTGGGGAGAGCCAGACAGAGACTGTGGGCACTGAGACAGTGAGGGCCAACTCTTGAAAGGAAGCAGGCAGATTCCCTCTACTTGCAGACTACCACGGCAGGCTTAAACCTTCCAGCTCCCACTCTGGTCTTTCTTGTCCTGGGAACCTTAACATCCCTGTATTTCTGGCTGCACACAGGTGAAAGCAGATGGTTTCTGTAGTTTAGGGGAAGACTTTTGGCAGAAAAATACAAGGCAGAGGCTCAGCTGTGCACTTGGGCTCACAGGGAAATGTCCCTTGCAGTGTCAGTTCATATTAGTGTTGGATTGCAAAACCTCTGTTGGTCCCACCCACCCTGTGGTCCTCATGATGTCTGTCACACAAGGAAGCATTTGGGTGCTTTCTAGAGAGAAACACAGCCAGGAGTGCCATCCAACACCCAGATTCCTGAAACAGCGCCTGCTCCCACTCACACATGCTGCTGCCAGCACTGGTTAGTTTCTTTCTCTTTTGTTAAACTAATTTGCCTGATAGTCCCTCGAGTGTCCCTATTTCATAGCATAGGAAACTGTATTTACACAGGCTAGTTATTTGTTTTCTGTGCAGAAAATGATCCTTTCTATCTCATTTGAACTATTTATTTTCCTTTGAAGTATGCTGAGTTTAAAGGTTCATTTATATCCCTGGCATCTCAGAAGAGATCCTGTCAGGAATCCAGTAGTATAGGCAGCCTGGGAATGGCACATACTGGGGACAGAAAGATACCTCCCTGGGCCTTCCTATAGAAGAGGCTAGCCTGGTCTAGGCTTTCCAATAGCACATTTACCATGCCTGTTGGCTCTGACTTCGGAGCCATGTGCAAATGTTTTCAGGAACATAGAGAAGCTACAATGCCAGAAAGCTTGCCTCCTGTTTCAATTAGCTCTCCAAGTTGTCTTCTTTTCTGGATGGAATAAAGGAACTGTGAAATTCTCATTATAGACTTTTTAGATATATAAGCAACTGTGTGTCTTGGGCTCTCCTTTTACACAGCTCCTGGTTTTAGGTACAGATGGATTCACAAGTCATATGTGCTGGATGGAGAAGCCTGGGGTTTCCATTATCCTTACTAACCCCTATATTTTCTGAGACTCTTGACAAACTTCCTCTGTCTTACACTGAACATTGTTGTTTTGCCATAGCTCTGCCTATGCCTGTTGGTTGACACCGAGATTTGCTTTGGAAGGTGCCAGCCTAGTTCCTATTATTCCTATCCTATGGTCTCTTTACACAATGTGGGTGGGTAGGAACTGAGAAAACTAATACCAAGGGTTCCTTACCTGCCACCCAAAGTGGTTGCTGCCCAAAAATTTTGTTTGTCAATGAAAGGAAGGGATTTTCCACATCAGTCCTTTCCTTATGGTGGGTCTCAACACCCTGTGCCCATGTTCCTGCTTCTCTTTGTAGTATTTGCTTTTATTGATACCCTGCTCCCCAGGGACAAAGTTCTAGTTAGAGAGAATAGATTGCTATCCAATAAAAATGTTTTCCTGCTCCCAGTATAAAGCTGCTGCCTTCTTTGTCTTTGTCAACCCTTGTCACCTTAAGACTCTGTTCATCTAGAAAGCTATCCTTGGTTCTCAGCTGTGGTGAGTGACCCGCCATAGCACAGCATATCCTGTATTCTACTTTCCGCTTTGCTGGCTATCCTCTTGCCACGGAGCCTGTCCTTCAGATAGTATCCATGTCTCACTTTATGGTATTCCTAGAGACAATAATGGCTATATTTGCTTTATTGACAGTTTGGGTGGGGTCTTAATGTTTTCCAGTGGCTCATATCTTGAAGGCTTGAAGTCCAAGCTGATGACACTATTAGGAAGACCATGTAGAAAGTGAGGCCTAATAGAAAGAAGGTAGGTAACTAGGAATACATTCTTGCCCTTGACAGATACATTGATACCCTGGTGGCATGGACACTGTCTGTCTCTGTATCTATCTGTCTTCTTTCCTCCCTCCCTTTCTCTGTGTCTCCCTCCCTTCCCACCTCTCATCTCTTTCCTAACAACTGCCATGAGATGAGTGGCTTTGCTCCATCCTGCACTGACTGCTAATAGGTCTACTTCACAGCAGACCCAAAGCAACAGGACCACGAGACTATGGCTAAAATCTCTGAAAGAATAAACCAAATAATTGTATTCTTTCTTGAGTTGATTTCTGTCCAGCCCTTTATGTCAGTGAAAGAAACTAATGTGTGCTGTCTGTGCTTGAAAGAACTTGAGGTCACACATTTTGCATAACCAAGGATCGCTATATTTCATGGCGAAAAAGAAAGTTTCATTTTCTTAGATAGAGACTTTCATATAACGAATTTGAATATTCAGTATTCAACTTACCTATCCACTGCTCCACTATCGCCCTTTCAGAAAGCTGCTTTTCAAACTTTAACTTTCAAACTTTCCTATCTACTTTCTTAATTGACTGATTTTCATCATAGGCATCCATTTTATCCAGATGAAACTATGTAGGCAGATATATATACAATGAAGCCCATAGGATAGGCTCATGAATATCTGATGTCTGACAACCTATGTAATCATTACACTCATAGAAGCAGTGAAAGACTGATTTACATAACAAGGGATTTAATTAGAAATCTATTAGCATAATCGACATGGTGTTAAAATTAATTAACAATTGTTTTTCCTGGGCCTTAAAGACATCACTTGAAGGTATAGAAGGAAATATTATATGAGCTGTTTTTATAACAATAAAGGCTGTGTAGGTAGAAGATTTTCAATATATCAGTGTTGTTTAATGTTATGTTTCCTTGGGAATCTTAATCTCATAGAACTTTAAATATACATGTGGTTGCCATGTCAGAACCATCTTAAAATGTGGATGTAATACTTTATTTTTTAAAAAAAAAGAAAGAAAAATAAGCTATAGCAATGGATCTGGCTGCAGTAGAGTCAAAACTGAGAAGACACTGAATAATTTGTCATACCTGAATGATGTCTGACATTATCTACAAATTAGGACAGGATATCTTTTGCTAACTCATACTCACAACATAAATTATAAATTGCAATATACATCAGAATACAGATTACTTTCTGTTATAAAATGTAAAAACAGAAGCCCAGAAAAAAAAAAAGAATAATTTTAACTATTCTAACGATTGACTGATGTTGAGCTTCTACTCTGATGTAACAATTTTATCTAGCTTTCAAAACTGGCCCAGTCATTCAAATTGTAATTGAAGAAAATCAACTCATCTTCATGTCCTGGAAATGAGGCACCGTCACTGTCCTGAGAAATGAGATTCACTTGAATTGCAAGTCTCGGGATTGTCTAAACATGTCCCCTGCAGTTATATGCTAGGGATACTCTTTATGCAAGCCTTTGAAGATTGTATGTGGACTGCTGTAGTGCTTGTCGACAGAGAGCACCATACCATCATTCCCAGTTCTAAGCCATCCAGGCACATATTTGCCTGTCAGTCATGTAGTGTCTTTTAAATACGTACATCATCTAAATCTGTTAGTTGGTATTCTCTGAATCAACAACCAATGTAAGAATAAATGATAGATACATAGACAAGCAGACAGATGGGGGATATTTATTTTGAAGAGTTGGCTCGTGACTTTGTAGAGTTTGAACAAGCTCACACTTGCATATAGGTTTGTAGGCTGGAGATTCATGGAAGAGTTCAAGGATGAAGACAGCCTGCTGGCAAAAGTGCATCTTCTGAGCAGAACATCTTTCTTCAGCTGATTGAATGAAGCTCACCTATGCCCTAGATAATTTACATTAGCCCATCTGCTAATCTAAACACTAATCTCATCCAAACAATACCTTCACAGAAACAGCTAGGATAATATTTGACCAAGTGTCTAGATTTTGTGGTCTAGTGTAGGTGGTACATGACACCAGAGATCTCTAGATTCTGTGTTCTGATCCAGGTGACACATAGCATTGGCTATCTTGTTACATATACTAGAGATCATGCTAGAGTTTTCACTCTGTAGATCTTTCCATTCAGGATTGTAAATGCGTATTTCATTACTTTGTCTGAGTTGTAATATTTTTTGGGGTAAATAGGCTGTAGTTCATTATCTGTTTTTAGATAAGTAGATATTTTGATATTTGTCATTCTTGTCTTGGTTGTCAACTTGACACAACCTACAGTCATTTGGAAAGAGGGAACCTCAATTGAGAAAATGTCTCCACCAGATAGGATTGTGGGTGAGCTTGTGGTATGTATTCTTTTTTTTAACTTTTTTTAATTTTTTATTAATTACACTTTATTCATTTTGTATCCCCCCATAAGCCCCTCCCTCCTCCCCTCCCGATCCCACCCTCCCTCCTGTTTCTGCATGAATTCTTGATTGATGTTGTAGGAGGGCCCAGCTCACTTAGACAGAGCTACTCCTGGCCTGGTGGTCCTGGGCTATAAGAAAGCAGGCTGAGCAAGCCATGAGAAGCAGGAAGCTAAAGTGGAATTCTTCCATGGTCTCCTCTTCAGTTCCTGTATCCACATATCTGCCCTGGCTCTCCTCAGTGATGGACTTATTAGCTATCATGAAATAAATACTTTCCTCATCAAATTGCTTTTGGTCATGATTTTTATCACTGCACCAAAGATGGATGTTTGACAGGAAGCACTGGTTCTTAGGCAAATGCTCAAGTATTTCCCTAAGACATTAGCATTTGCTACGATAGAGGTAGGTCCATCTTCAAATTGAAGGGTTACTTTTTATTATCTTCTGAAATGGTTGCTTCATTTCTGCATCTGGTATGAACCTATGCCAGTTCCTGTTTCACCATATGTGCCAATTCTTAGTCAGCCTTTCAAGTACTTGCAAATTTGATGGGTTGGTTGCTTCAATTTGTTTAGCCATTTTCATTTTTATCCATTTGATAAGATGCTTGCATCAATTTGCATTCCTTCTATTATATCCCATGTTTAGCATTTATTGAGAACAAGAAGTATCTAAATTGTTCATGCCTACTAACCTTATTCTAGTCCTGAGTTATGAGTAATAATGTTGGAGGTAGGCCACCAAGTCCCAACCTTCTAATCTTTTTATCTTACATGAGTTTAATACTTATTCAAGTCTTTGTTTTAATCTTTAAGTCAGACTGATACAATTATCTATTCAGTAAGCTGTTTTGTATTGGTGTGTGTATCTGTCTGTGTGTGTGTGCGCACGTGCATACACACAAGTGCACATCTACACCTATGTACACATGTGGCTTCCACGTGTACACACAGGACATTGAGTGTCTTCTGTTGTTCTCTGCATTATTGACTAGAGACAGGGTCTTTCACTAACTTGAAGCTCAATGTTTTAACTAGGTTAACTAGCCAGGGATGACTTGTGATCTTGACTAGGTTAACTAGCCAGGGATATCTTGAAATCTGCTTCTCTCTTCCCCACCCCCAATGCTGGTGTTATATGCATGGGCACCCACTGCTGGCATTTTCTGTGCATATTGGGGATTTGAACAGAGCTCTCCAGACTTCCAATGCAATTATACTTTTCCACTGAACTGTAATCTACAAGTCCGTCTTTGTTCTAAATTATTTTGTTCGTTTGATTTGCTTTATTTTATATGTATTGGTGTTAGGCCTCCATGTATGTCTATGCACTGTTTGTGCAGGGCAGAAGAGGGCATTAGATCCCCTGGCACTATGTAGTTAACAGACACTTGTGAGCCACTGTACAGTGTGAAGCGAGGGTACCATGCAACCAGGATGAGCCTGTCTGGAGCAGAAGCAGGCTCAAGTGGTCCAACTCAGAACTTTCAACCCTTGAGCAGTAGGAATGAAACCACTCCATCCCCTGCCCTGGGCCTGCATATCCTGGCACACCTAGTCCTGCACCGTCACCTTTGCCCACACCAGAAGAGGTCATGTAGTATCAGCCAGGATAAACTTCCTTTGTCCATATAAGGTCATGTTCAGCAAGCACTTGGAATTCCTCCTCATGGAAATAAGGCACTCCTAGCACCTTGGCCAGAGCCAGTGATGTACACGCACCCTGAAAGCATATACCCACTCTCCAAAAATTTAAATAGCCCTATAAAATGAGGCATCTCACTGAAGCCTGCCTCTTTGCTCTCTGTTCTCATTACACTCACCACTGTCTGAGGTCTCCATCTGCCTAGCTTTCCCTCTCTGGATCCTCCTGTTACTGTCACTGGCCAGGATCGACAGTGCACGTGATGGGAATTGAACCCATATCCTCTAGAAAAGAGGCAAGCACTTTTCTTAGCCACTGAGCCACTTCCACAGGACCCATTCCTACTTAAAAACAAAGCAAAACAGAACAGATATGTGCAACATGCTCAGCTTGTTTGGTTTGCAGGTAAAAGCCATCCCTAGTACATAAAAAGCAACTACGATTCTTGATAAATCATTATCATTCTCTATTCTCTCTATCTATGACAATTCTCATCTTAATTTCTTAACATTATATTTTAATGTATTCTTCTTTTTATGTCTGAGGGATCATCCTTTATGCTTAGCTTTAGTGCCAGTCTTCTCTATTTTTTCTCAATAGAATTTTTTATGTTTTGTTTCTTTCATTTATTTATTTACATTTATTTATTTATTCTCTTTATAACCTGATTCCAGCCCCCTCTGTCCTCTCCTCCCAGTTCCACCCTCACATCCTAACCCCCCTATTTTACTCTCTCTTTTTTCTCAGAGAGGGAGAGACCCCAAAGGTGCACCAACCCACCCTGGCACCTCAAGTCACAGCAAGACTAAGTGCACCTTATCCCAGATAAGACCGGCCAGCTAGGGGAAAGGGACCCAAAGACGGAGAACAGTGTCAGAGACAGCCCCTACTCCTCTTGGTAGGGGACCCATATGATGACTAAGTTGTACAACTGCTACATATGTATTGGGGGGTCTAGGTGTAGCCCATGCATGCCTTTTGGTTGTGGTTCAGTTTCTGTGAGGCTCCATGGGCCCAGGTTAGCTTCCTCTGTAGATTTTCTTAGAGTGTCCTTGACCCCTCCAGCTTCTACTATCCTTCCTCCCACTCTTCCACAAAACTCCCCAAGCTCAGCCTATTGTTGGCCATGGGTCTCTGCATCTGTTTCCATCAGCTGCTGGATAAAGCCTCTCAGAAGGCTAGGTTCCTGTCTGCAGTCATAGCAGAGCATCATTAATAGTGATAGGGGTTGGCTCTTTCCCATGGGCTGGCTCTCAAATTGGGCCAGTCTTTGGTTTGCCAGTACTCCAATCTCTGCTCCATCTGTATTTCTACACTTCTTTTAGGAAAGATAAATTTAGCGTCAAAGGTTTTATGGGTGGGATGATGTCCTCCTCCCTTTACTGGAAGTCCCACCTAGCTATGGGAGGTGGTAACTTCAGGCTCCATATCCCTCCTCAGCTAGGAGTCTCAGGTAGGGTCACCCTCATAGACTCCCAGGACCCTCCCCTGTCCCAGAGATGTCTCCCCACCTCCTGCTTTCCCTGTACCTGATCTTTACCCCTGTTACTCTCCCAACCCCCTCTCCCACCCAGATCTGTAGATTATCCTGTTACATGGTTATCCTGTACTTTATAGGTAATAAGTTAGAACATACCATGACTGTTTTTCTGAGATGACATTTTCTAGTCCATCTATTCGTCTGAAAATTGTATGATTTCTTTGTCTTTAATAGCTGAATAATATTCCATGTGCCACATTTTCTTTATCAGTTCTTCAGTTGAGGAACATTGAGGTTGTTTCCACTATCTGGCTATTACAAATAAAATTGTTGTGAGCATAGTTGAGCAAGTGTCCTGGTGGTATGGTATAGCATCTTATGGGTATATACCCAGGAGAGGTATAGCTAGGTCTTAAGGTAGAGCTATTTCCAATATTCTGAGAAAGCACCAGATTGACTTCCGCAGTGGTTGTACAAGTTTGCACTCCCACCAGCAATGGATGAGAATTCCCCTCTCTTCACATCCTCTCTTCACATTCACCATGTGCTATCACTTGAGTTTTAGCCATTCTGACAGGTATAAGATGAAATCTCAGAGTCGTTTTGATTTGCATTTCCCTGATGACTAATGATGTTGAGCATTTCTTTAAGTGCTTCTCAGCCATTATAGATTTCTCTGTTGAAAATTCTCTGAACCCCATTTTTAATTGGAGTATTTTGCTTGTTCATGTTTAATTTCTTGAGTTTTTTAAATGTATATTTTGGATATCAGTCCTTTGTCAGATTCAGGGTTGGTGAAGATTTCTTCCCAATCTGTAGGCTACCATTTAGTCCTATTGACTGTCTTTTGCCTTACAGAAGCTTTTCAGTTTCATGAGATCCCATTTATCAGTTGTTGATATTAGTGCCTGAGCTGTTGGTGTTCTGTTCAGAAAGATGTCTCCTGTATCAATGCATTCAAGCCTATTCCCCACTTTATTTTCTATTATATTTAGTGTATCTGGTTTTGGGTTGAGATCTTTGATCCACTTGGACTTGAGTTTTAGCAGGGTGATAAATATGGATCTATTTGCATTCTTCTACATGCAGACATCTAATTACATCAGCACAGTTTGTTGAAGATGCTTTCTTTTTTTCTATTATATGGTTTTGGCTTCTTTGTAAAAAATCAAGAGTCCTTAGATGTGTGAGTTTATTTCTGAGCTTTTTTTTATTTGATTCCATTGATCAACTTGTCTGTTTTTCTGCCAATACCATGTGGATTTTATTACTATTGCCCTGTAGTACAGTTTGAAATCAAGGATGGTGATACCTCCAGAAGTTCTCTTATTGTACAGTATTGTTTTAGGTATTCTGGATTTTTTTTTCTTTTTCCATATGATGTTGAAGATTGTGCTTTCAAGATCTGTAAAGAATTGTGTTGGAATTTTGATAGAAATTGCATTGAATTTGTAGATTGCTTTTGGTAAGATGGCCATTTTTATTATGTTTATCCTGCCAATTTGTGAGCATGGGAGATCTTTCTATCTTCTGATATCTTCTTCAATTTCTTTCTTCAAAGACTTGCATGGTTAGAGTCACACCAAGATATTTTGTGTTATTTGTGGCTTTTGTGAAGGATGTTGTTTCCCTAATTTCCTTCTCAACTTGTTTATCACTAGTATAAAATGTGGATACTGATTTATTGATTTTTTGAGTTAATTTTGTATCCAGCCACTTTGATGAAGGTGTTTATCAGCTGCAGGAGATCTTTGGTAGAATTTCATTGATCACTTATGTATATTATTATATCATCTGTGAATACTGATAATCTGACATTTTTCTTTCCAATTTGTATCCCCTTGATTTTCTTTAGTTGTACTATTGTTCTAGATAAAAGTTTAACTACTATATTGAATAGAGATGGTAAGAGTGGGTAGCCTTGTCTTGTCACTGATTTTACTGGGATCACTTTAAGTTTCTCTCCACTTAACTTGATGTTCTGTATTGACTTTCTGTATATTGCCTTTATTGTGTTTAGGTATGTGTCTTGTATCAATGATCTCTCCAAGACTTTAAACACGAAGGACTGCTGCATTTTGTTAAAGGCCTTTTCAGCATCTAATGAGATGATCATGGTTTTTTTTTTTTCCTTTCAGTTTGCTTATGTGGTGCATTACACTGATGGATTTTTATATGTTGAACCATCCGTGCATCACTGGATGAACCAGCCTGATAATGGTGGATGATGTTTTTGATGTGTTCATGGATTCTATTTGGAGGATTTTGTTAAGTATTTTTGCATCAATGTTCAAAAGAGAGATTGGTCTGAAATTCTCTTTCTTGATTATCTCCATGCATGGTACTTGGTTGGAGTATGAGTCTCTGGGAAGACCCCTTTGTGTTCAAATTTTCTGGTTCTGTTGCTCTCCTTGTGGAGTTCCTGTCCTCTCCAGCTCTTACTATTTCCCACTTTTTTCATAAGAGTCCATGCACTCTGCCCAATAGTTGGCCATAAGTCTCAGCATCTGCTTTGATAGTCTGCAGGGCAGAGCCTTTCAGAGGCCCTCTGTGGCATGTTCCTAGCTTGTTTCGAAGTTTAGTGTCCAAGTGGGTTACATTGTAATGGGAAAAGGGACTGCCTCTGACATAATCTGAGTGGCCTGCTCTTTGATCACCTCTCCATGAGGGGGAAGCAGCCTTACCAGGCCACAGAAGATGATAATGCAGCCACTCCTGATGAGATCTGATAGACTAAGATCAGAAGGAAGGAGAGGAGGACCTCCCCTATCAGTGGACTTGGGGAGGGGCGAAGGGAGGGGCTTATGGGGGGATACAAAGTGAATAAAGTGTAATTAATAAAAAAACGAAAAAATGTAGCAATCCTCATCTTCCTAGATGAAATGGAATTTACCTATTTATTACAATTATGTTTTATTGGATATCTATCCCAACCAAAATAGAGGTTTTAAAAAGGTTTAAAAAAATAAAATTCTATTGTTACATAAAACTATTCACAAATAAAAAAAATTCTTTCTTTGTTGAGTCTTTGTGTGGTTTAGGTATCCCAGTGACTGGAGCCTCATAGAATGAGTTTGACAATGTTCCTTCTTCTATTTTGTTGAATAATTTGAGGGGTATTGCTATTAGCTCTTCTTTAAAAGTCTGGTAGATTTCTGTGCTGAAACCATCTGGCCCTAACCTTTTATTGGTTAGAAGACCCTTACTGACTGCTTCTATTTCCTTAGGGTTATAGGTCTGTTTAAATTATTTACCTGATCTTGATCTAACATTGGTAAGTGGTATCTATCAAGAAAATCATCTATTTAGTTTAGATTTTCCAGTTTTGTGGAGTACAGGTTTTTTTGAAGTAAGATGTAATGATTCTTTGGATTTCCTCAGTGTATGTTGTTATGTCCCCCTTTTCATTTCTGATGTTGTTGATTTGGATAGTATCTCCCTGCCATTTATTTAGTTTGGCTATGCGTTTGTCTATCTTGTTGATTTTCTCAAAGAATCAGCTCTTGGTTTTGTTGATTCTTAGTTTCTAATTTATTGATTTCAGTCCTGAGTTTGATTATTTGTTACTGTCTGCTGATTTTGGGTATGTTTGCTTTTTATTCATTCTCAAGCTTCCAGGTGTGTTTTTATTATTTTTTTCATGTTTCTTTTCTTAATTAATTCTATTCACATCTTGGTCATAGGCCCCTCCCTCCTCTCCTCCTAGTTGCACCCTCCCTCCCATACAGCCCTCCCCTATTCCTCAGAACAGGGGAGCCTCGTACTGTACACCCCACTTCATCTAGTCTCATGAAAACTAAGTTCATCTTCTTCCTAAATTGCTACTATGAGATCTCTCCAATTTCCCTTTGAAGGCTATTCCTGCTGTGAACTTTCCTCTTAGCACTGCTTTTATTGCGTCCCATAAGCTTGAGTATGTTGTGCCTTCATTTTCATTGAATTCTAGGAAGTCTTTAATTTCTTTCTTTATTTCCTTCCTGACCCAGTGGTCATTGAGTAGAGAGTTGTTCAGTTTCTCTGAGTTTGTAGGCTATCTGCTGTCGTTGAAGTCCGGCTTTAATCCATGTGCTCTGACAAAATGCAAGAAGTTATTTCAAATTTCTTATATCTGTTGGGGCTTGCTTATGTGACTGACAATTGAGGTCAATTTTGGAGAATGTTCTCTGAGGTGCTGAAAAGAAAGTATATTCTTTTGTGTTTGGATGGAATGTTCTGTAAAAATCTGTTTGGCCCATTTGATTCATAATATCAATTAGTTTCACTGTTTCTCTGTTTTGGTTTTGGTTTTGGGTTTTCAAGACAGAGTTTCTCTATGTAGCACTGGCTGTTCTAGAACTCATTCTGTAGAGGAGGCTGGCCTCAAACTCATATACTTTTGCCTGACTCTGCCAACCATGTGCTGGGATTGAAAATGTGGGCCACCAGATCAGGTGACTTTATTAGGATTCGTAAATCTTTCAGATTTGTTCTTGAATGGGCTTTTAATTTATTTTGTTTATCAAATGAGATAATGATGGTCCTTTGTTCCTGTACCAGTTTTTACTTATTTTCTGGTACCTTTTTTCTCTCTGACCTTTCTTATTCTACATGCTGTGGCATCAGTTTTTTTCTACATTCCCCCATTGTTACTAACTCTTGCTTTATGTTATATATCCTTCATGGTTTTTATAATGATCATTGCTTTCCTATCCTGACAGCTGACCTCAAGTACTCCATGTATTCCTGGGTAGAACAGGAAAAGATCCAGAGCTTATAATGGGTAGAAGTACTTTTTTCTGGAGGGAGATGGAGAAGGTTGGGGAGGATGGAGAGAACTGTATCTCTAAGGAGCTCAATCCCACAATGCAGTCATACCCACTACTGCAGACTGTTCTTTTGTTTCCCCTCTGGTCTTTGCCAGGATTCCTTCCGTTCCACAGAGAGTGCTGGTGTCCCCAGCTATGTCAAGGTGTCACATCAGCTCTGTGGCTTCTGTTAACTTTAAGACCAGGCTGTGTTTAACGTCTAAATCAATGGTTATTTGTTCATTCATTTGTTTTTAGAATCCCACAAACATCTCTTTTCCTCTTCCTTTTTTTTCTTTCTTTTTTTTTATCATCTTTCTGTCAAAACTCTGAGTAGGCAAGTGTGTCCTCGAGGAACTTACAGCAGCATTGTATGACTGTTACCTTCTAACTGGTTCCTAACAGTTGTAGAAATATCCTCAGCACTGAATTATTTAACTGTGATTTACTTATTTTCTATTTCCTAGAAATTTCTGAACTGTCTAATTTATATATTTTAAACTGGCCTGAAAATGACAAAAAGGTCAACATCAGTCTTGGTTTAACAATACTTA
Source organism: Psammomys obesus (assembly GCF_907164565.1). Taxonomy (NCBI): domain Eukaryota; kingdom Metazoa; phylum Chordata; class Mammalia; order Rodentia; family Muridae; genus Psammomys; species Psammomys obesus. Next base: position 17,890,563 of record NW_026594428.1, read on the forward strand.
TAGCATAGAAAGTTTCCTGCTATACTGGATATGGGAATTAACTGATATTTCAGTTATATTACCAGAGCAGAGAGGCATCCATATTTTATCTAATTAAAATCAAGATTTTTCTTTTTGAGAATTGGTTAATGATTAAGCAGTCTACGGTCTACGTAAAAGTTTCTTAGAATTTCTCAAACAGACGTGGTAAAAGAAATAACTCTAAAAATAGCAAAACATGTTCTAGGGACGGAAAAAATGACCAGCCATCACACCAGGAATGCCCTGAGCTTGTTAGAATAATGGATGCTCTTAATTTATCATATTTTTACCCTAACAAATCAGAGAAAGAAAGAGTGTTAGATTGGGACAAATGTGATCTTGGCTTTTTTAATTTGGAGTAAAAGTTCTTTAGCAAAATTTATCACTGAGAGGACCACACAATAGCAGAGTCTTGACTTGTCATTTAATGTTTGAGCTAACGCTGATAAGAACAATTAAAATAGTAATAGTGTTAAATTCACTCATGGTTCATTGCTCTGTAAATATTAATTGCAAGAAAAATTTACATATGAAAGCTTAGTCTTAATTATAATTAATTGATTCAAAAAAGATATGCAAATCAACCTGCCTGGGTGATCTTAGCCAGTGTTGATTGCCTAGCAACTAGAGACCCAGCAGCCCCTGTGTGCATCAGGCTGCAGGTCCCAGTTGGCAGTACATGTCTGCTGTTAACCAAGGCCGTCACATTCACCTGAATGGGGCTAGGAGCTTGACAGAACAACTTTGCAGTGATTTCCACAGCAACACTTCACTGTTCTCAGCCCATACATAAATCAGATGTCTCCTTCTGGGAGGGAGAGTGTCACAATTCTTAGATCCCTGAAGTCAACCTATGGAGGACACCTTTTTCTTCGGCCAGTAATTAATATTTAGTGTCCACTCTCTGCCAGGCTGTAGCTCGGCGATGTGACCAAAAGAGTTCCAGTGTGAGCATCATTGCATTCTTTTGAACAACTAATGGAGTGAACTGGTGGTGACGATAGGGATTGAGATCTCAGAGTCTAGTCCTACTCTAGTTGGCTGGCAATCAGCCAACAAGACTTTATCAAGCCTGAGAGGAGTGTTAGTCACTTTTCTCATTGCTGTAAAGAAATATACGATAAAAGCAACTTCAAGGAAGAATTTGTTTTGGTTCATAGTTTAAGTATACACTCTATCATGGCAGGGAAAAAAGAAACAAGAGGAGGCAACTTACATTGTATCCTCAGTCAAGAGGAATTTTTTTTTTCAAGTTTTTGTGAATTCCATCAAATAATGAATGGAGGAAGAAAAAACCCATACAGTGCAGTCACATTTCTGTCACTGGGTTTACCCCAGTGACAGGACTTTCAACACATGAGCCAGTGGGGGATGTTCCATAACCAAATGGTAACAGGCTCATTTTGGCTCTTGATTTGGGAATCTAGAAAGATTAAAAGCCTGGAATAACAAGGGCTTTCTGTTCAACTCCTGGTGCATAGAAGGAGGGCAAGAGGACATATGAGAAGATGCAGAAGTGAAGGGACACTTTGCTTCTAAACAGTCCACTCTCATGATCACTGATCTAGACTTAGGAAAGTGAGAGCTCACACCCACATGGAAAGTATTGATCCATTCATTCAGGACTGCTGTCCTCATGACCCAATGGTTTTCTACTTGGCTGTACCTCTCAACATTGCTTGGGTTACAAAAGAAATATTTTCAAGGCATAGTATCCTTGTAGGCATGTTATTTGTAGAAGAGAGCAGAGCTGTGGTATGACATGAAGGAGAATGTACTAAGACACTGCTTTCTCCAGTACCAAACAGCATCAAAGCTAAGAGAAATGAAGCCATGTCAGCCCATCTCAAACAGCGTTTGACGTTTGACGCTGACCCTTGGATTTTCTATACATCAAGTGTTGTGAAATGTTTATATTTGTGTGTGTTTATTCATATGCATGTGTGTGTTTATTCATATGGATGTATGTGCTTGTACATGTGATGGCTAGAGGTCAATGTCAGATTATCTTCCTCAGTAGCTTTACATTTTGTTTTTTAAGATACAGTCTCCCACTGAAGCTGAGATCACTAATTTGACTAGTCTGTATGGCCAATGAGCTTCAGGGATGCTCTGTCTCTGGTTCCCCAGCAGTGGTATTGAATGTAGGCACAGTTGTTCATGGAATTTGATATGAATTCTAGGGCTCTACATTTGGGTTCCCATGCTTACATGGCAAGTATGTTACTTAATTGAACTACCTCTGAAACCCTAGGTATTTTTTTTTAGTTAACAAATAAGTTATAATTTTTTATAAATGAATTATTTTGCTTTTAATTTGAAAAGTAAATTATGAAATTGAAAAAAAACTGGTTTCTGTGCTCAATACAAGCTACAAGTCTAAAAACGTAATTACTCTCAGGTTATTTCATAGAACCCAAACTTCTAATAAGCTTCATAGGGTTAGATCATGGCTTAGAAGATGATTTTTAACAACATTTCTTTTGGGGCTGGCAAGATGGCTCAGCAGGTAAAGGCACCAGTCAGCAAGCCTGATGATCTGACTTCAATACCCAGGACCCCTGTCACAAAAGTAGAGAGTACACATCGACAGCTGTCTTCTTGCATCTACATGCTTCTCCTGGAACACACATGTATGTGTCTTTCTTACCACCACCACTACCACCCATGCTCACGAAGAAGTAATAAATGTAACTAAAACTATTCTTTCTCATTGCTCCAGAAAGAAGAAATTAGGCAGAGGCACAAGGTTTCACTCAAGTAGTACAACATACTCCATACTTTGATTGAATGTCTATTATCTTCAAATGCATGGCTTGTTTGTTTCCTAGGGCTGTCAAAAGAAATTGCCATAAGAGTGGAAGCATAACTCAACAGAAACCCTTCCTATCACATTCCTAGAGGCTAGCGATCTAAAGTCAAGGCATGAACTGACACCTGGAAGCTGTCTCCAGCTTAGCCCCACGTTTCTTCTTTGTCTTCATGTGACGTTCCTCTCAGGTTATCTTTGCCTCTCAAACTCCCTCTTCTTTCTCTCATAGGGCTACAGGTCATTGAGTGCACCCTAAAATGATTTTGTGTTGAGACCTGTAATTTTATTCGCAAAGAGGTAATAACTAAGAATAACAAGCAGGTATTCTATTTTGTTGTAAGCAGATTGGCAACTCACTGTATGTTTTTGTAATTTGAGATACAATTTGTTTTAGATCAGCATGCCATTGTTTTATGTCCTGGAAAGTCACACCATTTAAAATAATTATATAAATAATGTTGTTTTGAGTTGCAAAGAAGTAAGTAAGACTATGGTTGTAACTTTATGTTTACAACCATGTACCAAAAATAGATGACTTGTGAATTAAAATCAGATATTCTACAGTCTGAAAATTGTATTTTTCTCTTAATGGAATTAAATTGTCTAGAAAACATAGTTAGTAAAATGTCTGTTCAAGAAATACATTCTATTCAATGCCTTCTCTCATGGGTTAGCAAAAGAGAGCATCCTGGTTGATTTGAAATCATGTCAGTCTTTAATTCTAGCTGTTTCAAAGTTTCATTTCCCTTAAATTTAGAGCTACAGGAATTTATGAAACAGCAGGAACCAGCAAAGGTCCTGCTTGTGCCTTGTGAGAAAGAGAATGGTACATGGGTTTCACATAACGCTCTCTCCTGATGAGATCTCCTTCATCATGACTGGAGCAGCAGTGATGCTCCTGAGCAATGGTGGAAAAGTGGACTCACACATATACACATAGTCAGGTACCTACGGAGGAATCCATCTGCAATAATTCAGACTGAGAACATTAGGATTTTAACAGTCCGATTTGAACCAACCAGAGCAAGAGAAGAGGTTTAGGGATGAAGTTCCATTCCTGATTTCATGAACAGCTGTCAGGAGACAGTCTAATGTTTTTACTGATACAGGTTATGTACTACTTAATGTGACCACAATAAATGGAGGTTTGATACAATAATTTCCCATGAAAAAGTTTTTTTTTAATTTCTCTACAACAGACATATATATAGTCCACAGAATTTAATAAGGGCCTAAAGCATCCCCACAAAGCCCCAGAGTCTACAAACCCAAGGCATTAGGGGATAGGCTTTCTCCATCATCATGAAAGGCTGGGTTTCATGGCATTGACAGCAGGAAAACTGTAGCTCTAGTGAATTCCCAAAAAGAAACCTTGTCTCCTCCCCCACTTAGTGAGAAAGTAACTGGTAGGTGTTCAACATGGGTTGTTGTTGAAGCTTTTCGCTAAGGAGTCCTGCAGAGATGTGTTTCTGAGAGTGGGAAAGTAGGAGAGGGTGTAGCAGGAATCACATTGTCACAGTAAAAATTAAAAGCATAAATACTCCCCAGGCAATCTAGGTAGACATCATATTGTGTCTTCCCTTCCCAGTGCTAAATTTTAAAACCTGAATATAAAAGAAACCAACCATCCTTGTTGGGAAGTTTGACACAATAAAGCAAAGAGTTTGTTTTTTGTTTTTTGTTTTTTGTTTTTTTGTTTTGTTTTGTTTTCAGAGAGAAAATGGTATTTTAAGCCACATCATGATGCTTCATGTCAACACAAAAGCAGACTATTACATGTTGACTGTAATAAGCACAGGGATGCACAAAATACTGTCTGGTGGTCCTCAGAGCAGCAACTGCTGCTGTTCTCTCCCTTTGCCAGGAGAGCAGGAAGCACTGAGCTCAGTGAGATGCTCATGTGCAATGCCTCCCACTGCAGAAGGGTGCAGTTTCCCACAGGTCAGGGGAATTTGTTAGAAAGAAATTTTATTGGATGAAAAGCCCAGTTTTCCTTCGAGCTTATGACTCCCAATAAAAAATAATACCTAGTTATTTTTAACAAAGACATCGGCCTCACTTTAGCTCAAGAGGAGTCTTATTCAGTGGAAGGTCTTTTCTCCTGCCCGTAGAGACAGTTTTGCCAGTGATGCTCAGTAGGACGTGAGGTTCCTAGCTCATTCAGTTATGCCTCTTATATGCTCTCTTATATTCATTTCACATGCAACCACATAGGCACCTAGGGTCTTTTTTTTTAATTGAAAATAGATTTTTAATACAATATATTCTGATTATGATTTCCCTTCCAGAACTCCTCCTAGGAGTGCCTCACCACCCCACCGACCCAAATACATATTCTGTCTTGCTCTCTTTATTAAAAAAAAAACCAAACAAACAAAAACCAAACAAACAAGAAACAAGTGGGCAGCTAAAATTTTAAAATAATTAAAAATAAAAACAAATAGGCCAGAATAGGACAAAACAAACAGAAAGAAAAATTAAAGAGAGAGAGAGAGAGAGAGAGAGAGAGAGAGAGAGAGACAAAGAAAAAGCTCAAGGAACACATACAGACACAGAGACATACACATTCACAGACAGGAGCCTCATAAAAACAAAAAACCAGAACCCATAATATAAAATCAAAAGACCTGTATGGCAACTAGAAGAGGAGAAGGAGGAGGAGAAGAAGGAGAAGAAGGAAGAAGAGAAGGAGAAGGAGGAGGAGGAGAAGAAGGATTGGGGGGGGGGGAGCATTAAAACAAAAGCCCTCCCAAAACAACACTGAGTTTGTTTTCGTTTTGGCATCTGCTGCTGCACATGGGCCTACTCTTAAGTGAAATTCTAATATTTCCCTTGCAAGAAGTTATCAACTGGATGTGGCCTCTATGTTAGGGATGAGGGCTTGTGTCTATATCCTCTCCCAGCACTGGGTCACTATGTGACCCAATCCTGTGCAGGCCCTTAGTTTTTATCTATTCCTAATTGTATTCTCTTCCTCATCCATTCTTCCCTGACCCTTCCTATTTGATCCTCCCACTCTCCTCTTACGCCATCTATAAATATCTATTTCCCCTTCCTAGGAAGACTCTTCCCTCCCCATTAGTTGCTTAATCAATAGCTATTCTTTATGGTTATTTGGAAATAAATATTTATCAAATACTTATCAAGTAGGGACTGTGGGCCTTCCCCACTTCATGCTGGAATGTTGACTTCCTTGCTCTGTGCAGGCAGCCACAGTTGCTGTGAGTTCCAGAGTGCTTCAGTCCTGTCAAGTTGAAAAGACACAGTTTTGTCCAGGTCTTCCTCAGTCTCTGGCTCTTACAGTCTTTCAGCCTCCTTTTCCACAATGAGAAGCACTTAAAGAAATGTTCAACATCCTCAGTCATCAGGGAAATGCAATTCAAAGTGACTCTGAGATTCCATTCTTATACCCATCAGAATAACTAAGGACAAAAACTCAAGTGGCAGCACGTGCTGGAGAGGATGTGGAGAGAAGAAAACACTCCTCCATTGCTGCTAGAGCACAAACTTGTACAAGCACTTTGGAAATCAATCTGGTGCTTTCTCAGGAAATTGGGAATAGTTCTACCTCTAAGCCTTATGATGTGAAGGCCCTAGTTTTTATTATTGTTGTTACTGTTTTTTTTAGTTTACATGTCACATAAAAAGTGGAGGTGACCTATAGATAACCAATAGCCAACCCTCTTTTAATGTGCTGATAAAGTATATATTTATGAGTATAATGCTAGTATTTTTCTCATAGATTTAGAAAAAAAAAGTTTGTCTTGCCATGTTTTCATACGACACTTATTTGAATCCTCTTTGAGGCAAATGAAATTTAGCAATTTTTTAAATAAATTTATTTATTCATTTATTTTGCATCCCAATCACAGTCCCCTTTCTCCTCTTCTCTAGGTCTTGCCCTCTCACCCTCTTCTCCCTTTACCTTTTCCTCAGAAAAAGGGAATATCCCCTTCCCCTCTTACAAACCCAACCTGGCCCATCAAGTCTCATCAGGACTTTGTACTTCCTCTTCTGCCAAGCAAGGCAGCCCAGTTAGGGGAAAATGATCCAAAAGCAGGTAAGAGTCCATGTCAGGCACAACCCATGTTTCCCTTGTTGCTAAAGGACTTACATGATGACCAAGCTTCCCATCAGTTAGTTACATATGTGTCGTGGGCCTAGGCCTAGTCCATGTAAGCTCTTTGGTTGGTACTTCAGTTTCTGTAAGCGCCTATGGGCCTAGGTTATTTGACACTGTTGGTCTTCTTGAGGGGTTCTTGTCCCATCTAGGACCTTCTATCCTACCCCACATTCCTCCACAAGCCTCCTCTAGGTCTGCTTAATGTTTGGCTGTGTGGCTCAGCATCTGTTTGCTTCTGTTGCTGGGTGGAACCTCTTAGAGTCATTCTAGGCTCCTATCGTGTGTGTCTTTTTGGGTCTGGGTTAACTCACTCAGGATGATCTTTTCTAGTTCCATACATTTGCATGCAAATTACATGTGTTTCCTTGTGTCTAATATCTGAGTAGTGTTCCATTGTGTAAATGTACTACAGTTTCTTTATTCTTTGGTTGAGGGACTCCTGGGTTGTTTACAGTTTCTGGATATGTTTGTAAAATAAAGCTGCTACAAACATCGCTGAGCAAGTGTCCTTGTGGTATGGTGGAGCATTTTTTGGATATATGCTCAGGAGTGGTATAGTGATCTTGAGGTAGAATTATTCCCAATTTCCTCAGAAAGCGCCAGATTGATTTGCAAAGTGCTTGTATAAGTTTGTGCTTCCCACCAGCAATGGAGGAGTGTTTCCTTTTCTCCACATCCTCTCCAGCACGTGTTGCCACTTGAGTTTTTGATCTTAGGCATTCTGATAGGTGTAAGACAGAATCTCAGAGTCACTTTGATTTGTATTTCCCTGATGACTAAGGATGTTGAACATTTCTTTAAGTGCTTCTCAGCCATTAAAGTTTCCTCTATTGAGAATTCTCTGTTGAGCAATGCTTTTATGAGACAGTGGCATTGTGCAACAAGAGCCCATGGTCTGGTAATGTAAGGACTAGTCAGTACTGAGTTGTCAAGTTAGTGTAGAGGGCTTTTACTATATTTCAAAAGATTAAACAGGACAAAACATATTATAAAAACTACCATATGGCAGACATGATTTGGTTTGATGATTTGGAAAAGGGGTGTCAGACATGTGTATATGTCCTTAATACAGACTTTCTTTGTGGGTTTTGATGCAACGTATATACAAAACATTGACTCAGAGACATTTGTCTTTCCAAAAAGACTATATTCAGAGGAGCAGCTCCAAGATTCAGGCAAAGAATCAGTAATGTGGGGTGCCATTAGTGGGTACAAAATCACATGTGTGGCTTTGGTGGACTATTGCATTGCCTGGCAAGTGATTAGACAGAGAAATGGTTTCATTTATTCAGATGACAACCTCATGTTGCTCCAGTTGTTTTCTCAATTAATGTATATACTGGATGCACAATTAGTTTTACAGAATTTCAGAATACTTAGTATTTTAATTTACATTATGAAAAGAGTTTAAAAAATTTTATCTGAAAATAGATACAAGAGTTGTTTTCTTCTTGGCTAAGTGGTATGGTCCTTATCTCAGAACATTCTTTTTTGCTTTTTTTTCTTCCCTCTTAGGCAGCCCCGGGATGAGGACTTTTCTAATAATTACACTGAGTTTTATAAATAATATCAGATTCTGAAAGACATGCTGTGATTCTTTCCAATGTATCACTAAGTCTAATATTCTCTGTTCATCTGAATATAAAATCTTTCATGATGGTGATGAGGCCTCTTGATGATTGATATTAGGTTCCAGATTAAAGCAGCTGACATTATCATGATCACTGCTGTTTGTATGTTGTTCACTGTCTGGAAACCTGCCATATGTGTGGAGGAAAGGAAGGAGGCAAATACTCAGGAAATCACTAGTTCAAATTAAAATCATAGAAACATCCTTTTTCCTCCTGATCTGACGTCACTCTTTAAAAGTGTTTATTACCCAACTTTGCAGACAGTTAGTGGGCAATACACTCTAGAGATGGTATCAGGATATTTTTACTTTGCTCGTAGGTAAAATGTATTCATACACACACATACAGACATGCATACACACATAAGTGTGGTGTGTAATTTTTTTCAAACTGTAGACTACAACTCATTCGTAGCAATAAAGACCTTTTATTAATCACAAATAATATTTTTAAAATGATTTACAACTGAATAAATGGAACCTTTCAGTGTACCACTCCCATCAAGGTAATTGGCTTTTGCTTAATTATACATAAACAAACTTGTGATTGAGTGAGTGAGTTGAGTGACAGTGTTAATACTTCATATTTAGCTCATTCTTTTAAATACTGAAAACACAGAGCTAAAAGACTGACATCAAGCATGCTTCTTTTCTTATATGTTTTAATATTTTATTGCCAAGTGCTAAGGCATAGTAATTATTGGTATGTTACCTAATATAACAATAATTTTTACAAATATTTTTATTTTGGCTAAACATGGTATTTTCACCAGCAATTATTTGGTTAGCGCCAGTGTATTGTTATTGGAGGTTTCTTATCTGCTGCTTTAAGCTTTCTTGCAATAATAAGGACTAAGGATTGGATTGCAATAATCCAATAAGGCCACACAAAGGAAGTATTAAGAGACATAACCCAGAAGAAAGGAGAAAGGTGCTTGATCCTGCCTAAAGCTCTTTCTAATGCTGCCATGGGTTGAAGCGGGATCCTGTATTTTTTGTGAACATTGCATTATCTTTTGTTTCATGGCCATGTAAAAATCAATCTAACCAGAAATATGACACTAGAAAAGCATGAGAATTTTTGGGATTACACATTAGAATGCTGGGTTTATGTTCTTTTTTGCTACCAGATTGTTTTATTTGGATGTATATAATAGGCTTATAGAAACATGATCATGTATCTGACAGCCTGTGTCACATGATGCAACGTGTATTTCAACAGCATGTATCAGTGACTATAGATTCATTGTGCAACACACCACTTCAGTGTGTGAGTCTCTGGGCATACACATGAGTAGTCGGATGCCAGAACTTTAGGGAATAAATGTAATGGAGAAAAATCCTACTGTGCTCACACTTTCTGCCTATTAACAAAATAAAAATAAATCGGTCCCATTGGAGGAAATTCTTAAAAGAACTCATTCAATTATGTTCTAACATTCCTAGAAAATTGACCCAAAATTGAGGGGTTAGTTCAAATTTAGTCCACTCCATTGGGGAGGCTCAGTTTCTGATTTAGAGTTCGGTGAGAAGCTTTTTGACATTAATTGTGTGGCTGATATTCCCAGGATCAACACAGTTACATAGCTCAAGATTCCATCAATAGATGATTTTATAATTTGGAATTCCTGGATAAATGTGTAGTTTGGTGCACTTCTGCCATGTGGATTGTGTGCAGTGATGATGACATTGTGAGTATCTGGGGACAGGAGAATACTCCCATAAAAATCATTCTATAATTGCAAAGGGAAAGTCCAGAGAGGAACTCTGGCAGCACCTTCCAAACTGAGGTATTTTTTACATAAGTATTACCCTTTTGCAGTATATCAGACACACCCTCATATGGTCTTTTGTGAGACCAAGTGCTTGGGTATCTCTTTACATTAAACTTTTAAAAATCTCTGCCAGCGTTTAAAACACCCAGGGCTATGTTCTGTGGATATGGTCATAATATAAATTTTGGCTGAAATTTATATTTTTCTAAATGAAGTGTTTTGGGCTTTGGTTTGTTTTAAACGAAATGCTCTACTGATTTCGGTCAAGATCAGCTAAGTCAAGGAGAGCTATGCCGTCCTGCCTCCGTTACAGTGGCCCAGACTGACGTCAAATAACAGGTTCTGCTGCACCAAGGGCTTTAATGCCCTACAAACCCGTTCTCTTAGATGTTCAGAGACTAAAGGACTGTCACGAGGGACAATAAATACCCAATTTCCTTTCTCTGGTGGGAATTGCTAGGCAGGCTAGCCGGCTTCTCCCATTCGATTCTCCGAAAGTGTATGGATGTGATGGGCTCACCCCTGTCCCCACCATGTCCCAGCAGAGCAGGTTGCATCTCTGAGAGCCACAGATCTTTGTCTTTCAGTGATGTCACTGAAACCAACCCTGAAAGGCTGCTTCTAGAAAGCATGCCATGCACCAACATTATATATATTTTAATTAAAAGTTTTTTTAAAACAAAGAAAAAGCATCAAGGTGAGTGTGAAGTTCACTGTTGAGGAAAGCAAAATTTCTCTCTCCAGATATCTGTGAGCCTGTCACTGGCAAGCACTTGCAATAGTGCAAACATATAAAAGGGTCAGAATGCACACAACTCAGTGCGATGGCAATTGGATATTAAAAGAAAGAAAATAAAAATTTTCAGGACAGGCCACAAATGCAAGTGCTCACAGGTACATGAACTCTCAGTGTTGAAATGTTTTTCTGTATTGCCTTATATGTGGTTTTTAGGCCATTTTAAAAGATAAGACTATACATAGAAACATAACAGGACTGACTCTTTAACTCACTCATCCTTCTTTTTAAAATGACAATTATTAGGGCTTGGGAGATAGCTTGGCTGGTAAAAGGTTTTTGTCCCTAGCCAAACTAGTGAGTTCCAGGGAAAATGAGTTTCTGTCTCAAAAGGTACCTTTCAGGCTCCACTTCACTACCCATTGGGATGTGTTTGGCTATGGGAGAGGCTATTGTTAACATGGATCCCATGAGGGGAGGTGTGGCAGGAACAAGCCAGGAGCAGAAGAGACCTCAGGCCGGGCTGAGTGCAAGAACAGACTCTCAGGAGGCAGGCTTCAGTGAGACTACTCTATTTGCTGGGAGGGGAGAGAAAGGCTACTTAAGTCTTTGGGGGTGAGGTGGGTAGGGGTTTTCATGGTGAGCATACATTATTGGCCAGGCCACGGTTCTGGGGATGCTTCATTTGTGTGAGGAGAAATTCCACCTGCTGCTGTATATGTCTTTATAGGGGGATAGGAACTTTAACCTGGCTACCAGGTTATATGACCTTGGGGGGCAAAGATGGGGTGCAGTGCCACCTGCCCTGGGACATGAAGGCCGGGGACATGGGGTGGGGCACAATCCTACTCCTGCCAATCTCAGGATGATATTTTTGGAGATTGGACACGCCTTCACCTCACTCTTCCTTCTTTCCCCTCCTCTCCCCTTCCACCTTCCCTACCCCATTTGATGGTTCCCTGGCCCCACAGAGAAGAAGGTAAGCAGCACTGCGCACCAGCACCTGAGGCTGACCTTTTCACTTCCACACGAACATGCACACAATGTGTATGCACAGCTGAACACGTGCACAATTACTAACACACGCTAACCAAAGCATGAGTGGATTTCACTGAGGTGTTTCCAGACGTGCTTTGGTCATCGGCACTGCATTGCAAATCTTTATCTTTTCAGTATAATGTGGAAAAGTAACTGAGGGATCCAGAGGAGACACACACTCTTTCTTCCCCACCATCTCTTTAAAGATGTGATTCATCCAACTTCTCTGCATCTCACCTTCCATGGTGACCATGTTGACATAAAAAGCAGCATTTTCTGGGGCATCACAGTCATTTGTTTAATCAATTACAACCTCTTAGCAGTTTTCTTGGTGAGTTTTTCTGCCCCACAATGGTGATTTCTTCCTTCTTTCTTGTTCATCTTCTCATGCAGCATGGGTCTCTTCTTCCCCTTCATCACCATAAGAATAAAATGACTCTTGTTTGATTCCTCTGAATATCAAATCCATAGGAACAAGAGAGAATCAAGCTAAAATGTTGTCCCCAACTATTGGTGAGCCCTGTTTTGTGAAGTTCTTTTGCAGAATGTTCATGTAAAAGATAATTACATTTATGTCATGGTTTTTTGTTTGTTCGTATTGCCTTTTTTTATTATTATTAACAGGGCAAACTTGACACACACCTACCAAATGTCTGCAGTCTTTTAAAATTGCATGGTGAGGATTTGACATTTCAAATGGGACAAATAGGTTGGTTCCCTCATGTTGTTAATCAGTCTCTCACAAGGGAGCTGTATAAAAAAGAGCTGGTTGCTGGTTGCCAGGGGTCTTTTGAGTTAATAAAAAAAGAATCTCTTAAAGTGCTTCTTTATCTGTGTCTCAGCTAATGACTGGTGACATCTAGTGGTAACTACTGGTGACTGGATTTGAGGCACTCCAATGGCTGTGCTGGAGAGGTAGATCCAAGATAAACTCTAGTATTGGCATTTGCAGTTAGAGGTAGTCAGTTTCCAGCATCCCATGGTGTTGTTGCCTAAGCAGCAGTCTTCCACTGTAACTAGTGAGGGCAGGCCCTCAGCTGCCCATGCCTTCGGAGACAGTGTCCTGTTAGGGAAACTCTGTTGGCCTGTTTTTGAGAAGCCCACCCTCCCTCCTCATTCATCATTCACAGAAAGCATTGTCAGGTCTTCTTGATTCATCCGTGACAACTCAAGAGAAGGAGGCTTGGTCTTCTCATGGTGTTCCCTGGAAGAGTTTCCACATGGGAAGCCAACCCATAATGGCAGCTTCTTTATTAAATATGTGGAGTGGAAATTATGCTAATTACACTGGAGTGTAATTATAGACTAGAAAGAATCTCTCACAGTCTGACTTGAATTGTTGTAGATAAATGTGCATTAACTTAATAGTGCACAGCTAATTATGAAAGGTAAAGGGGAGGCAGAGATGTAATCAGTTATTCAATGTTTTAAAGATGCTTGGTCCTGGGCAGACTGTACCCATAAAGTTCAGGTATGGGGAAACTCTGCAGTGAAAGTTCTTCATCCATTTGTGTCCAGTTTCAGTACAGCACCAAAAGTAGCCACTAGTGACCAGTTAACCAGTTTAATTCTACTTGTCTGTGACATTCATTACAGCAAAGAGTTAAATGCTGTGGCAATTTGCAACTATATGTTCTAAGTATGTTTGTGGAGTTAATTTTTTAAACTTTTTTATGCTTATGTGTATATTTATAATAATTATGGACATGAGAAAAATGCCTGTCAGCGCAACATGATTTCAAATGTTCAACAAAGGCTGTATTCTGGGAAATAAATTTTATTTATTCGTGATTAAAGATGCCCAAATGGTGGTCAAAGTTAGTAATTCAAAGAATGACATTAGTGACCTGGTGAAAGACACATTTGTTTCTTATGTCTAGCAATTAAAGATTTCTTAAACTTACGAGTAAAATGACATCATCAAAACCAGCAAACTGAAGTGTAGTTTTTAAAACTAGCATGTATATGAGGAATACTGAATGATTTTGCAAGCAATATGAAAAAATGTACTGTTCACATGTCTTCTGAGAATGGTTAATAACTAGTCAAATACTGATAGGGAGTTTGAAGAATTCCTGTATGAAGGGAACAGAGATCCAACAAATCCAACTGTTTAAATGGTTGTGCTTTAAGGAGAAAAAGAAGAAAAGCGCACAGCTGTGGTGCTGGCAGAAGTTTACCGTGCGAAGCTGTCCCATGAAAGGAAAGACTGTGCAGTACAAATGCACACCCATTTCTTCTGATTCCAGCAAGCTTAAGGACATCCTTATACAAGTTTTTACCGCTAGAAAATCAATGGAAGCAGAGAGATGTGAACCAGGCTTTTCCTGCTTTTTTTAAAATATTTTTAGACTATATTCAGTGTACAAACTAATGGGTTTCATGACACTGTCATATAACACCCCATTACCTTCTGCTATCCTGCTCCACATGCAATTAATGCCATTCTTTCCAAATGCTCCATCTTCTTCTTCCTGCCTGTCATGTGTGAGAGAGAGACACCTATATTCCACATATGAGAAAAAGCATGTGAAGTTTATTTTCCTAAGTCAACATGATGATCTCCAGTTTCACCCATTTTTCCTGCACATGGCCTCATTTCTGTTCTTTCTGTTGATAGTTCCCCAATGTGCCAACGTACCTTCCTTCATCCATCTGCATGTGTTGATGGCTCCTACACTGATTCTGTCACCTGTCTGCTATAAATAGGGTGGCACTAAACATGGGTGTGTGAGTATCTCTGTGGGTGCTGACTGTGATTCCATTGTGTATATACCCAGGAAGAGCACAGCTGTGTAACACAGTAGAGGTAGTTCTTCTGTTTCCCTCTGACTTCCACAGTGGCCATGTTCATATTCTTGCCAGTGGTGTGTAAAGGTTTTCTTCATGCTCCCAGCAGCACCTCCTGCTTTTGTCTTCCTGGTGGTGAGAATTCTGCCTCACTGCAGCTCTAGTTTGGCTTTCTGATGACTAAGGACGCTGAGCACTTTTCATCTTCTCATTGGCCATTTGTATTTCACCTTTTCAGAGTGTTCTGTTAAATTGCTGTTTTTCCATTTCTCTCATTTACGTAACTCTTCTGGTCGCATACATAAAGTGCTTGAAGCACTATCAATCACCAGCTCTCAACTTTAATTCCCTAGGTCTTTTCTGCTGCTGTTTGGCAGTCCTTTACAACATTTACACTAATTTCTTTTCTGACTTAATAAAATTTACTCTAGACTTCTTTTGCTTTTGATGTGTCACTACATTTCGTTTTTGCTAGGACAATAAAGGCATCAGAAGCGTTTTGGAAAGCTCATTATTTAATGAAAATGCTTTTGATTAAAGTGGGGAATTGTTCTTTCCTGCGTGATAGTACGACTGAATGGCTACCACAACCAATTCAGCTGCTTTACACCATGTATGTAAGCTATATGATTTCACAAAAGACTTTTGCCTTTTGATCTTGGTTTCTTCCCTTGTGAACACTACGAAACTTTCTCAGACCGTTTCTGTTTATGGCAACAAATTAGAATATACTTCCCACATCTCCCCTACCTGTTGCCTATTTCTGTAAAGTTTTATTGACACAAAGCCATGCCCGTTTGTTTGCATCTTCCTGTGGCTGCTTTTCTGTCACAGGGGCAGAGGTAAATAACTGTAACAGAGACCACATGAAAATAAAGTCTAAAACACTTATTGTTTGACCACAAGAAAAAGACTTCTTAGTATGTGTAAATTCTATGCACGTACACATGCACCTGTAATATACTTATTAAGTCTTCATCGTGGACTTGCCACATTGTAAACATTCCCTACATGTTGACTATTAAAATATCTATTACTATCATTTCACTAAATCCAGGTTGACTCATCTGTTTGAAAATCAGCTGCGAAGGGGGCATCGGATGAAACAGTATTAAAGTTCTCAGAATAGAATGTGAGTTAAAAGATTTCTCTCTAAAAATACTTTATAAATTTTTTTGGTCTCTCTTATGCCTGTCATTTAAGCAGATCTGCCAGTGAGAATATGCAGCATGGCACTTTTGGAGTATGTTAGGTCCTGGGCTGCTTAACAAGTACCGTCAGCATGAGTGGTCGAAACAACAGGAATGTTTTAGCTCCCATTCTAAAGGCAAAATGTCTGAGACCAGGGTGTCAACATGTTCATTCTATCGCTGAAGGTTCAAGAGAGACCCTTCCTACCTCTTCCTGCTCTCTTGGCAGAGGGTCTTGGCTCTCCTTGGCTCATGTATGTCATCCCACTGTAACCCCTGCCATGCACTCACATTGTCTTTTCATCTGCCTATCTTTCTCTTGGTGGAAGGGCACTGGCCACCAGAGCAGAGCTCATTCTCACCATCGTGATCTATTAACTTGATATATCTACTAAGTGCCCTTATCCAAACAGGGTCACATCCACAAATTACAGGAACTCAGATTTCATCTACTCAGTCTCAATCCCGAAGAACTGTTGTTCAGAAGAGCGATGATTCTCTTTGTGTTCTAGACTGTTAGATCAAAACAAATGATTAAACCAAGTATGTCAGTCAAATAGTCTGATAACAAGCTGAAAATAAAGGCTGATAAAAATGCTGTTAACCACACATATTTCTAAAAGAGTGTCTGTGTTTACTTCACTGGGAGGTAAAGGTGAGAATACAGATGAAAATCCATGAGAGAGAATGTGATTTTAGACAAGTGGATAGAAAGAGGTATTCTGAGCAAAGGACCCTGATCCGTACCATGCGAGCTACACCCCAAGAGCTGGGTCAGTTTCTGACAGCGATTCATATACAAACTCAATTGAGTTAGAGAAGAGAAGAACACATTCAAACAGATGCCAAGGGAGGGCTACTAACTATGTGCTGATACAATAAGGTGGAAAAATACGAGGTAGGGAGAGGCGCGTGAGGTAAGAGGGCATAAATTAAAGGCCTGTGTTGTAATGCAGAGATGTTGTAAAAGTGACTTGTGGTGGGCACTTCCACACTGTTGCTGTGTGCGTTAGTTCTCCCAGGTTTTCTACAGTCTCTTATCTATCGTTCCTCTTCTCTCTCTTTCTCCATTCCATTCCTCCAGGACACATTTGAGATATTTTCTTAATCAGTTTAAGTCTTGTTTTCTAATTGGCTATCATTTCTTGCCCATTTCCCATTTATTGAATACAATTTCGGAATGTCCGTTTTTATTGATCTTCAACATTCTTCTCCATCACAGCTCCTTCAATCTCTGTAGTTAAAATACATTTAAATTAAATACTGAAATGCATCCTAATAAGAGATGTTACATAGCTTAGACAGTTTGAGGTATCAGTGGAAAAGCCAAATGCGTTGAAGCATGCTTGTGGGTCAATAGGAAAAAATAAGGAGTAGAAGCATCCTGAAAGGGACATAAGTTGGCTACTAGAAGAGACATCTCTTGTCCTGTATATGTTCCTGATTTTTTTTTTCCTATAAGTTTCCATTTGGGGTAAAACTTGGCTCAAGTAGGTGTCCAGATCTTTGTTCATTTCTTGAATGCTCTATTTGCATCAGAGCCTTCTGAAGATACATGTGTAAGTAAGTTGAGTGATCTATCACACACACACACACACACACACACACACACACACATACATACACACACACACACACATACACACACACACATCTTTTCTCAAGGCCTTGTTTTAAAAAGCCTATTATTGAAAGGAGTTGTAAAGAACAAACTAATCCAGAGCTGAGTCTGAATGTAAAACTGATGTCAGCAACAACAACAAAAATCTCACGGAACGTGGTTACAAAGATCTAATTGGCTTTTAGTATTGATTTATGAGCCAGGCAACATCCACTTAACAAAACGGAAAGATTCTCCACTGGGGAAATCATCTGGCTTTGTAAGGCAGCTTTCGATGGTCCAGTGAAACAGCATTACACAGAACTCATGTTGTTATCAGATCACTCTCCTTCTGTGACTGGAAGTCTGTTCCTATGATGTTGGCACAGGCTGACTGGGCCCCCTTTTTGCTATATACTTGTGAATATCTATGGTTGGTTGGTTTTATTTTAAACCACTCTGTTTGGGAATTAGCCATCACCTCTCTGATTATGAGGCCAGACTGTATACATCAACTTCAGTTCCATCTGGCAATGGGACTCCTCAGTGTGGGTGACTGTATCTGGGGCTGGATACTTTTCTTAATGCTCTTGATATCTTTCATAGAATGGTGAATTAAATGACTGATGTGTGGCTATATTTTAGCACATATTGATTTCTTTAGGCTGTGTGTGTGTGTGTGTATGTGTGTGTGAGTTTAGATAGTGCCCAACACTGTTGGGTTGAGATTGGTGCTGTTCAAGTTCTTTATATTGCATTGCCCGTTATTTCAACCCCATGTTGGCTTGCATGCTAGGAAGATGGTGAGTCTACTTACCCATACTTGTAACTACAAAATCAAGTTGTGGGTTGGAAGTGCCAAGGTTTGCAGTGTTAAGTTGCTTCTCAGCCCTCAAAGAGAATGGAAATAAGACACTGCCTTCAGAATGTCCCACCAGCTGGAGAAGTAAATAGTCCTTCGTTTTTCAGCAGCACCACAGGAAGCGCTTTCCTGTCTGAAATGAGAGCCAAATAAAATGCTGTTAGTCTTCCTACTAGAGAGTCAACTGCCTGTTCATCTAGTGGATTCTATAACTGTGTGTTCGTCAGTCTCGATTGCACACTGCCAGGAGGACACTGGGTGACTTGCCAGATCCTAAACACAGTATCAGCAGCAATAAATATCAAATACAGTGTTCTGAGAGCAAGTTCTGGGGGAAGGAGCCCACAGAATATAAAAAACCTGGGGTGCTCCCTACCCAGTATAATTTTAGGAAGAAGACAAGGAGAGGCAGCCTGGGTCTTTATGAAAAGCTCAAGATAGATAGTCTAGTGTCAAACTTTTGGAAACTGTCGTTTTGTCTTATATTAGGTAGCATATTTTTCCTTTTATTGGAAATACTTTTTCACAGAATATATTCTGATTATAGTTTTCTTTCCCTCTACTTCCCAGTTTCCTCTTACCTCTCCACCTGTCCAGATCCACCTCCTTACTGTCTCTCATTTTAAAAAAAGGCTTCTAAGGGATAATAACAAAATAAAATAATATGAAACAAAAAGATATCACATCTGAATCAGACAAAACAAACAGGTTGAAAATAGCCCAAGAGACACTCATTCTTTCACACACGCAGAAAACCTGTAATAACAACAGACTGTAAACCATAATAAATATGTACAAAAGGAGAGAAGAAAATGTATAAATAAATGAAATTAAAATAAAAATAACAAGATAAAAGAAAAGAGAAAGGAAAAGCCCTGACATGACATGATGAGACAAGGAACCTGCCATAACACTGAGTTGGTTTTTCTGTTGGCCCTCGGCTGCTGACATGCAGCCTGCCCTCAAGAGTAATTTGTTTGCTAGTGAGTCTCCCTTGGAGGAAACTAAATATTCTTTTGTAAGTAAGTGGTTATCAATTCTGGGTTAGGGATGAGGGGCATGTGCCCATTTCTCTAGTCAGCTCTAAGACCACATGCAGCACAGGTCCTGTGAATGCTGCCTCAGTCTTTGAGTCCCTATGCAAATTGATCTTGTTGATTTAGAGGGCCTTGTTTTCTTGGTGTCCTCCATCCCTTGTGACTCTTAAACTCTTTGCATGTCCTCCTCTGTAGGGTTCCCTGAGCTCTGAGAAAGGAGATTTGACAAAGACATCTCTTTTAGGACCGAGTGTTCCAAGGTCTTTTACTTTCTGTATAATGTCTGGCTGTGAGTTTCTGTATTTGTTCCTTTCTGTTACAGGAGGAAACTTCTCTGATGATGGGTGAACAAGGCAGTATCTATAATTTCATTATAAAGTCATTAGGAGTCATTTTATTTCTCCTTCCTTCCTTTCTTCCTTCCTGTCTTTTTTTTTCTTTCTGTCTTTCATTAGTACAGTAATATTTGGTGTTCTCTGGTCCCTGGGCTATCTATGCTCTGGTTCTGGCTCACCCAAGCATAGTTGGGTGTGAGTTCCATCTTAGGGAGTGGGCCTTAAGTCAAAGCAGATACTGATTTTTAGTTACTCTCACAAACATTGTGGCTGGAGAATTCTGTGCTAAAACCATCTGGCCTTGGACATTATCCATTTATTTTATATTTTCAAGTTAGTGGAGTGCAGGGCTTTAAAGTATGTTTTCTTATGCCTCTTTTCATTTCGAATTTTAATAATTCTGGACATTCTCCTCATTTCAGTTAATTTAGATAAGGGTTTGTTAATCTTACTGGCTTTCTCAAAGAATCAATACTTTGTTTCATTGATTTTTTGGTATTGTTTTTTCTCTTCAATTTTATTGATTTCAGCCCTGAGTTAGATTATTTTTTTGGTGTCTACTCCTTCTGGGTGTGATTTCTTCTTTGTGTTATAGAGTTTTCAGTTATGCTGTTACATTGCTATCATCAGATCTATTTTTTTTAACATAGGTACTTACTGCTATGAACTTGCCTCATAGAACAGCCTTTATTGTGTTCCATATGCTTAGATATGCTATATAATTCATTTTCACCAAATGTTGAATGTATTTCACTCATTCCTATTTTCTGTCCTGACACATTTTTTTACCCATTAGTGTGATGTTCCATTTTCTGTTGTTGATATTTAATTTTAATCCATGATCTTCAGATAAGATGCAGGGTGTTGTTTCAGTTTTCTTGTATTGAGACTTCCTTTATGAAAGACCATCATTTTAATCTTTAATATTTTTTTAAAGAAGAAACCATATTTAAATCCACATTTAAACCACATTTAAATCTTTCAGGCCAAAAAATGGCCTACAAGCTTATACAGGATCATAGCTATGTATCACGTTAAAATGTTAGCCCCTTGTCTGACATTGTCATGCGTACCTAACAACAAACTCATAACTCCACGATGTGGGAGCTAATGAAAACGACAATCCTCAGAGCCCTGCTCTGGGTCCATTGTAATTAGAAATATGTCAGAATTAGTTTAATAACCTTTGTATGAATTAATTTTTTACCCATTAACTTCTTAGTAACAATTTTATATCACTTTTCTAATTGTTAAAAAAATGATTGTCTTTGTCAACTTGGCCTTTTCAGATTATTGTCCACTTTTATATATTAAAATGTATCCTACATAAAATATACATGTTTTGATATTTCAAAAATTACTTTCTTTTCATTGCGTTTTCATGTAAAGAACATTGGGTTGTTTTTTTTTTTAAGGTCAGCAGAAAAAGTAACAAATTTAAAATGTGTCATTATGTCATTTATTATCACAACTGTTTGTTATTTAACAGTACCTTATGAACTAGGCCTCCTAGAGAACTCACCATAGCAAATGTAATTTTATGCTTTAACCTTTCTGAAAGAATCTTTATTTCATATCTAAATATGTTTGTCTTCTTCCTTCCTGTCTTCTCATTCTCAGTGGTTACTGATTGCTCACTCATACCTGCACTATTTCAAAGCAGTAAATAAGAGATATACATGCACACACCATTCCAGGAAAAGCCACTGTAAATGTCATGAAAGCAGTCCACCTCTTATTTTGCTGACCACATAAAGAACTCTGCAGTGAGTTCTTCTGATAAGGCAGAAAACTTAAGCCACTTTGATGGAATTTCTAGATGGTTTAAGTATATTCACCTTTTATTTTTTTATTTTTTTGTAAATTTTGTTTTGTATGTATGGGTGACTTACCTGCCAATATATCTGTACCACCTGCCTCACTGGTGTCCACGGAGGCAAGAGCAAGGGTAAGATCTCCTTGAACTAGCATTACAGACAGTTGTGAACTGCCATGTAGGTGCTGGGACTCAGACCATGGTTTTCTGGAAGAATAGCCAATGCTCTTAATGATTTAACCATGTCTTCATCTCCCACATTCATTCCTTTTTAAAATATTAGTTACTAATCAATATTAGTTATTGGTTATAAAAGATGAAGCTTTCTTTGACCCACAATCTTGGTGTAGGTGAGCCACATCCATTTGTCACTGTCATTGAAGAGTTACCAACAACAAAGGTAGACTCAAGTAACTCTTTGAAGATTTTGTTCTTGACTGATGAAAAAGACTGTAACAAAATTAGGTAAATATATGACTACCTTGCATCCCTCTTTTGAATAGTTTTCATTATAAAAAGATGACTTGGATACTAAAGAAGAAAAGAACATTTCTTTTGACCTTGCTAGTTGCCTTTCATGTATAGGCTGGGCCCATCTTCCTAGGATGGCACTGCCAACGTTGCTGAGCTCTCCTGCATCAGTTAGTGATTGAGAAAAGGTCTCATGGGGCTGGAGAGATGGGTGGATCCACAGTTAAGAGTACCAACTACTTTTTCGAAGGATGTCAGTTTGATTGCCAGTACCCACCTAGTAGCTCAGTCCCTTTAACTTCAGCCCCGGCGGATTTGACACCTTCTGCTGGCCTCAGGAGATACTGCATATATGTGGTGAACAGACATGCATACAGCAAAACACCCATATCCATAAAATAAAATTTTATAAAGAAAATGCTCCACAAAAATGGCCACA
This sequence comes from Psammomys obesus, assembly GCF_907164565.1. Lineage (NCBI taxonomy): Eukaryota > Metazoa > Chordata > Mammalia > Rodentia > Muridae > Psammomys > Psammomys obesus. The sequence continues at coordinate 17,913,238 of NW_026594428.1, forward strand.
GGCCATTCTTTGGTTGATGTTCCCTCTTAGGAGGTGACTCGATGTTTGTGTTGACAGGTGAAGATGTTTCAGCTGGAGTGGTAAGTTTTGATGTTCAGTATGGGGCATTCTCATGTGGAAAGGTGGTTGTTACAGAGGGAGATCATTCAGAACTGTAGACTAGACCTTTTCTCATGACACCGCAGCTGGGATCTAGAAGGAAGTGTCTCCAGGGGCACAGGGAGTGGCTGTATGGTTTCTTAAGACTTGAGCCCTGAGCCATATTCTGGTAATGGAGACCAATCACACAGGCCAGCCAGTTTCAAAGGGAGTGGATGATTATTCTTGAACATCAGCTTCACGGGACTTAGAATGCCTGGGGAGGAGGAGTGTCTGGAAGTGTCTGTGGGAAATTTTCTAAATCAGGTTAGTTGACATGGGAAGCCCTGCACTATTTGTAGATGGCACCGTGGGTTGTGGTCTTGGACTGAGCAAAAAGGGGAACTCAAGCAGAGAAGCTGCAGCTACCTCCCTTGCTGCTTCCTGACGGGGTATAATGTAAACAGCTTTCTCAAGATCCTGCTGCTATGTACCAGCAAATTCTGAGCCAAAACAAACCCTTCCTTATGTTGTTTTTGACAGACACTTTGTCATGACAATGAGAAAACTAGCTAATATAAGCAAGGAATTTAGACTGCACCTCATGATGGGAGGAGAGAGTATGAGACCACAGCAAGAGGTGGAGGCTTGTGTCATTGTCTTTGGTAGCCATTTATCTTTTTTACTGCATCCACCAGAAGAAGCATTTGCATGAGATCTGAAATAGCTGATTTATTTTTCTTCTTGATTTTTATCTTCTGGCTTCTATCAACACACACACACACACACACACAAACAGAGACAGAGACAGACAAACAGGCAACAGACAGAGAGAGGTATGCACACATAGGGAATCTAAAAGTAAGGTGTTTTAATCAAAGTTTCCCAGAAAAACAGAGTTGCAACCATTGATATGTCAGTGTGTGTGTGTGTTTCAAAAAGCTGATCACAAAATTGTGGGATTATCAAGTCTGAAATCTGTAGGGGATGCTGACAGTCTAAAAACTCAGGAAGAAATTGGTTCTATGGTTTCAGATGGTGTCTCTTCCTCAAAACTCTTTTCTCTCTCTGACAAAAAAAAAAAATGCCTCTGTTACTGAGATCATCTTGCCTCAGAGGCAGTCAGCTGTAGTCAGGACCACATCGGGAATACCTTCTGAGCCACACCTATGTTCATGTTTCATTACATGACTGATTGCTGTGGCCTTCTCCAGTCGACACAGAAAACAGACTTCTATAAAAAGAACATGCTGATTCACACAGCAGGCACAGAAGAAGAGCAGGAGAGGGAGGTAAAAATCTCTTAACTAGCTGGAGGATGTGGAAGAAATCAGGTGTTACAAGGAAAGAAAAACATCTTTTCTATTTAAATTTGCTTTTTGCAATGCTTCTATTTAAATTTTTAAATAAGTATATTATCTCATAGCATTATGTCATACGTAACTAAGATATAGTTTGTGTTTATGCTTGCCTCACTGTCTGACCCCTTACTTCTGTTTCCCCACCCTGTAACCTCCCCAAACTCTTCCTTTTTCATTTGTAGTATGTCTTTTTGCCCAATTGCAGGTTTTTTTAACCAACTATTAATACTTTGTCTTGTCCTCTTTTTAGATTTTTAGCCTTTAAGCACACTCACACCTGTTTATAAACTTACACGTTTTACACCATAAGGCTAGCATTTACATGTGAGAGAAAGTGTGTGTGTGTGTGTGTGTGTGTGTGTGTGTGTGTGTGTGTGTGTTTTGCCTTTCTGATTTTGGGTCTCCTTGCTTAACATTCTACATTCCAGCTGCATCCACTGCATGGTTCCACTACTCTTCACAGCTGCTGTGAGAAGCTTCTTTAATGAAACATGAGGTTATACTTCTCTGTGATATAAGAAGCGTAGGTATTTAGAACATGGTTAGTAATGGCACCAGCTTAGGAGAGTGGCAGGAGTAAGTCCTTCTTTAGGGGCCGTGATAAACAGCCATAACTTTGTTTACCATACCAGGCATGAATTCCTTTCTATTGATTGGAACCTGGACATCCTTTTCTTTCTCTGCTTGAGCCAACTACACCAGAGCAAATGCTTGTGGACAGTAATTGCAGTGCTGACGAGTAAATGGTTTAAGGGGTTTGGAGGTTACCTGATGGAGGCCACGGTGCTTTGGGGGAGAGCAAAGAAGTGGGGCTGACCCAGCCCTGTGAGTGCTTTCAGCCTGGCCAGCTTTGCACCCCCGATTTTAACCACATGTCTCTGGAGACATTGTCACTAATGCAGTACTGTCAGGCTCCCTAACAGAGATGGTTTTATGATGCTCCAGAGCCCAGCTTTGTTATATGAAAAGACATAAAGCCTGAGGTGCCAGTCCAGCTTCAGACAACTGTCTTCTTGAATGCCATGCTGAGAGGATCTGCCTTTCAGTCAGAGCAAAATTTGATTGAGACACCAGAGCATTTGAGGAGCATTATCTACCCCTGGATTATGACACTGAAAAATTCTACACCACCTCAGCCCCTAATGGAAGAGGGTCTGGTTAGATGATAAGAAGATAACAGTGTTAAAGTACTTGGTGACTCTTGGGTGCCTTCCCTTGAACATTTGTGAGCATACTACAGAGTTCCCTGGAAGAAGAAAGCATAGAACAGTCACTTAGTCACTCCCTGAACTGTATTTGCTGAACACTGAGAAGACCAGTCAGCCACCTAGATGCTGTTAGTGTGGCTGAAACCTCTGAAATTTTTCCTATACTTACATCCTCCTTGGGTTCTGTTTCTGCACCTCATGGCTAGTCATTCACTTAGAATGCATGAACCAATGGTAACAAGAGGCCATTTGTACATCTTTCCTGCTCTTTCTTCTGCCCCCACAGTTCTGGTACCAAACTCACTGGGCTCCAGTTCACAAAACTTTCTCTGCCATTGGCAATACTACCATCAAGAGATAATTCCTTAACATTGACTGTATAGAGTGGCTGGGGGTGATGAATGTGTTGGACCTTTCTCTTGCTACTTCATATTTTAGCTGGCAAAATGTAAGGGGATTATAATCTATTGGTACCTAATTGATAGAAGCCAGGGATACAGCTTAGCATGTAACAATGCACAGCAGCCTCTTGTTTTTAGCCATGAAATATCTGATCCAAATTTATGTCATGCTAAGTCTAGGAAGTCCTGCCTTACACGACAGCACTCACTCATAGCTGTGGAGAGCCCCTTACTTTTAATATTTACTAGTCCTCCTTGGGAATCCATGTTTGGTGGATGACTCAGGTCCCAAAGGCAGGATAAGGAAGACAGGGAGCATCTTGTCAATCATCTGAGAACACACTGCAGATGTCACTCATAGTCCTATTGGTTTTTTCTACTGTGAATTAGTTCCTCAAAGACCACATATTGGACTTTGAAAACATAGTGATTGAATTCTGAGAACATGCAGAGGAGATAAGATTGCATGAATGCACTGTTCACGAGGGATTACCCACCTGAGTGAGGAAACATCACTACATGATTACACAGTAAACCTAAGATTTCAGTGATCTAAGAGCTACGGCTGATGGTCCATTGCCACAGGAGAGGCCAGGTAAGCTCCCATGATGTCAAGAACCAGTCAGTGTTTTCCCCAAAGTAAGCCGGCTTCACAGGTGACATTTTAATCCCATCATCTCACCATATGGGTGGGAACAGTATCAATTTGTTCATCATTGCACCTTTACAGGTGCTGACAGGCCTGGGGCAGCAGAGGATGGCCAACCTGACAGAGTGGGTGATTAAATATAGATAGTATCTGGAGAGGGTTACACACATTTGGATCTGGGCACATGACTTGTACAGAAAACAAACAGATTCACAGCATAGCTGGGGGAAATGTAGAATGTGCAGCTTCCCTGGAGCCAAGCTCTGGGGTGACAGGGCACCAGTCAGGGATGCTGGAAGGTCCATGGAATAATAAAGCTAATCTCTAAAAGCCTGCAGTGGCCACGGTAGGTATGCAGGATCAATGAAAGGAGACACAGCCTGGAATAAAGAGCCCATTAGGAAAGTATTTAAATTTCCAAAGCAACAAGGAGGCCCTGGGAATATTATGGAAAGTGAGTTTATAGTCCTTTCACTGTGTGCTAGAAGTTACAAACCATCCTTTTATCCCCAGTAATTACCCAGCCGTTACTGAAGTGGTAGTTCTTTGAGCTATGTGTTCTTCTGGTATAATCTTCTCTCACCATTGCCATGTCCGTTTATGGTGATAACAATGTCATGGGTTTTGCATTTCAAAGAAAAAGAAAAAACAGATGTGGATGACTTTTGCTTTATGTAACAGTATCCTTAATTTTAATTCTATGACAGTACTCTTTTGTAAAATAAAATAATATTTGAAACTTTCCTAACTGCTAAATGAACATAAAACATGTGAGGTTCCCAGCATGCTTCTGTGTCATACATTTGCCTGTTTGAAGTCCTGGTTAGCCTCTCTGTAAAGCCGTTGTGTACTATCTGATACCTGAGAATGATGGCTAGAAGTAGCTAGGGATTCAGCTGTCACAGCAAGTAGTTGTAGAGGTAGAAGAGTAAACCGTTTTCACCCACCACAAGGGCCACAATTGTCAGATTAATAAAAGGAAACAGAATTGTTACATGGTGATCATTTTATGTGATTCAGGAGGCTTTAGACTAAAGGTCAAAGACATAGGGCAACCTCTGTACCTCTTCTTGGGTTCAGTGAAGCAGGGGCAGCCATGAACATACATTATGGCATAACAAACACATGAATCAATGATGGCCGACTGAGTGAGAAACCCAGAAAGGCCTGTTCAGATGCTCCCTGGCCTCCCTGTTGTGTACGTAGCCTTTTAGGTGTGATGTAGGTCTGCAATGGGGTCTTATGACCTATTATCACACAAGGTGGGACAGAGAATTTCTGTACCAGGAGCTTCTGCATGGAAAGATGAGACCCAGTTAGATGAACATTTTTGTTTTGTGGCTAGCATATTAGTTATTCTTGTTGCAAAAGCACTTTAAATTAGATCACAGTTTAGGGGAATATTGTCCATCATGATTAAGAAGGTGTCACAGTGGAAATGTTAGGTGATGGGTCACACTGCATCCACAGTCAGGAAATAGACATGAATCCCGCACTACACCCACAAGCTTTTTATTCAGTCCACGTGCTGGAGCCACATGAGGGAGGATCTTCCCTCCTCAGGTATGCCTCTTTGGAATCCCTCACAGATGCTCAGAGAGGTGGGTCTTCTACATGATTATAAATCTCTTGGAATGACACTTAAGAGTAACCGTCATCACAGCTAACTTTGTTGAACAGGAGCTCCTGGGGTTCCATGATGTGCTGTGGAACAGCAGGCTACAGTTTTTATGCTTCCTTTGGGGAAGTTGAGGGGAGGTTACAGGAGAGCAGGAGAAGGTAAGAGAGAAACCTGGCTTCCAAGGCCACCTCTGAGGCCCTTATTCTGGGATATCTTCTGAGCCCTCACAGACCACACATGTGACAAGCCCTCACTGAAATCCACTTGCAGACAATTATCTTGAAGTAAGATTTGGTATCCCCCACAACTTCTTGTCTTCTTAACACAAACCTAGCTTCCTTTGATTTAACTACAAAGGAAGTATTAACTTATACAATGAACAGTAAGCTTGAAATCTCACATATTCAAAGACTTAAACATAAATAGGTCAAGGACTACTTAGAAGAAAGTTACAGATGACACAAACATGACAGATGGAGAACAGAGCACATGCTAAAATGTACTGTTAACTGCTCAGCTCTGCCATGCTTAGAATACAAATGGTAGGTATACAGCTCAGTGGGCAAAGGCAGTTGCTGCTGAGGCTAATGACCTGGGTTTGGTCCCTTTGGGTTTATGTTCCAGGCTATCAAAAATATATGTGATATTTTAATCAACCTCAAGTACTTTTGTATGCAAATAAGAGCCACTATTGACTCTCCTTACTCAGAGAAGTATAGTTTTTTCCCTGGCAGAGGAAAACAAAATCTTAACCACCAATGGTGTCAAATGAGTTTGAGGGCACTCATAACTCCAGGAAATACACCTTTCTTCTGACCTAGTCGAACAAAACACTTTCCATCCTTGGCTTCTCGGCTTAGTCTGCAACTCTGACGCCTGACAAATGGAGTCAAAACACTTGTCTTGAGAGGGCAAGAGAGAACAGAGTGGTCTTTGGGTCTCTGTATGTCACAGGAGCAAGGTTCTTTGGCTTTCTCAGGATTAAATTGCTTCACTATTTATGTGGAGCAGTGTAGCCTTCTTTACCATGGTCGAGACCCTCAGCTGGCTTTCTGCATGGAGCAGAGGGAACTGAATCCATGAAGTTGGAATGGGGACCCATGGACTCTGGGGTTCTTTTAAAAACAAAAACAAACAAACAACAACAAAAAAAAAAAAAAAAAAAAAAAAAAACCTCTGGACAAGTCACTCAACTTCCCTGGTGGTCTAGGACTTCCTGAGTCAATAGAAACATCCAGAAGCAACAAACTCACAAAACTTTAGGGGAGATTAGTGAATTGACTACAAACATTTATTGAGCAGCTACGTTAAAATAGGGAGTGTTGTATCTTTTTCAATCCAGTTCTGGCTTTAGCTTCCCATATTTAATGACTATACAGTCATCACTTCCTGAATGCCCACTCTATTTTTCTAGTCATCATAATAGATTTTAATAAAAAATTATAGGGCAAAGTAACATGCCAGATAAATGAGTATGGAGACTCATTTATCTGGCATGTTACTTTGTAGAAGGTTATGTGTTTTATATTATGCCATGCATTAAAAAAAAATGTGAGGTTTAAGTCTCAGCCTGCAGATTTTGATTGGCCTGAAAAATCCCTTTTAGAAGACATTGATATGAAAATGTACTAAGGTTGGTAGAATAATGTAAGTAATGAAAAAGTATTTTACCTGAATGATTTTTCCCCGACTGAACTAATGAGTAGCAAAGGTCCCTAGTGAAACAGGTCTGTAGACAGGTGTATAAACATGTGTGTAGACAGTCCATTTTATTTGTCCACCATGGTGATTAGTTAGATGATTGACAGCTGACTGACAAATAAATACGGAATAAGGAATGCAAATTAGGAAGGGATGTAGAGAAGAGGGTCGTCTGTGGAATGGAAACTAGACCATGGATGAGAAGCAGACAAACTGTGCAGGCACTGGTGGTGAGGACCCACCTCTCCACTCTCTGTCTCTTGGCCCTGGACCTCCCCCACCCCATAAAGCAGAAAAGCATTAACATAAAATGTCACCATATGAATGACTAATATATGTATCTGAATTATAAAACTAGATCTAAAATTTCAGTTTGCCTTGTGTCTATACTGAATTCAATATTTTTTATGATCCTAATGGAATTTTTGAGGGGTATAAATGTATTCTTGTACCTAACTTGTAAAATAATTTTTTCAAAAGTTTAATGATACAATGAGCATCTTGGTTGTGACCATGGGCCCAGTAACTGATGACAGTGAGCGTCAGGAAAATTGCTGGATGACTCTGAACCGCTGTGGCTGCATCTGTGCAGGAGAATTAGCGTACCTTTCTGATGGGAATGGGGTGCACATTCATGGAGAAAGCATAGTGCAGTTCTCTGCACACACCATGCTCGCGTGTTGCCTCTTACTAAGCTGCTTTCCGCCTATGTGGAAAGAAAGGTATGCTTGCTGGAGAGTAAGCTTCCAGCAGGTAATATACCCAATAATTAGGTGATGGTCATCTCTAAGGTGGTAGAGACAGAAGCACCTGATTGCTCCAGTGTGGTCAAATACAGGACAAATTGCTTGTTACATTGACCCCAGAGCAGGGCGCGCTCATCACTGAATTTGTTTGCTTTCTCCAGCTCTCAGCTCTCTCACGTGATCTCTCTTTCTGCAATGTAGGTTCATTGCAGCCCAGCAAAGGCTCTGGAGAAAAGGCAAGGAATTGGCAGGAAGGAAGGCCCTTATGATCAAATATAAGATCAAAGATGTTAAGACCAACCTCATACTGTGAAGAGCACATTGTATATAACAAAAGAAGTGTTTTCCCCGACAGTTGCCACTAACGTGCTGTTTGTATCATAAGCATCACATGATTCTTGAGCTGTCCCGTTGCCAGGGGTCTCTGCCTGGTGTTTCCAGGTTTTGGCATCTGATTCAAAAAATTGGAAAAGCACATAAATAGCAACCAGCAAGAAGTTTATTGTAACGAGATAGCACAGTACACACTGCAGAGCTTCTTGAGCTGGAATGCCAGGAACAGCAGCAAGTCACTGTTTGGCGCTTCCTCTCTGGGTCCAGCGAGAGAAGGAATTGATTGCCAAAGTAGATGGCCTTCTTCGTTGATTGACAGATTTGAATCATGGAAGCTTTTTGCATTGCACATATTCTTTCCCTTGGCACATCTTATTTTAATCAAATGCATGACCAGCCACATGCAGCCACAAATGTTAAACAGGAGTTTTTCCCTGAAAGCTCACTCAGAGGACAAAGGTGGTCATACTGCATATGCACACCAAACCAGCCCAGGCTGGAATGGCCCCCTCCCTCTAGTTCCGGTATTGGCCTGATAGGGTTGAAAGGAGGCATGATTGAAAAGGCCTCTTGCATGATTTTGGTGCTGTGTGCACCTCTGTGTAGGTAACCCCAAGAAGCTAGGTGCACTGTTAGGGGTTTGGGCTCACTCAGAGCCCACAGTTGCTAAGCTTTTCCTACACTCGCTGCTGCCCTAGGACCTTGAGGAAAGGGGGCAGGGGGAGGATCCTGAGGACAAGTGTGCAGAGGGCACCTTAAAATTATCTTCTTGCCCCCTGGGAAGTTTATTTTGTCCCTCACGATCAAAATAGCATATTCCAAAACATACTCAGAAGAAAATTCTTAGAAATGAGTGAAAATATGTTTTTCCCCCAAATGACAAATATTTTCGTTTAGCTGACTTATCTGGTGAGTCATTTAATTGAAATTCCAGAATTAAACTTTACAAGACTGACTGCTATTCATATGCAAATGATCTGCCCTTCCTCCAACAATTACTCATTATGCTACTCTATTTTTTTTTTTTTAAACTATGATTTAAGCAATAGCTATTATAGGGACCTTTCATCTATCCTTGTTCTCAAACTGCTCCATAGTGCCAATTTGCTCAGGGACACACAGAAATTTCAAAGGCACAGTGATTTATTTTAAATATTCTTAGAAAATAGAACAATACGAAGTAGTCAGTAAAGCTCATACTCACCTAGTCAGTACAGTTTCAGATTTTGATTATGACTCATTTTTGTTTTCTTTGTTTTCTAATTAAGTCATCACTTTGTAACCTGGGTTTTCAGAGGTTTCTATAATTAAAAAAAAATCAATTGCTATCAGTAGAGGAAAGGAAATGGAAACGGTACAACCCTTAGCTTTGTGGAACATTGACAACTCTTTATATATGTATAAATTTTTATTAATTATAGTTTATTCACTTTGTATCCCACCCTCTTCCCCTCCTTCTTCCCCTCCCAATCCTACCCTCCCTCCTTCTCTACCCATGCCCCTCCCCCAGTCCACTGATAAGGGAGGTCCTCCTCCCCTTCCATCTGATCCTAGTCTATCAGGTCTCATCAGGAGGGCTGCTTTGACTTCCTCTGTTGCCTGGTAAGGCTGTTCCCCATCAGGGGGAGGTGATCAAAGAACCAGCCACTGAGTTCTTGTCAGAGACATGAACTTACTAGGAAACCCACTTGGAGACTGAGCTGCCAAGGGCTACATCTGTGCAGGGATTCTAGGTTATCTTTATGAGTGGTCCTTGGTTGGAGTATCAGTCTCAGAAAACACCCCTGTGTCCAGATTTTTTTATTCTGCTGCTCTCCTTGTAGAGCTCCTGTCCCCTCCATGTATTTCTATTTCCTCCTTCTTTCACAAGATTCTCCACTCTGCCCAAAGGTTGGCCATGAGTCTCAGCATCTGCTTTGATACCCTGCAGGGTAGAGTCTTTCAGAGGCCCTCTGTTTTAGGCTCCTGTCCTGCTCCCTGTTTTCTCCCTCTTCTGATGTCCATCCTCTGTCTTTCTGATTGAGGATTGATCTTCTTACCTAGAGTCCTCCTTCTTGATTAGCTTCCTTATAGATTTTAGTATGTTTTATCCTATATGATATCTCTAGTATCCACTTATGAGTGAGTGGCAATTCTTAAGTTGTTGGGACCAACAACTGAATGAATGAAACTGTCAGGCATAAAGCACAGAGCCACCAAGAGCCATGCCAGCCAGGAGCTCACTTAGTGCCACCAGGTCACACACGTCTGGAGTTTGCTGTCCTCTTTGTCACCCACTTCTTAATAAGGAAATGCAGGTCTTCACAAATTCACTCGTACAACAGTTACCTCAGGATAAGGTCCCTGTTACTCCTGGGAATTTTAAATTAGTGCATAGAAGGAGAACTGAAAACTAAGCCAGGCTTGTGGATGAAAAGCTTTTAGTCTTAGTTGTTGAGGGAAAAAGCAGACATAATATATGCATTTATGATCTGAAGATGTAAGCCTGTATTTATCTGCCATGTTTTCTTTTCCCTGTCATGAAACCTCCTTTATCTGCCGGGCCACTACCTGCCTATCTTATGTTGTAACTACTGTGACATACCAAGAGTAGTCTCCAAATCATTGTAAACTTTTATTTAATTTTCAAATTAATCAGAGCCATTCTGCTAAGAGTTAGGCACACACCTAACGTATATCTCAGCTATACCAAAGAGCTTATTAACAAAAAGTAATCCACAGATTATAAAGAAATGTACTACATTCTTTCTTGGGTTGCATACAGTTCATGTTATACGACGCTGTCCCCTCCATTGCCCACTATAATCCAACAGCAAGGAGTAGGGGCTGAGACTGCATGAACAGATTTTACAGCAGATCTTTATTGAGATTTTCCTTAAAGGCAGATGACATCATTCTGGATGTTGTCCTAAGTTGAAATAGCATACTTCAGAGAACTACAGTGCGATGATAAATGTGAATGTGTACGTGGAAAGCTTGCTACAAGTAGTTTTTTATTTTTTTTCCTAAGAGGAAACACAAAAATAGAGAAGGTTGCATAATGTAGCAGTGGAAGCCAAACTCAGGCAGGCAAATGACCTCAGAGGCCCCATGTTTGTGAATTAAAATGTAAAGATGCTGTGATGGGTGTTATAGAATAAACAGATCTTTATATCCAGAATCACAAAGCCCAGGGTGGAATACAAAGAGACAGCCATTAAAGTGTGTCTAGCCAGAAATTGTGTCTTCTAAGAGATGCTCCAAGCTTACATACATGATTCATCAAATGTACCACGTTTTACTGAAAATTGGAAGATGACATAGCTGCTTAATTTATTTGTTTTTTAATTATTTAGTTTTTGAGTTATAATACAGCTATATTATCCCCCATTCATGTTGTAGTCATGGCAGAGTGAATGCATGCTTGTGATATGGCTGAGTGAATCCATTTCACTAAAACTGGACTGTGTGAAGAAAGCCACTACTTTCTACAAAATTACAACAGTTCACTTTCTTTCTAAATGGTCCTAATTTTGGTTCCATTTATATCAAAGTAAAGATTTTTTTAAATATAATTAGCAGGTTTTTGTTTGGGATTGCAAACTACTCAAAAATAAAGTAGATGACATTAATTCTTTCATCTGAATATCATCAGATAACCTCACTTTGCTTAGTGAAAATAGAAATACCTCCTTTTTATTATGAATGAAAGCCTTCTGCCTACTTTCTAATTTCACCTCTGAACCACTCCCAACTTCTTCCAGATAAAGTGAAATAAAGAATAAAACAGCCACCTCATGGTTCTGGATCTAAAAGTTAAAATTAGTATACAGTCTTTAAACTTTCAGAGTTCAAAAGTTTATAAAGTTTCTAGTGATTAAAGGCTAGGAGAGATAGTTGGTAAAATGCCTGCCCTGCAAGTATGAGGAACTGAATTTGGGTTTCAAGTACTCCTATTAAAAAACAAAAAAAGTGGGTGCAGTCACAAGCAACATTGATCTCGGAGCTTGTGGATGAGAGGGGCAGTGAGGTGAATCTCCAGGGCTGATAGGCCAACCAGTCTATCAGAATCAATATTTAATGAGACACCCTGTCTCAAAAAATAAAGTGCAGGGCAGTTGAGAACTTCTGGTTTCCACACACTTAAACATTTATATATACACACATACTACAATGCACGCACGGCACACACAGACAGGCTGATTAAGGTTTCTTACATTAAATCTAAACAGGCACCAGTGAAGTTGTTCATGCTACAGTTGAAAACTTTGCTAAAACGTGAAATTTGAATTGTGAGGCCCCTGGGTGTCCTCAGGTTCTTTGCCTTGGGGAACTTGGTGAAATGTTGTGACAGCCCTCCAACTTCTTTGAACTTCATGCCAGTGTGGTGTAGTGTGGAATTTCAAAACTGCTAGCTCTGCAGCTCTGTGCTAAGCCTTTGTGATCTTAGCAATGCAGGCAGTCCATGCATGAGTGAGGGTGTAGTCACAGTGTTGCTGGTCTGTGTGACAAGCTACAATGGAGGAAAGGTTACATTTGCATATTCTCCAGTTCCATTAACATTTCCAGGGTAAAGCCCAGTAACAAATGAGAGTTAGGAGTTCACCTTCTAGGAGTTATAGATAGTTCTTATTTATTATTCTTCTCTCCTTCATCTAGTTATATGGAATCCCTGACATTTCTAGAGGGCCCACACTGGGTGCCAGCTGTAACTATTATTCCTAACCATCCCACCAGTACTCTAAGGTAGGAATTATTACCTCACTCCAACAGAGGGGCTCACTGGGTATCCGCTCAGCCAGTGTCCCTGCCCCACTATATCAGTGTATAGATACAGTGTAGTATAGAAGGCACTGGGGGATAGCCAAGCCTCTCTTCCCAGACAGTGGGATCTTTGAAGGGCTTTAAGCAGGAGAGTGCACTCAAATCCACACTAGAGAGTCTAGTAGAGCAATGAGGTGGGAAGTGATCACAGATACTTATGGATGGGGTCCTGAGGAGCTGCAGGAGCCTTCCTTTGACCTGTCAGAGAACCGCTTGGAGGTCTTATGAAATTCGCAATGCTTTTGGAATGTTCATCTGCCAATTTGAGTCTGGCGTGTGTGTGTGTGTGTGTGTGTGTGTGTGTGTGTGTGTGTGTGTGTATGAATGTACACATACATGTTCAAGAGCCCCTAAGAATTTTATCTGGGCCTTTTGCTCAAAAGGTGTTTTTGATGTATTTTCTATAAACCATTGCTTAATAGAGCAATTACCATCTGGCTAATAAAATAGGCTGGAATGAGTTATTTACTAATTGCTTTCTGAAAGTGCAAGTTTACCTACATTCATCTTAGCCATGCAGTGTCTTTTCATGGAAGTTTAATTTATGGACACTCTGTAGACTTGGGCTTTATTTACATAAAAAATATAATTCTACTAGGCCTCTATTAGAGGACACTGATTTTTTTTTTCTTTACAGAGGTGATTTAGAATCATGCAACAAAAAGAAAATTAAATTAAGAGGAAAACTGACCTCTCATTTTTTGACCCACAATTATTTTCTTCTGTGATTACATAGGCTAGGAGGATTCAGTACCAGCAATCACTTAACTATTTTTCAGCAAATATGCGCTGGATATCTTTTGGGAAATGTGTTAGCATAAGAAGGAATAATGCAAATTTATTGAAGTCTTCTTGACATGAAATCTAATGCTTTATCTAGCCATCCTCCAAAGCCTTCCGATAGCATTTGTCTTCAGGACCAACATACATGAGCTTTTAATGGACAGCTCCATTGGTTGTGATAAAAGAAAGATAAAAAGAGCTGGTTAGAGTCTGCCCGGAAACTTTTAACCTCTGTCTTCCTTCTCTGCCCCATTTTTCATGACTCCTCCGCTCAGCCAACAGCTTTAACCCTCAGCTGTAGGATGTGTGCTTCTGAGTAACTTCGTCAGGAGTAGGAGTGGCTGCAAAGTCACCCTAGTTCTCCTCTAGCCCATCTTTCATATAAATTGTCCCCTTTATGACTTGTGAGGTGAAGTTTTTATCTGTGGTCTCGGAAGTTGCTTTTTATTTCTCTGTTAAAAATTAACTCTGTGTTGTGAGAATAGAACCCGCAGAGTTTTCCCTACTGGCCATGTGGCCTACCTGAGGGAGCTAAAAGATTCCTTAGAAGAGTATCTTCATGAACAATAAAAAAAAAAAAGTTGAGTTTTAGAATAGATGTAAATATTTTGGAGTATATGTATATTGAAAGTAAACAAATAACCAACTTCTTGGACTGACTTTTACTTCTTGTAAGGAAGAGAATATATAAAGAAAGACAGGGCACATAAGATTTGCAAACATGCATTGAATAGCTCTTTTAATAAATCCTTTTCCATCATAGAGTCATTATACTGCTACACATCCAACCTCAGATAATCATTTAACAAGTCTATTCTCTCTCTTTGTTTCATTTTGTATCTTAAAAGGCTTTGAATACATGTGTTATTTGTCAGCGTTGGGGATGGTCTCCTTTTAAAGAAGACCTTATGCAAATAACAATAGTCAAATAACAGCATCAGCATGTTCACCTCCTATCATGACATTCTGTATTGTACCCATTATTTTTCTCATCTGATAATTTAGTCAAATGTTATGTGCCTGTCTTTTGAAATCGTATATTAGGAAAATGTGTCCTCTAACCATTGACATTCAAGTGAAAAATGAGGGGCGTTTTCAGTTTTATTTTCCTAATCTTTTGTAAATTTTCTGTTGCAAAGTTTGGATCACATGTATGTAATTTTCATGGAATATGAACAGATACATATGTGGATACTTAAAAGGTAGTACCCAAGAGCTTTTCAGAAAAGCTCTCTGCAGTGTATCCATCTATTCATGAGGAGGCTGGAGCAGTCATGAGATGCTGTCTAGACTGTTAAGCACATTTAGTAAGTTTTAGGAAAACATTGCATTTGCTGTGCTTATCTCGTGTTCTGCTTCCTTCCATTTAGGGAATTTGGATGGAGAGACCCGGAGTTGCCTGAAGTGATACAGATGCTGCAGCATCAGTTTCCTTCCGTCCAGTCCAATGCAGCAGCTTACCTGCAACACCTCTGTTTTGGAGACAATAAAATTAAAGCAGAGGTAAGTGCCCTTAGCCTCGTCAAGTGAATGGCGTTGGGTTCATATGAACTTAGGTATGTTTAGTCACATCCGACTGAAAGAGCTACAGGAACATGAAAATTATAAAATTCCCACTGTCGACAGGTAGACTCATCTTTAGGGAGTGGGAGAGTATGCACGCATCTTTCTTTTCTGTTTGAATACTGAGGATGAGAGGACCAGGCAGGCCTTCCCATCTTGGAGAAGCCGAGTTTTCAGTTTTCATGCTGCTATGATTTGTCTTCCTTCTCCTAATTCTGTCTTTGGGAGTAATCTGTTTCCCAGTGCTAAAAAATGCAAGACATCAATTGTTATCTCCTCAGATTATAGTCAGGATTCATGATGGCCTGTCTGTCTTTGAGAACTTGTTAGTAGGATGAGCACTGTCGGCTTTGTCACATAACCAACTGTTCTGAGCCGTTCACAGAAGCAGCAGTGGATATAATATGGATATGTGTGATCCATTAAGGAGACTGTTGTCTCTGCCCATCACATAAATGGCTGTTAAAATACTTTGTGTTTTTGGAATGCCCTAAGGTATGTACCGCATTGTGGTGTGTCTTATTTCTGGAAGATCACCGTGGTCACTGCAGCTAACTCAAATTCCTTTTTTCAGACACAGGGACACCCACTAGCATGCAAGTAGCTGAGTAATAAAGTTTTTAAAAGATTTTATGTACTGTCATGAGTCATTTCCATAGCATGTTAGCAACTCTGAGCATGAGTCCAAATTGGTTTGACAGTGAAAGGAGAAGGTATAAGGATCCCATTGCAATTTATGGTGGATTTGGGCTTGCTTGCATTTGGATGTATGTAGTCTAGCAGACTTCCATTGAAGAAGGTGGTTCATGCCCATCATCAGATAACACATTTGTTTGTACTTCTCAACGATCTGTGATTTAGCCCTTCACTTATGTTTGGTTGTTGGAGATTCAGCTATCAGGGCTGGAGAGGGATGTGGTGGTGGAAGTGATACCTAGGAGCCAGAGACCAGGAATGCCACAGAGTATCCTGGAATGTACAGGGCAGCTACACACAGCATAGAATTACCTAATCTCAAATACTAAGACAGACAAAGTTTAGACAAGGAAAAGTATTGACCATCAAGGGTAAATTTAAAATGTAAAAATGTAGCTCCTGTTAGACGACCTGAATTACATGAAAGTCATTTGACAGATATTCTGTATAGACACTGTCTTACAGTCCCTGATTTGACACACCTTTCATGCCCAGTCACTGTGCAAAGTGAAGGGCAGATTCCTGATTAGGGTACCATTTTCTGACAGTGTTCTCAGAGGAGAACTTTTCAAGTTTCCACCAAGGTCAGGAAAGTTTCTCATTCTGATGTTGGCAAAATGCTGATTCAGGAGCATGTGGTGTGTTAGTCCCAAGTGGGCTGGGTCTCTGCCACCAATCTGGTGCTGATACTGAGATTGCTGACATCACTCAGACCCCAAGAACAAACAGCAAGGGAGAGTTGCTCACATGGTGAGGCTTTCAGGAGTAAACATTGGAGCTCCCGCATAGTCCAGAGGTGGTTGGAGAGAGGTTTGGAAAGGACACTGGCTCAGCACTGTGAACGGTTGGGCCGTGAGTTCTTACCTACAGGCTGGGTCTCCTCTGGTTCAGATCTCCTGCTGGTGTCAAGGGGGTGGGGGTCTGCCTGAGCTTTCTATCGGGTTGTTTGGATGAGGGACAGAAGGGACAGTGGGATGTGACAGCTCTTAAGCTTTCAGAAGCCAAGCATCAGAACAGCAAGTTGTCCAGTCAGGCCCCACGGGCACCATGTCCCACAGCAGTCCGCACCCGCTTGTTTGACTAGCTTGCACACACATGTTCTGCACACTGGCCTCTAGGCCTGTTGGCTGCCATGCAGCCTGACAGCAGACTTACTTGTTGCTATATCAGAATTACCCTCTGTGTCATGTGGTGGACAGAGGCTGTGCATTGAAGGGTAACCAACACATCTATCAAATCAGATAGAAGAAGCGTCCCATGCCGGCAGCCAAGCCTGTCATCTGGAACAGAAGCTGTTGTCTTCTGGAACCTCTTGGCTTCTCTTTAAAATAGTAAAGGAGTGGAAAGTGAGGGAATGATGTAATTACATTTTAATGTAGAGAAATTTTAAAAGATGAAAATACAAAAGCAGAAATATGTGCATGTAAAAACTAGTGATGCGGAAAATGTGTACTGGCAAGGCCTTGTGGGATTGAATGAGTTGATCTATGCAGACGGCTTAGTGAATGAACATTCTTCATCTACAGTTTTGTGGTTAGGAACATAAGACATTATGTCACGGTTTTAGCTTATGAATGCATATACGTGTCAACTTGTGTTAATAACTTATATGTATGTGTCAGTGTATACATGTGTATGTTATATGCTTTGTGTGCTTGTGAGCATATGTAACCATGAGTATGTCTGTGTACATGTGTGTATATTTATAGCATGTGGAAGTTCGAGTGTTCTTTTTTTATGTCTGTATATGTCAATGTGTGCACGAGTTTGTGGAATTGTGAGCAAGTCTAGATGTATGTGTGTGCATGTGTGCGTACATGTGCACATATATTTCTTTCTTTTTGCTGTAGGTGTCATTGAGCTGCCAGTATCACCTCTCGGTGCTTGGAATTTTCTCCAGCAGCTAACACTGGAAGAACAGTTCATAATATCAGTGGAACTCCTCCCCACTGGTCCTCCCAGCCTCATCTGCTAGTGCCCATGATCATTGTCCTCTGGTTCCCATGAGCTGTATTAGAAGGAGGAAGAACAGGGAGGTGTAGGACCAAGGGCATGACTTAACATGGAGCTGAGGTGAAACAGCCCCCCACTTCCTATAGTCACATGGGAAGGCATAGTGTTTGAACATGTGCACACACAAATGAGTAAACTCTGAAAAGAATTCTATACAGACTAGTTTTGTCCTCTCATCCTTATTTAGACTCCAGACTGTTAGTAATTACTCCTCCCTTTGTGATGGATGGCTGCCTGTCATGTTTTCATATACAGGTATTGATTTTTGTAATTACCTGTTGTCCAAACACTAATCTGGCAGGCACTAGCCTTTCCAAATTTACTCAGTCCTCTAGACTTTCTATTGCATTTTATGGAATTGATTTAGCCCTTCAGTCTACATTTCATTATTGGTATTGACTTTGCTCACACAATGGATAGGCCATTGAGCAGAAGGCAGAATTAAATCACCTCTACACAGAGAGCCATAAATCATAGCTCCCCCATTCCTTATCATGGTGTTTTGTACAGTTTTTTAAATAATGAAATCAAGAAATTCAGTTTTGTTCAAAATGATGCTGCAACTTACAGGTACAAAATCTTGGACTCACTTCCTTAAATCAACAGATGAAAGCCTGCCACCCACCTTTTCCCGTGGAGCTAATGAAGTTGCACATGAGAATCCCTGCAGAGCAGCAAAGCTGAGGAGTTAGTGCTGGGTGGTGTCAGCATGACAGTGTCCAGTGGCTAAGGTGAACTTGGCATCCCATCAGGTGTTCCCATCCCGGGTAGGATATTTAAGTGTATATACTTTGAAGATCAGCAAACACCTGAAGATTAGAAGAGATAGGAGGGTTACACACAGTTCGCTCAGAGCCTAAGGCAAGATCACCAAAAAAGTAGCTGAAGAAATAGCAATACAGAGCAGGGGAAGCAGAAGGGGTGAGAAGAGAATCTGAGCAGTCACAATTCAGTGTGTGGCCACTGTTCGCTTCATTTCCGTGCAGCTAATAGGCGTCTGGTATCTAAGTGGGTAGGATTTTAAACGGGTAGAGGCTTGAACCTCATGGGTAGATGTCAGTAATATCTGAACAGTGCTTGCCACACGTGCTAAATTTATGGAGATGTCGCAGTAGATTACTTTCAGTCAGAGGGATATGGGATATGGAAACTTGCTCAAGAATATGGCCTGCAAACATGTCCGAGGCGGTGCATCCAGACTGATGACTTTTGAGCATTTTCATCAACCCTTTCTTCATTCTTTCTGGGAAATCCTCTTCAGTTAAACATGCCAAGAGCATCCCATTGATTTGGAGATAAAACCAAATATCTTCATGAGTTGTAAAGTATTTGGTTTATCTCTGCTCTTCCTTGCTGCATTCATTCTCTCTGTCTTCTTTTTATACACCCTTGAGTAGACAAGAAGATGAGCTCCTGTAGTCACATGTGAAGAGCGTTACAGTCTGTGCACTTCAGGGCATTTAAGTAGTGCACCCTAGAGATACAAAAGTACTTCTACCCATCTAAGTCACAGCAAAGGATTGTTTTAAATAATAAAACATTAATATTTTATTCTATTATCTATTTAAATTAAATATAAAGAAATTAATTAAGTGGAAATTAGTTTAATAAAAAGTGTAAAATGTTTAAATTAAGGATGTTTTTTCTCAAATATAGAAATATGCACAAACGTGCTTTTTCTCTAGAAACTGTAATGTGCCCCTACATGTGGGAAAAAGTGGCAAATGGCCAGTAATGAAGATTTAATGTGGAGTTGTGACCTGATCCCTTCTTACAAGAAAAATTAGCTTGACTATCAAATATGCAACTGAAACATTTGAAGAATCTATCATTAAACATGCCACTCCATGATAAGGAGAATTGTACTAGAAAAACAGTTCTGGTTGTATTTGCCTACCTCAGAACAGCCTCTTCTCGTTCTGTCATTCTGGTTCCTAAAGTGTGATTTTGTTATTACAGAAAGTTAATTCTAGTGGACACTGAGAAGGCGACTTACTGCCAGGTTTGCCTTGAAAGGGAGATTCAAGTAGTACTGATATGTGGGTTAAGGAACCCACACCTACCAAACAAAGCAGAAAGCCACCTGCTTTTTGCAGTGATGAATAGCCCAAGATTAAAAGAAAGAAAAGCAGAGCAGCAGAGGCTGCCAGAAAAACACTATCAACGATGTACCCACTTAGGGCTGAGAGTTAGCCCTTATGCTTTGAGGGTTATCTTTCTGTGTATCTATAGCATTGCTTTTTTCTTTCCCTTGAGACAAAGGTTCACCAAGTATCCCAGGCTAGCACTGACTTTCACCTCAGCCTCTGAGTGCCTTGATTATGTGAGATTATAGACATGTGTCACCACTCCCAGTTTTGTTTTGAATATGTCTTCCTGTGTGTGTGTGTGTGTGTGTGTGTGTGTGTGTACATGCATGTGTGTACAAAATGTCCAATTTGTATCATATATACTATTTTTTCCAACTTGAAAGTGTCTTTATTTAACTGGAACACAGAAATTGATCTTTCTATGTAAATGTCCCATTCTCCATAATTTAGGTTTTATTCAGACTGATTAAAAACATTTCAGATGTTAAAAAAATTGGGACTCGTTCCTGTCTACCACATGTTAAGTGCTTCATGATTTTATTTCCCTTCTGATTTTTCCTACTTCATGTAATTCAAGGGAAGGTTCTATCCATCTTTTCACTCAATTGCCTTTGAATGATTCTTTCTCTACCCTCATTGTAAATTGTTTCTCATTTCTTTTTTAAAGAAACTCTATTTAGTTGCTAGGCATCAAGAAGCTGAATGGCTTGTTCTTATCAAAAGATGCTGGAGCCAGCACTTGAGCTCTGGCTGTTATAGTATTGTGTGGCTCTGAGACCTTGGGAAAGCTGTTTGTTCCTCTGAGTCCTAGACTACCAGCCCAGTGGCCTAGGGGCTCTGTGTGGCAAGGACACCACTGTGCTGCCAGCACTGAGCAGATGCCAACTTTATAATAGTTGAAACCATTGTTCTGGTTTTATAGACAGAAATGTTTGTAGACACCCTCTTTGCTGGTCCATCCCCTATGATCTGCGGCTGTCAGCTAGGAAATACTAAAAAGGAGGTGGTGATGTTAACAAATAGTGCTATAGGACCTGTTTCCAAGGAGATTCGTCATCTCATCAGCTACAGTCAAGGCAGGAGGAGGAAGAGACTGCAAATGTGCTTAGGAGCAATGTCTGGGTCAGAAAGCTTGCAAAGATCACAGCCCTCACAGACACAGGCAGCAAATGATGTGTAGTCCCCTGTGAACACCGGGCTGCCAGAGCTAATATGGAATAAGTGAAGATGATAGTCAATGCGTTTCTTAAAATTTCCTGAAAGCCTGGTCCTTCACACATGAAGGATGATAGAGGAGGTGGAGCACCAGTTACGAGGCCTCGGAGGGAAAGGACCGTAACTCAACCTCCGTGGAGGAGATAATAGGATGGCAATATTGTTAACAGGCTGCAGCAGAATTAGAAATAAAGAAGACAAATATGGTTCCACTGAGGCATGATTGATGAAGGAGAAAGTCAGGATTATGACCCTTTGGAGAAAGCAGCAGACACAGAAATATCCAGAGACACTGGGACCAGGTTATTAACTGGCTTTTCTACTTAAAGAAAGGAGGCCTGGGGCCTGGATGTGGTTAGCACTTCCCGACACATGTATCCCTTCATCACCTGCTCTGGAAACCCCCATCCCTATCACCATTGCCTGCTCCTGTCACTTCTCTTGCCTCTTTTCCCTGGGCCTGAGCTATTCAGAGCATCCCTCAGCCAGTCAGGCCTGTCTGGCCTTGGAAGTTTTTCTCAAGCTTGGAAGAGACTAAGGGCTGACAGAGGCCCTCCTTCTAGGTTTCCTCAGATGCCAGCATGGCATGCCAAATGCATACTTCTTACAGTCTCAGATACAGACATGAACAATTTTATACCCAGTACAAAGTGTATCCATGAGGAACAGGATAGAACTTGATAGAACTCTTCAGTGGACTATATCTTGGTAGATTCTTCAGTGGTTTCATGACTGCTTCATAGGAACAAGGAAAGGGACAGAAATCCCACTGGGGGAAGATGGGACGGAAGGATGGAAGGGCCATGATGTTTATAAGAGGCCCAGCTTCCTTAGCTTCACATCTTGCCTTGTGTTTCCAGACCATATGGAGGGTTGACATGAGGATACAGGTTGTCCTGGGGATCTAGGACTGCCCAAAGATTACAGGACTCCTCAAGGTGGACCATGACAAAGTTATAGAGGAGAGAGGAGGCTAGGAGCAGATGGGAAGATGGATGTGTTCCTTTGGATCACAGCACTATGGGATGAAGACAGCTGCAAGCATCGGAAGACACAGATTGAGACTGCCAACAGCAGGGCACCAGAAGTCTCCCGCCACATGGACAGTCCCGTCTGTTGCCCACTAGCCACCTCAAAACAGATTACCCACAGAAGAGATGGTGTTCTTAGGGCCTGGCTTTGAATAAAAGTGTATGCTATCCTCTGTTCACTCCACCAGAGGAAACCGACAAGGAGCAAGAACGAATCAGTGTGTTGGGACTGGAGGTGCCTCCAGATTACTCTGTAAGGGGAAATATTGGAGATGGGGGGAAAGGGTTCTGAGTAGAAACATGTCCAGGCTGGAGTCTGTGTAACTTTATTGAGGTTCTTTCAAGAAGCTGGAGGACATCAAGGCTTCAGACCACTGTTGTAGTAGAATTTAGCAACCCAGTGTGAGAACAAGAAACTGGATTTACATCACCAAGTGCATGACGCTCTTTCTGCAAGACAGGGATGAGTGGAGAGAGCCACCTCAGAAGCCGAGTGGTGGCTGGAACAGATGTGCCCCTGGTGTCTTTTAAGCCTTTGTATGTTTCCAGTCTTGGTTTGTTCACTCTGGCTTATTTTAATTTTATTTCTTTTGTGGGTTACAATCTCTTCCTGTTTGAATTTATCTTCCTCTTTACCGGCCCATTCTTGAAAAAGTTTCTAGCCTGCACAGTTATGAGAAAGAGAAACAAAGGCTCTGCCAGGATGTTGGTTGGTTCACATGTATGTGCTACACAGGGATTTCTGCTGGGCTGTATTTCTGTGGTACACTTTATTTTTTTTTCTGACCAGGTCTCCTGTCTTATAGCTGAACTTGAACTCATTCTCATTTCTCCACGTCCCAAGATCAGGCATGTGCCACCATGTTTAGTTTTCCATATTACATTTCTGTAACTGAACTATTTCATGTTTATAGGTAGACCTATATCTGAAGCACGAATCCATCCCTGAGAATGATATACTTTATATGAAACCTAAACTGTTTTCCTTAGCATTGTCTCTTCCTTTCCTCTCCTTTCCTTTTCCTTTTTCTTCCTTTCTTCCTTTCTTTTTTCCTTTCTCCTTTTCTCTCTCTTTCTTTTCTCTGAGACCAGTAGCAAGAAATTTCTAGCCTCTCACCTCCCAGTAGCTGTTTGATTTTTATTGCTGCTGACTCATCATCCTGAAGTCTTGCTTTCATTTTGGAAAAAATAAATCTCTTAATCATCAAACCAAGGAGGATACATCTTGTTTATCTGTCATCTTTGGGGTTTCCCTTTCTAAAACTTCTTAAGTTTTCTGTGGCACAGAGCTAAGGAAGGCATTTTATCAAAACCCTGGTTGCTACACCACAGGAAGTCTCAGGTAACATCACTTATGCATATACCGTGTGCTGTCCTGTGGGTTTCCATCCCATGGCTGTGCTAGCAGCTCATGTCTGCAACTTCTCTTTTCGTAAATCTGTTCTCAATAAGTAAACTTGGCCTCACTCTTGTGTCCCAAATACTCTCCCAAATTTTCTGGTGTTACCGCACCATTTCATTTTGAATCAGAGGCAACAGATCCCCTCGTCCTGGTTATGCTGCCAATGTGGAAATGCCTTGCTCCCTGGGTTCCAAAAGAGCCTTCTTAGAAGTGTTTGGCTTTTCTGAAGCCATACAGTATGCATGTACATACTAGATGCTTTCTGTAAGGATCTCCAAGGCTAATTTTAGTTTGCGTAACTGTTTGGAAAAATAGAATTTTATGATTGAATGTATTACTTAGTTATGTATGAAGATATATGGGTATGAAGAGACAAGCTTACCAACAGAATTCACCAGAATCTTGTTAAGGCAAAATGTTCCTTGAAATCTAGTTGAGAGTAAATATTACAATAATAGCCAGAATCTGTGCATTTGTAAGGATGGACAGGTACTGTTCTAGTAGGAATTCTGTGATTACCTTCAGCACTTAGCCTCAAGGGAAGTCATGGTCTCCACATGCTGTCTTCATGGGTTTTGGAGTGGGAGTGAGGACAAGCTACCAACCACAGGTGATATCATCTCTACTTTAGAGCAGGGGCTTGAGGACAATGAAGACAGATTAAGAGAACAAAGGATAAGTTGGCAAAGTCATTGTTTGTAGGAGTCACCAAGTTTATGATGAATAAAAAAAGAAGAGAGACAATGAATGCATGATCCTTAAACTACAAGGACCCTTCATTTAATTCTGTTTAGGTTAACTGAGGTCCTGTCTCTCCCTGTTATCCCTCAGCCATCACCCAGTTCTCACCTTCCTATGCCATAGGGTAGGAACTCTCACCTGCCAGCTACTCTTCCTTTCATTTGCAACACAAACATGCCTTGAATTTTGACCATTTTTAAAGGATTTTTATCATCATGGTAGGTAATAGGGAAACATAATCAAGAATAAAACCTTCCCTTCATAAATACCACCCTGCTCTTTTTCTGTTATATCATAGAGATATTATACCTCAGAAAATGATCCATTATTGCCTTGGACGCTAAGAAGAAGGATCCTATAGATTGGGACTTCTTACCTTCTCTAACTCATGATTTCTTTCCATTTAAGAGTTTTTTTTAACATGTCCCATAATATTTAATATATAAAATAGGTTTGTCCAGAGCCAAGACTACCTTGAAGCTGTGCAGTGCAGCCCAGGTGCACACTGCCAGGACTCTTTGGGTTTATACGCATGAGAACTTGGATTATTCTCTGGATGCTACACATTTCAGAATTTACTACTTCTAGATAGTACGTGACTGCCACATTCATATACACAGCCTATGGGACCATGACCCAATCCACTATTTGTTTGGGAGGAAGTTGGGGTTTTGTGTTTAAGAAGTTGTGACTATGCCCAGACTCATCCCACAGAATTCCACTTTGTTTTTACATGGAGGTATCGGGGGACCATTGGCAAGAGGCAGGCAAAGTGAGAATTAGGTCACAAGTTCACTTCTGAGCTTCATCTTGTAATTGTACTTGGACATTGTTTGAAAGAGCCAGAGGGATCTCAGAGAATGGAAGGGGGATTTTTCAATGATGGAAAATATTTTAACTGTGAGAATGCTTTTATTAGATATGAATTTCAAGATAAAGACTCAGACTTACCAGAAAGCTAATGTTCATAGTGGGGCTAGAGAGTTGGCTCAGCTTTTAAGAGCATTTGCTGCTCTTACAAAAACATCAGGTTTTTGTTTCCAGCCCAAATAGGACCTAACTATTTCTAACTCCAATTCCAGAGTATCCAGTGCCCTCTTCTGGCCTCCACAGGCAGTTCACACACATGGTGCACAGACATGCATGCAAGCAAAGCACCCATGAACATGAAATAATAAAAAACAAATTAATAATCTTTGGAAAAACTAATATTGATAATTATGATTTGCAGGTAAGTATCAAAGTGTTTTACAGACTCAACAATTGGGTCCTTGGTCCTTTAAACTACCTAACTGTGTTTTACCTTGAAACTGTAGAGGACACAGGATGATTGTCAGCTATTTGTCAGTAACAAATCTTATCAGTCCTTCATGTAAGCTTATGTTTATGTTTTAAGTGACAGAAAGAAAACAAAATAATTCCACATTTTTGTAATCTGCCAACAATTCAATAAACATCTGCTAAAGAAATAAAAAAAAGTCATTGTTAGTTTTTGGTTTTGTTTTGTTTGTTTGTTTGTTTGTTTTGTTACACAACTGGCCTATCCACTGTGGGAAAGGAAGGAAGAAGGAAGGAAGGAAGGAAGGAAGGAAGGAAGGAAGGAAGGGAGGGAGGGAGGGAGGGAGGGAGGAAGGGAGGAAGGAAGGAAGGAGAAAAGGAAGGAAGGGAGAAAAAACAGTAGTATAAGTCAGTTACTCAGGCTGATCATGAACCTCTTGACAGCCAAGACCAAACAATCTTGAAACAAAAACAACACACATGTCTTGGAAGATTCTAGCAACATCTCTGCTAACAGAGGACACAGTAGAGTTGGTCCTATGGCTCACAAAACTTCTCAATACAGATGATCTGTTGGACTAGAGCAGTCAGCCATTCTGAGTCAGCTTTGTAGATTATTAATGCCTGAATAGAATACAGCTCCCAGGACTCTGAAGGCATTGGAGCCAGTGAATTTTAAGCCAATAAAGAGGCTCAGTAGGTATCAAAGGTTTGCAGGCTGTTATAAACCTGTAAACCTGATTTTTTTTCTTTCCGTTAAAAAAAAAAATCCATGTCTGAGAAAAAGCCAATCTCGGTTTTCTTTTTATCTCAGATACTTGCAATCTTTTTTAATGATTTTCACAGAATATATGCTAGCCACCTTATGCCTAGTTAAAACTTTCTGTGACAAGACTCGTATTTACTGTATGCTCCAAGACATGGCTCTGATGACATCATGATTACAAAAGAGGAGGATGACAGGATGGAAAGAGTGTGATTTGGGTGATGAGCTGAGCTCAGTAGAAGAGTGTTCAGAGCAACAGAGGCTGGCAGGGAGAACAGAGAATCAGGGCTGTTTCACAGCTGATCACAAGTGTTTGCTGGATTCTGTCCTGAAGTGAATAGGAAATTTTTTTTACATGTCCCATAATATTTAATATATAAAATAGGTTTTTGTGAAATATTTGGTGATAATAAATCATTTATTTAAAAACAATTCTTTTATAGGCACATGTGGTTAACAAACTTACATACCAAGAGCCAGATGAGCTTACTTGTTTTTAAATCTTAGCTGAATATTTAATAATATAGGAGGCAGACATAGTTTATGTTTTACAGAGTTGATCAGTCTTTTGATTTTATAGTTTTCATTGCTAAGATCACCTCTTTGTATAAATGCATATGCATAACTGGTACAGATGTGTTCAGAACAATTTCAGGAACTACTGAAAATTCTATCTTAAGCCAAACTCAGACGTCAACTTAAAACTCAAACTAATACAACAGTTCAAAGATACATCAATCTGGTACTTGCTCCCTGAGGAACAATACTCGGAAAATACTAAAAATCTTTGTTTGCTATAATTGAACCATGGTGTTTCTGTGAGAGCAGGATGCTGTGTATGTATATAAAAACACTGTGATTCATGAGACATTGTGGTCTCGAAACAGCTGCAGTTGCTGGGGCAGCAGATGCTGGCACTGTGTGGAAGGATGACGCGTGTACTGCGACATTCCATGTGTGTCTAGATCCTAGAAGATATCAAGAAACATCAACATATGAAAGGACCTGCTCACCTCATTGATTAAATACAAAGTTTCACTCAAGAACTCCATAAATTTGATTGAACCACTAAATACATGGCTGTGTAGCCTCAATTCCCAGGTGGCTTTGCATTCTTTCTAATGATTTATCATCTTTCTTAGCCCAAGCATAGTTCCAACCTATGATCATTTATCAAAGCAATGATGAGACTTAAAATCAAGAACACACACACAAAAGATTTTAAGTGCCATCCTGTTGACGCTACTGTCTTAATGACAGTAGCAGGAAAGACAAAATCCAAACACCAGAAAGCATCTTCTGTGTCCAGGCAGTATTCTGAATCATCTGTGTGCAGAGATATCATAGTGAGGCAGGGTCATCCATCTATAATGCAACCCTCTTGGCAGGGCTTTCCTCCTCTCCTCGTTGGCATTACCTGAAAACAGAGTGAGTCATCAGCCCTGGGCATTGGCCAGTGGCATGGCCATAAATCAAGCAATGAACACCTTGACCTTGGTACTTTTTCACGCAGAGCAGATAATCATTTGTCTTGATTCGCTCAGACCTAAGTTCAGCCATGTCATTTGCAGATTACTTCCCCTAGCTGCCCAAAGACTCCCAGTGGTTGGAGCATGGGAAGATGATGTATAGGTCACTACAATGGAGATAGGAATTTGGATGTTAAAACAAGGGGGCAGAGCAGCCTCCTGCTGTCCACAGGTGTGCAGATAAAAGAGCTACTTTGTTATCTACTGAAGGCACAAGAGCTGTTCATGAAAGCATAACCTGGGACTCAACCACAGCCCTGAGTATTAGTTTCCTGCTGCTGCTGTAACAAATTATCACAAAGCCAGCTGCTTCCTATTAAATGAACCTTAAAGCTCTGAAGCACAGACATCCAAAATTGGCTTCTCTAGGCTGAAACCCACTGCTTAACCAGCCGGTCTTGTGTTCCTTTTCTGAATCGCTATAATAGAAGCTATTTATTTGCTTCTTTCTCTCTCTCTCTCTCTTTTTTTTTCCTTAACTTCTACTTGTTTCCATTGGTTCATGGTCCCTTCAGGCTTCCAAGGCACATTTAAAAGAACTTTGAGATTCTGTTAGGCCCATCTAAGCAATCCAGTGTAAGTCTTGATTTTGAGGTCAGTTGATCAGCTACCTCATTCCATCTGTAATGTTAAATTGCCATTATCAAGTAACATATACACATATGCCATAAATTAGACCCTGAATGTCTTGCGGCACCAGGAGTAGGAGGCATTGTTCTTAATACTGCAGCTCTTAGAGCAAAGAATTGTGTCTCAGAAAGAGCCCTGGGAAACTATACCTCAGAGAGAAGAATGTCCTGTTGCCTTGCTCTCTGGAGTTGCCTTTCCTCAGATAGGATTCAGGACTCCCTGACTAGGATATGGGAATCAATCCTTTCCTTTTTGGAGACGATGTGGTCTTCAGCATTAATTGCATTGATCGTATACCCCAACTATTATCAGGGAAAAAAATCCCCTTTCAGATACTTGAGTGAGCAATCACAGTTTCTTTGATCTTCATCTTCAAGCTTCCCATTCTCCACTCCTGGATTTCTACATTAACAAACCCCTTGCAGTTTTTAATATTATCTCCCAGAAAATCCACAAATGATGTTTTCTTCCCCTTGCCAGTTTCTCTGGCTCTGGAGAAGTTTTTCTGCAATAAAAGTTCTAAGAAATGAATCAATAGGTGATAATTTGTTTTGCAATTCAAATTTCTCTATTTTAATATTTTAATTCCGTCTTCCACCCAGAAGAGTGACAGCAGAATGTGAAGACTTTTCATTATGAATAATCTCCCTTATTGTTCTGACTTTTGTCTGTCTCTTTACCTTATAACCTGGGCATACCTCATAGAAATCAGAATTCATCTACAGGTCTGAGTGATACTTATTTCACATGATTTTATATATTTCTACATCACGGCAAACAAGACATCTGCATATCTATAATTAGCTAATATATTCAGGATCAGCCTCTGTAAACAAGATGCAGGTGCACATAGTACAGAAGCACAGTGGTGGCATTTACTCCTGGGGAAATCACTGTTCATAACTGAAGTTCTAGGAAAAACACTGTCTGCATGTGCAGAACATTTTCCTGAGCTCCTGCCAACATGTTCAGGGTTGTATAATATTCTAAAGCTCTGAAATAGCTTCTTACGCACTGAAGTCTTTGTAAAATACTGCTTGCTTGGTTATATGTGTTTCTCCAAGAGGGTAGGCTGGATGCATGGGATGATTATAAAGTTTCCAAGTTCAAGAATAAAATTTCATTCTTCAAAGGGGCATGGAATGTCTGCTCAATGCCAGGTATTCCTTTGGACCCTGAAGAATATACCTATTTTAGATAATATCCCTGTCTTATAGTGCTTGTAGCTCCTAGATGTGGGTTGGAAGCAAAAGTTCAGGGATGTACATAAAACAAATAGTCAGGAAATAAGTGGTAAGAATAATGGGGTCTAGAGAAGGGACCTAAGGCAGAGAGGAGGAGTTCCAGGTGAGCAGTCACCTGAGCAGCTACGCAGGCTTTATGGTGGAAAGGGAGTCGTTCTGTAGCCCTGCTGAGCCATGCCTGCATGCTCAACAGCATCCAGCAACCCAGAGCAACTAGCCAGATGCAGTCCATAGGAAATGGTGGAGGTAGAAGGTCGGGTAGAATGGGCAGAACCAGAGCCTGGGTAATGACCTTCTGACCTGGGATGAGAAGGATTCCTTGCAGTGAATAGCATGTCTGACTATGCATGTTTAAGTAAAACAACTCTAATTACAATGTATCTGTAATTTAAATTTTAAAGCAAAACATCCTGTGCTGTCATTCTTTGTTACATATCCTCAGGGTCTTTCAGCCAGTGAGAAACTCAGTGTGTGCCCACTGCCTGCCTTCCAGTTTGGAGAAAAACTTCATTCTCCAGCACAAAGAACTCAATGGACAATTCTTGAGGAACTGAAAACAGAGATAAGGTCACATGTATGGACTATGTCCCTTTAAGTGCATAACTGGAAAAATCACTAAAGAAGGAAACTTGATAGCTTAAACATGGGATTTGAACATGAAAGAGTCTGATTTCTTGATAAACTACATGAATCAAGAGGTGAGGTCTTCAAGCATAGTAAATTCAAAACCTTTAATTACTTACAATGTAGGTTGCAGATGTTTAATCTGGTAACCTCCAGTGAAAGTCTTTGAATTGATGTTTTCAATGCAGAGAAATAACTGTTTCTCAGCCTTCGTGGCTACTCTATCTACTGGAGAGTTGTACACCTCAGGCAGGACCTTTGACCTTGCAAGTGATGAGTTAAAAGAAAGAATATCAGTGTTACATACTTTTGATTGAAGGAAAATAAATGAGTCACTCACATTTTGGTGAGGAGGCATAGGCCTCTCCTTTCTTTAAAATTATATATACATATATAATTGTGACAGACTTCCTTCAGAAGGCCACACCTCCCCAACAAACCCAAACATTGGCTCCAACTGGGAATCAAGTATCCAGATATCTAAGCCTGTAAGAGACTTTCATCCAAACCACGACTAAAATATATATCACACATGGACACATACATATTTTTATGTGTGTATCAAATTATAGTAACTTAGTATTACTGATTTTATTAAGACTGGGAGACTTGCTAGTCCTTTGTTACTCTTGCACATATCTTTCACACTGTCTATCAAACGAAACCTCCTTCCTTAAGGAATAAGTAGTAGGGTCAGTGTGCTTGATGAGATTTTTTTAGCACTCCCTTTTTTTAATTTCAAGGGTCATGGAAGAATGAGGAGATAAAGAGACCTGGAGGGGACAGGAGTTCCACAAGGACACCAACAGAGCCAAAAAATCTGAGCCCAGTGTGGCCTGCAGTGACTGATGCACCAACCAAGAACCATGCATGGAGAGGCCCTAGATTCCCTGCTCAGATGTAGCTCATAGGCAGCTCAGTCTCATGTGGGTTCCCTACTAAGGGGAGCAGGGGTTGCCTCTGATATGGACTCTGTGCCTATCTTTGATTACCTCCTCCTGGGGGTGACAGCCTTGCCAGTCCACAGAGGAAGAGGATGCAGCCAGTCCTGATGAGACCTGATAGGCTAGGGTCTGATAGTAGGGGAAGTCCTCCCTTATCAGTGGACTAGGGGAGGGACATAGAAGGAGAAGAGAGAGGGAGAATAGGACTGGGAGATGAGGGAGGGAGCTATAGTGAGGATACAAAGTGAATAAATTGTAATAAATAATAAATTTTAAGAATTTTAAAAAGTGTCAAAAACCTAGTGTCATGTGAATGTTCTGCTTGGGCTGATGGACACAGTCAGTGACTAACACTGAGTCTGCCGATCAGCACAGTGAGAGCTCCTTCTTAAAGACGCCATGCTGTGGAGGGGTTTCTAATCACAGCTTTCTTTGTCTTCAAGAGAAACAAGAGAAAAATAAGGATGGCATCCGGTGAATGGATTCTGAGCATGCTGATTCATGGCAGGTTGAGTCTGGTAGAGTCCCAGGGAGCTCTGAGCTATGGCACTGTTTTCCATGTTGCTCAGCCTTCAGGATTGCCTTCAGGCTGTCCCTGTCCCTCCAGATCCAGAGGCATAACTTAGAGGAGAATCACAGATGGGCTCTGCTGTTACCTTCTGGGCTCCGGAGACAGGACGATCGAATTAAAAATAGCCGCAATAGTGTACAGTTGAGACGGGCGGAAACCCTCACATTTGTGTCAGTATTTATAAAGTCACAGATGTGAAGGAAAGGGGAAATAGACTCTAAGGCATACATTTACTCATGGACTGTTGCTTCTGAAGCCACAGCCTCCACTTCTGTTCCACATCTGCTGCTCAAGAGCCTGAGCTTGTGCCTCACATGCTGCCACCTCCAATGCTTCCATGGTTATGTAGATTTCAGCATCTTCCTAGCATGCCCAGTGCCCTCCGTATTTACCTCTAGGACACGGTCTGCCCCTGATCTCACCAGCAGCCTCTTCTCCACCTTTTCAGAGATCTCTGTACTTGAAGTCACTGGGTGAGCACACATACTTCAGGGAACCAGGGCTGATGGCCAGAGATGCTTGTTGTAATCAATCGGATTTGGTTCTCTGTTTTCTCCTTATAATTCTCAAGAATCTAAAATCTACTCCACTAAGAATCCGAAGTATACCCAATCATACTGAGTGTTGAAACTTGAAGACCAAGAATCACCTAACACTAATGCAATACCTATTCCCCAGCTTACCACATGCTCCCCTCCAAAAAATGTCGCTTTCTGGACCAAGGTGGCTCTGTGGGTAAAGGCTCTGTCTGGCAAGACTGAAGGCCCAGGTTCAATGCTCAGGAGGATTGGTGCTGGGGGAAAGGTGAGACCTGAAAGCTGTCCTCTGATCCCCATACATTTGCACTACAGCACATGTGCACCCACAGAGATACACACATTCCCATAGACACAAAAATAAATGCGAAAACTGGAGTGTGGATCTGCTGCACCCCGAACACTTAGAGTTTAGTTGCACACAGTTGGCCTCTCTGATTACCTTCCAGTGGACTTCGCAATGCGGTTTCTACCTTCACTGTGGGATCCTCCAGACTTGGACAAACATTTAATGAATATTCTTTCTGTCCATAATTTAGTTCCCTGGATATTAGTTATTACCACAAAAAAATAATAGGCTTTTTGAGAATGTAGGGTGCTTCATAACTGCATACAGAAAGGAAAAATAAATAAATGTATAACAAGAAGAGCCTTTACTCATGTAATTCATATAATAAAGCCTATTTTGGATGGTATATAATTTCGGGAGGTTTAGTGAAAATCTTACTTGAAGTGCCATTTAAAAAAATGTAATTTTTAAAATAAAATAAATGTGAAGAGAGTTTTTGCTAAACATCCACTATTACTCTTTCAGTGGAATACATTGCTATTTCTTTAATATTTATCATCATTTATAACTGTGGGCTATCTGAGACAAAAAACGGTTACTCTGTTATGCTTTTGAAAGATGCCATTTTTCCATTTTGCATGGACAAGGGGAGAGTAATTTTTTAAATGTATGCTTTTGTGTCAACACAATGAAATTTAAATGAGGAGCTGTGTCTCTCATAAGTGCTTTGCCATCTGTCAGTCAACCAGAAATATTGCTATGATGATTATCAACAGCATGATTGTTTATTAAAAATGAAAAAGCCAAAAATCAGTCAGCCATGATCCTTTCTCTGACTTAGACATCAGACTTACAATCCTGTCTACCAAGCAGATCTGGAATTTTACACTCTACAACCATTCTCCTGCCAATCATATGGACGCTGCATTGTTTCTCTCACTGGGGTGGTCTTGGTGGCTTTGCCTGGCATCCAGTCTGTCTTCATTCATATTCAGGTAGTGTTTTAGAGCAACTCTCCCTCTTACTTGCTCAGAGTAAAGCCGGCACCCAATAATGACCAAAGTCCCCAGATCCAGCCCTGAAGCTGTTACCACTTCTACTGTAGCCACCTTTCTGTCTCTCCACCCCTCAGTCCCAGGCCTCTGGCCTCCTTGTTCATCCCAGGGACCCTCACAGCTCTCTCTCATCACTTGTCTGTATATCCCCCGCTCCTCCCTCCCGCAAGCAGTCTGCTGCCCACTGGCGCTCCCACCCTCTCTTCTGGGTCTGTTATCTCATTGGTAGTTACCTCCTGGGTATCAATGCTGTACATATACCTTGCCTGACTACAAAATGATAATTAGATGATTGCCAGCTTCCAGGTAAAGCTGCCCCCAGTTTCTACTATTTATTGGTCATATTTGCTTCTTTTCTGGATTTTTAACCTCTGGGTCCTGTCTAGGCATGTTTCCTCCTTAAAAGGAAAGTCTTGGCCATATAACCCTCCACTAAAGGCTAGACAGAAAGATGAATCAAGTGAGCAGTGGTCTGATCCTTACAAAAATAAAAAGGCTTGGAGAGAATATCTGTGGGCTTCCTATATTCTGACATGGATTAGTAGTTTTCAGATGATTAGGCTGTATTGTTACATTTTGGAGTTTGGATCTTCAAAAATTACACTAGGGCATACCCAGAACTCCATTCCATGAGAAACCATGTGTAGATTTTAGTTTTCTATACCTAATCATGTGAATGGATATCTTTTCGTAATGAAGAGATGAACCCTGTTAGTAATTGTTAAAGGTATAAACCTTCAGACTCAAAGGAGCTGTCTAACATCTTAAGATCAGAATTTGAAGAGCATTTTGAGACGTCACTTAATCTTTGAGTCAGTTGTAAATGTGAATCTGCTCAGTCTTGCCCCTGTTGGTTCTGAGAGACAGGGAAGGAAGGGAAAGAAAGAAAGGGGCTGAGTATCTATCTGGACCTCGAGTCAGATGCAGATGTCTCCTTGCCTTAACGCATAACCTCTAACAGTCTTACTCACACACCTGAGATCAGTGCTCCTAGGATCCCAAACACTGGAGCGATTCCTTGCATCTGCAAGAAAGGAAATAGTAAGTTATTGGAAACTAGGGTTTTTTGTTTTGCAAATAAGTTATTTCTGTTATTATTTATGGCATTATCAGGATTTCCTGTTCATCTTTGAAATCATTTTTATGTTCATACCAATTAATTTTATCTTTATTTGGTATATTTAGCTCTTCTTTGGTACACATGACTATGACCACCTCCCTTAGGAGCCTTCTGTCATACAATTCAGTCTGCCTGCATCAGATTTTAATGTTGCCTTTTATCACACAGTGGATTCTAACTGCAGCCAGCTTTGTCTCTCAACCATCCCTCAGCCATCTTGACTCTGTCATCAATACCCTGATGTTTTATTTATTGAAACATTATGCAAAACTTATCACGAAATAGAATACGCTCTGTCATTCTCCCTTATCGAAATAGTCTTTATTTTATGATATGCTAACACTACAGATCAAAGTTATGCTATGTTCAAAAAATCCATTTTGATCAAAGTTTTGCTGAAACTATAAATAAATTTTGGCAAACGTTGACTTTTCAGAATCTACTCTTTTCATCCATGATCTGGGCATTTTGTTCTACTTTGTAATGTGTTTGTTAATGTTGTTTAACAAAGCTCTCTAATCCTATCCACATGGTCAAAGAGTTTATTTTAGAGACTCAGCATCACCAATAAGAGTCATTTCATAGTAAGGAGATAGGAAAAGTTAAAAGAACTTTAAAATGTGACTGTAGAGGGTGGCTCTTGCTCACGTGCAGTAGAGTGTAAATGGCTGTGACCTTCCACGCTACATCAAATGGTGAACACATGCAAAATCTGTAACCCACCAACTCTAAGCATTGTGGACACTCCTTCACTGTGCAGTTGTTGCTTGTCTACCAAGAGTAGGCAGCAAAAACCGTCTTCATGAGAGGAGAAAAAATAAAAAGCAGCAGTAGCAGCAACAGAGGAGCACATTCCTAGTTTAAATGCAAATGGCGAGTTCACTTGTTTTGGGGATAAGTACCGCTTACATCATTACTCAAATAAATATCACGAACATAATTTCTGATACATGCGAGTAGAGAGAAGTGAATTCACTACAACACCAGCCAAAAGTGCCTTTGTGGATGAGCCCCAGAAGTATATGAACTTTAGAAGCACAAAGCTAGATTCAAACCGTGACATCCCTGCTTACCTCAGCAACTCCATTTAAGATAAGGGTATAAGCATTTTGTCTATCATGTTCCCAGGCAGTAGTTTCCCTGGTCTGTCCCTCAATTGTCTGCCAATACAATTAGAGTGCATTGGTCTTTTACTCTGCTATCTGTCTTTTATGTCAACCTTAGCACTCCCCCACCAAGTATCCACTCACACCTTCTGATGATCTTTCACTTTATGATTCCTATCTATCTATCTGTCTGTCTATCTATCTATCTATCTATCTATCTATCTATCTATCTATCTATCT
>NW_026594428.1:17949614-18052649 GCF_907164565.1 Psammomys obesus
TCTATCTATCTATCTATCTATCTATCTATCTATCTATCTATCTATCTGTCTCTCTGTCTATCATCCATCTATCATCTATCTATCATTGACCTATATCTAATCTATATCTATCTATCTATCTATCTATCTATCTATCTATCTATCTATCATCTATCTGTCTCTCTATCATCCATCTATCATCTATCTATCATTGACCTATATCTAATCTCTATCTATCTATCTATCTATCTATCTATCTATCTATCTATCTATCTATCTACCTATGTCTCTATCTATCTGTGTCATATGTTGGGTCTCATGTATCATCCTCTGGCTTCTTACTATTTAGTCAACCAATTTTCTAACCCATCTGAATTTACTTTATGCAGATTTGAAGAATGGAAGGTGACCTTCCTCTGCTGTGTGATCCTGTTTCCATTAATTCTGGGTTAAACCCCTGCTGTCTCAGGACCACATCCTAAATTACTTTTAATATGTGGATCTTTTGGGGTTTCTTCTTGTGTTTTCTTTTCTTGCTGTCCATGGACTCTTTGTCCATTGCTGTACTGTTCTGATGATTGGAGCTTTAGACTGTGTTCATCCTTCCAGAATCCTCTAGTTTCCCTATGATTTTTCCCTGTGTTAATTCTTCTAGGTGATTTTTACTGTCATACTGTAAAAAAACAACTTTGAAACATAAATTGACTTTGGATTAAAAGAGCCTTAGTTTTCATTCCTCTGTGAGCAAAGGAAGGTCTTAGAGTCATGCAAGGTTTCAGGAATGTGGTCCTTTGGACTCATTTATTCACAGATACCGTTTTGTAACTCAGTAACATATTTAAAGTTTCTCAACACAAAGCCCTTAATATTGGTTTATTTCTACAGCATTCTATATACTGTGGTCTATCTTCTAAATAAAATTTTGATTCTTTTTAATGCACATACATATATGTAACTATAGAGAGAGATACAGTGAGATAAGGAAAGTCTTCAATTTTCAACCTTATTAAGCTTCTATCTTGCTGGATTCCCTAATTAATTCCTAAAACATTTTCACATGATTTGATAATTGTGAATCTGTCTTCCGGTGTGCTTACTAACCTGTTTCAGGTTTGTCAGTCTTGCGGATCTTTTCATTCATAACAGCCAATGCTTAGTCACTAGCATTCTCTTGCTATTTTTCATTTAAAATGGGGACAATTCTTTTTGTTTTGTTTTGTTTTTTAACTTTATTTATTTGGTTGTTCACTTTACATCCCAATCATAGTCCTTGTTCTCCTCTCCTCCCAGTCCTCCCTTCCCTCCCATTTCTCCCCTCCCCCTTGCCTACCCCTGAGGAAAGGTCCGGACACTAACTCACTCCAGCACTTCAAGTAGCTTCAGGACTGAGCACATCCTCTTCCACGGTGGTGGCCTGGCATGGCAGCTCCACCAGGGGAGAGTGAGCGAAGCATGCAACAGAGTCCATGTCAGAAACAGCCCCCACTCGCCTTACTAGGGAGTCCACTGTGTAGGGGGCCTCAATCAAGTCCATACATGGTCCTTAGTTGGTGTTTCAGTCTCTGAAGGCTCCTCTGGGACCAGGCAAGTTGGCTTTGTTGGTCTTCTTGTGAAGCTCTTGTCCATCATGTGTCCTTCCATCCTTTTCTCAATGCTTCCAAGGCTCCCTGTGCTCTGCCCAAACTTTGGCTGTGAGTCTCAGCGTCTGTTTTGATCCTTTGCTGAGTGGAGGCTCTCAGAAGACAGCTATGCTAGGTTTCCATCTGTAAGCCTAGCAGAGTGTTGTTGTTAGTGCCAGGGGTAAGCTCTCTGCCATGAGTTGGGTCTCAGGTTGGACCAGGGATTGGTTGGACATTTCCTTCATCTCTGCTCTATCTTTATCCCTGTGCACCTTGTAGGTGTGCCATGTAAATGCATAGTAGCAATGATTGCTACGGGTCAAGCTCAAGTCTAATGGATCTGCTCACAGAGTCTTAAAGCAAGTGCTCCCAAAGGCGAACTTAAGCTCCAGAGAGAAGCTCAAGTAAAGAAGCCCAAAAAACAGCCCAGAGCAGAGGCTACTCCCTGTGGAGAAAAGTGTGTGCCCTCCTGGTAGGACAACACCAGCACCTCCCTGATCCTGGGTAATTTAAAATTAGAAGTTTTCTGGAAGAAAAGGAGAAATAAGCAAGAAAGACTTAACCAATATTAAGCACAAGTGCAGTGAGAGCAAGCCTGTCCTTGATGTGAACTGTTAAGGGCAAAGCCCTCTTTATCATGTTCTTCACATGCATGATTGTATAATAGGCATTCTACACAATGCCTACAATTGTGGGATGACAGATTGTCCTGAGTGATATAATAACCCATCTGTCAGTCATTAAAGACCTGCTCTGTTATCACTGCTGGGGCTACCTCATTCTTTCTCCTGTGTCATAAAGAGAACCCAGAACATACCTCAGGTCCTGTGACTCATGCTTTCTTGAACTATTTTCATGCTGCAGAGGTTTTTTTTTTTTCCTGCTGTTGATAAATTTCTTCTTAGATAATTGGGACGATGGCTCAGTAAGACCATTTGTTGACCAACCATGAAGACCTCACTCATGTAAAATGCTAAGTGTGACCTTAAGCACAGAGCTGTGGAGGATGACACAGAAGGGTATTCCAGCTACCAGCCCAGCGCCGAGTTAAATGAAAGAGCCTCTCTCAAAGGAACAAGTACAGAGTTATAGAGCAGGACACCCGAATTCATCTCTGGCTTCCTTGGTGTATACTGATGGGTCCATCTGCACCCATATATGCATACTCACACAATCTATACATATGCTACTATGTATTTTGTCCAGTTTATAGCTTGACACAAAAAAAATTAGATATCCTTTCATGGGACACCCTGAGACCTCTTCAATGTAAACAACTTGGGGAATCATCTACTATTTTTTCTTGTATTTTTTAAAGGAGGCCTGTCTATGACTGCATTAAAGAGTAAATAAAGCTGTGACCATCTTTGGGGTTCAGTTATTCTGATCACTGAGGATTGTATGGAGGTATGGAGGATGTAAGATCCCAGCCCTCAGGAAGGTAGCCAAGGTAGCACTTGGCCTCGATGTTTGCTTCACTGGCAGGCAGCCAACTGCTCATACACTCACACCTGACCTTACCTCATTCTTCCACAGTGTAACCGCCCAGAAATCATTACTGTCATTATTGTCAGCAAGAGGAGAATTGAAGACAGAGTCCTATAATGAGTGGATGGGGAAGGGATTTCTTTGTGGTGTTATTTTTGTGTCTTTGCAGTATCTTATGTAAGTGTATCACTGTGTGGAAGGTAATGATTCATGGTCAGTCCAGGGCTTTCCCCTCTTCTCTTATCTCCATAAATGATGGGACCCTGAAGTGACGTGAACTTGAAAGTTAACACAGCAGTAAAATAGATCATTTCAGAGGTTCCCATGAGAAATGGTTTTCAGTTATAGACAAAAACTCTTACTAATATTTACTGTAGTAGAAACTACTTCCCTTAAGTGAAAGGTAATGTAAAGGGATTAAAAACGTCAGCATCTCTTTTCCAAGGTTTTGTTTTTTCTTTTTGGTCACATGTTCCCAAAGAGCCTCTGTGATTCTCTTCTCTGATGCCAGTGCCAACGGAGAAAGGACACATCGATGGCATTGGCATGTGTGTTGAGACCTGCAGGGTGACAAGGTTTCTATGAATCATGGGGACTTTAGAGTTGATGCTTACGTGGAAAGAATAAAAAAAATAACAAATGTGAATGTACCTGTAGAATTGTCTTCTCCTCCGGTATCCCTCTGTGCTGTCTCATTTGCCTTTCCAACAATTCCCTGAGTAGGCAGGGCAGAAATCCACACTTAACAATAGAAAAAAAAAGTTTGTGCCAGATGCAGATGTAAATGAAACTTGAAACACTCTACATCCACCACCAAGGCACATGAGTAGTTTCTGGGGAAGTCTGTAAGATGGAAACTTCTGGGCCATTCACATTCTTATTGAGGGCATGGGATGCTTTAGTTTTGCTTTCTCACTTACTTCATGGATGTTACTTTGCTCATGAAATGGAAAGTGATCTTCTTTATAGTCTATTTTTTTTTTCTTTTTAGTTACATTTTGTTAACTCTGTGTCCCAGCTGTATCCCGCTCCCTCATTCCCTCCCCAACCCCACACTCCCTCCCTGGTCTCCTCCCTGCCCCTTTCCAAGTCCCCTGATAGGGGAGGACCTCCTCCCCTTTCATCTGACCCTGTTTTATCAGGTATCTTCAGGGCTGGCTGCAAAGTCCTCCTCTGTGGCCTAACAGACTGCTCCTCCCCTGGGGTGGGGGTCAAACAGCCTGCCCTTGAGATCCTATTAGAAATAGTCTGTGTTCCCCTTACTTTGGAAAACTACTTGGTTACTGAGCTACCACAGGCCACATCCGAGCAGAAGTTCTAGGTTATATCCATAGATGGTCCTTGGTTGAGTGTCAGTCTCAGAAAAGACCCTGTGCCCAGATATATTTGGTCCTTGTGGAGCTCCTATCCTTTCCATATCATACTAACTTCCCTTCTTTCATATGATTCCCTGCACTCTGCCGAGGGTTTGGTTATGAGTCTTAGTGTCTGCTTTGAAACACTGCTAGGTAGAGTCTTTCAGATGCCTTTTGTGATAGACTCCTGTCATAAGTTCAATGCACATCCCATTTGTCTTTCTAAATGAGGATTAATCACCTTCGCCTGTGTCCACTTTCTTGATTATCTTCTTTAGGTGTGTAGATTTCATTATGTTTATCATGTCTTGTAGGTCTATATAAGCGAGTATATACCAAGTTTGTCTTTCTCCTTCTGGGATACTTCACTCAGAATGATCTTTTCTAGATCCCACCACTTGCCTGCAAATTTCATGATTTCTTCCTTTTTGATTGCTGAGTAGTATTCCATTGTGTAAAAATACCACAGTTTCTGTATCCATTCCTCCGTTGATGGACATCTGGGTTGTTTCCAAGTTCTGGCTATTACAAATAAAGCTGCTATGAACATGGTTGAACAAATGTCCTTGTTGTGTACTTGAGCAAATTTTGGGTATATACCTAGGAGTGGTATAGCTGGGTCTTGAGGTAGCACTACTCCTAGTTGTCTGAGAAAGCGCCAGATTGACTTCCAGAGTGGTTGAACCAGTTTACATTCCCACCAGCAATGGAGGAGGGTTCCCTTTTCTCCACAACCTCTCCAGCATGTGCTATCACTTGAGTTTTTCATCTTGGCCATTCTGATGGGTGTAAGGTGATATCTCAGGGTCGTTTTGATTTGCATTTCCCTAATGGCTAATGAGGTTGAGCATTTCTTTAAGTGTTTCTCTGCCATTCGACGTTCCTCTTTCGAGAATTCTCTGTTTAGCTCTGTTCCCCATTTTTTAAGTAGATTACTTGGTTTGTTGCTTTTCTGCTTCTTTAGTTCTTTATATATACTTGATATTAGCCCTCTGTCAGATAAAGGGTTGGTGAAGATTCTTTCCCAATCTGTAGGCTGTCTATTTGTTTTGATGACAGTGTCTTTTGCTTTACAGAAGCTTTTCAGTTTCATGAGGTCCCATTTATTGATTGTTGCTCTTAGAGCCTGTGCTGTTGGTGTTCTGTTCAGGAAGTTGTCTCCTGTGCCAATGAATTCTAGGCTGTTTCCCACTTTTTTTTTCCAGCTGATTTAGAGTATCTGGTTTTATGTTGAGGTCCTTGATCCACTTGGACTTTAGTTTTGTGCAGGGTGATAGATATGGATCTATTTTCATTTTTCTGCATGTAGACATCCAGTTGGTCCAGCACCATTTGTTGAAGATGCTGTCTTTTTTCCATTGAATGGATTTGGCTTCTTTGTCAAATATTGAGAATTCATAGGTGTGTGGGTTTATTTCTGGGTCTTCTATGCGATTCCATTGATCCTCCTTTCTGTTTCTATGCCAATACCATGCAGTTTTTATTACTGTTGCCCTGTAGTACAGCTTGAGATCGGGAATGGAGATACCTCCAGATGATCTGTTGTTGTACAGGATCGTTTTGGAGATTCTGGGTTTTTTGTTTCTCCATATGAAGCTGAGAATCTTTTTTTCAAGGTCTGTAAAGAATTGAGTTGGTATTTTGATGGGAATTGCATTGAATCTGTAGATTGCTTTTGGCAGGATGGCCATTTTCACAATGTTAATCCTACCAATCCATGAGCATGGGAGATCTTTCCATCTTCTGAGATCTTCTTCAATTTCTTTCTTCAAAGACTTGAAGTTTTTCTCAAATAGGTCTTTCACTTGCTTGGTTAGAGTCACACCAAGGTACTTTA
This sequence comes from Psammomys obesus, assembly GCF_907164565.1. Classification (NCBI taxonomy): domain Eukaryota; kingdom Metazoa; phylum Chordata; class Mammalia; order Rodentia; family Muridae; genus Psammomys; species Psammomys obesus. Next base: position 17,955,893 of record NW_026594428.1, read on the forward strand.
TGTTGTTAGTGGCTATTGTGAAGGGTGTTGTTTCCCTAATTTCTTTCTCAGCCTTTTTGTCTTTGGTATACAAGAGGGCCTCTGATTTTTTTGAGTTGATTTTGTATCCTGCCACTTTGCTGAAGGTGTTTATCAGCTGAAGAAGTTCTCTGGTTGAATCTTTGGGGTCGCTCATGTATACTATCATATCATCTGCAAATAGTGACACTTTGACCTCTTCCTTTCCAATTTGTATCCCCTTGATCTCCTTTAGTTGTCTTATTGCTCTGGCTAGGACTTCAAGTACAATGTTAAAGAGATATGGAGAGAGTGGGCAGCCTTGTCTTGTCCCTGATTTCAGTGGGATTGATTTAAGTTTCTCTCCATTGAGTTTGATGTTGGCTATAGGCTTGCTGTATATTGCCTTTACTATCTTTAGGTATGTGCCTTGTATCCCTGATCTCTCCAAGACTTTAAACATAAATGGGTGCTGGACTTTGTCAAATGCTTTTTCAGCATCTAAGGAGATGATCATGTGGTTTTTCTCCTTCATTTTGTTTATGTGGTGGATTACATTGATGGATTTCCGTATGTTGAACCACCCTTGCATTCCTGGGATGAAGCCTACTTGGTCATGGTGGATGATATCTTTGATGTGTTCTTGGATTCGGTTTGCAAGTATTTTATTGAGTATTTTTGCATCAATGTTCATAAGAGAGATAGGTCTGAAGTTCTCTTTTTTTTGTTGGATCTTTGTGTGGTTTAGGTATCAAAGTGACTGTGGCTTCATAGAATGAGTTTGGTAGTGTTCCTTCTGTTTCTATTTTATGGAATAGTTTGTGGAGAATTGGTGTTAGTACTTCTTTGAAGGTCTTGTAGAATTCTGCGCTGAAGCCATCTGGTCCAGGGCTTTTTTTGGAGGGGAGACTGTTAATGACTGCTTCTATTTCCTTGGGAGATATAGGACTATTCAGTCTTTCTACCTGATCTTGACTTAATTTTGGTAGATGGAATCTGTCAAGAAAGTTATCCATTTCATTTAGATTTTCAAATTTTGTGCCATATAGGCTTTTGTAGTATGACCTAATAATCGTTTGGATTTCCTCAGTGTCTGTAGTTATGTCCCCATTTTCCTTTCTGATTTTGCTGATTTGTATGGTTTCTCTCTGCTTTTTAGTTAGTTTGGCTAAGGGTTTGTCTATCTTGTTGATTTTCTCAAAGAACCAGCTTTTTGTTTCATTGATTCTTTGGATAATTTTATTTGTTTCTAATTGATTGATTTCTGCCCTTAGTTTGATTATTTCCAGCCATCTGCTCCTCTTGGGTGTATCTGCTTCTTTTTTTTCTAGGTTTTTCAGTTGGGCCATTAAGTTGTTTGTATGTGATGTTACAGATTTCTTCTTGTAGGCACTTAGTGCTATAAATTTTCCTCTGAGCACTGCTTTCAATGTGTCCCATAAATTTGGGTATGTTGTGCCTTCATTTTCATTGAATTCTAGAAAGTCTTTAATTTCTTTCTTTATTTCTTCCTTGACCCAGCTGTCATTGAGTAGTAAGTTGTTCAGTTTCCATGTGCGTGTCGGCTTTTTGTTGTTTCTGTTGTTGTTGATGTCCAGCTTTAGTCCATGGTGGTCAGATAGTATACAAGGGATTATTTCAATCCTTTTGTATCTGTTGAGGCTTGCTTTGTGACCAACTATATGGTCTATTTTGGAGAAGGTTCCATGCGGTGCTGAAAAGAAGGTGTACTCTTTTGAGTTTGGGTGAAAAGATCTGTAGACATCTATTAGGTCCATTTGATTTAGGGATTCTGTGAGTGCTTTCATTTCCCTATTTGGTGTCTGTCTGGTTGATCTGTCCCTTGATGAGAGTGGGGTGTTGAAGTCTCCCACTATTAAGGTATTAGGATCAATGTATGATTTAAGCTTTAATATTGTTTCATTTATGAATGTAGGTGCTCTTGTATTTGGGGCATAGATATTCAAAATTGTGATGTCCTCTTGTTGGATTTTTCCTTTGATGAGAATATAGTGGCCCTCCTTATCTTTTTTGATTAACTTGGGTTGAAAGTCTATTTTATTAGATATTAGGATGGCTACTCCAGCTTGTTTTCTGGAACCATTTGCTTGAAAAACATTTTTCCAGCCCTTTACTCTGAGGTAGTGTTTATCTTTGTTGCATAGGTGTGTTTCTTGGATGCAACAGATTGTTGGGTCCTGTTTCCGTAACCATTCTGTTAGCCTGTGTCTTTTTATTGGTGAGTTGAGTCCATTAATATTGATAGATAATATTGACCAATGCATGTTAGTTCCTTGTGTAATGGAGTCGATGATCTTACCTTGTTTCATTGCTTGTTTTCTTTTCATTTTTGTTGGGACATTATCTGTATGCCCTGTTTTCTTGGGTGAATTCGTTTTCGTTGGATTGGAGTTTTCCTTCTAGTATCTTCTGTAGGGTTGGTTTGCTGTATAGATATTGCGTAAATTTAGTTTTGTCATGGAATATTTTGTTTTCTCCATCTATGTTGATTGAAAGCTTTGCAGGGTATAGTAGTCTGGGTTGACATTTGTGATCTCTTAGAGTCTCCATGATGCTTGCCCAGGCCCTTCTGGCTTTCATAGTTTCTGATGAGAAGTCTGGTGTGATTCTGATAGGTCTACCTTCATATGTTACTTGGCCTTTTTCCCTTGCTGCTTTTAATATCTTTTCTTTGTTCTGTAGATTTAGTGTTTTGACTATGATGTGACGTGATGTGTTTCTTTTCTGGTCTAGTCTATTTGGTGTTCTGTAGGCCTCTTGTATATTTATGGACATCTCTTTCTTTAAGTTGGGAAAATTTTCTTCTATGATTTTTTTGAAAATATTTTCTGGACCTTGGAGCCTGGAGTCTTCTTTTTCATCAATTCCTATTATTCTTAGATTTTGTCTTTTCATAGCATCCTTGATTTCTTGGATATTTTGTGATTGGAATTTTTCTGATTTTACTTTTTCTTTGAGAGAAGTATCAATTTCTGCAAGTGTGTCTTCAGCTCCAGAGATTCTCTCTTCCATCTCTTGTATTCTGTTGGTGATGCTTACTTTTGTGGTTCCTGATCTTTTCTCCAAGTTCTCCAGCTCAAGAGTTTTCTCACTTTGTGTTTTCTTTATTGATTCTAATTCTGTTTTCATGCCTTGCACCATTTCTTTCATGTGTTTGAATTTGGATTCCTGTCTCTCTACGATGGACTCTATTTCTTTGTTCATTTCCTTTTTGTATGCCACTAATTTCTTCTCTACTTGTGCCTCTATTTGTTTGGCTATGTTTGCCTGTGTTTCTTTAAGGGTTTTGTCTATTTCTTCTTTCTTTACCTCCAATTGACTGGCCATCTCTTTGAAAGATTTGTTCATTTCCTCCTTATGAGCCTCAAATAATTGAGCAAGCATGGCTTTAAGGTCATTTTCCTGTGCTTCTGATGAATTGGAATATCCATCGATTTTGGGGTTTGCTGGTGAAGTCATGATGTCCTGATTTATGTTGGAAATGTTCTTTCGCCTACCCCTGGCCATTGGCTTATCTGAGACCTTCCCTGTTTGTTTTTGGATTCAGCCGATCAGACTGGTACTGTCTCTCTCTCGAGTCTGGAGAATTCTTCAGGAAGTTGAGAGAGGTCCCGTGTCCTTAGCGTATGCTGAGGACTAGCTGTACCTGTGGGAGGAAAGTACGCAGGCGCAAACAGAGGCAAATGCAAGCGTGCGTGCGTGTGTGTGTATATGTGTGTGTGTGTGTGTAAGTGGGTGTGGGCGTGTGTCTCGAGGGACAGAGTGATGGCTAATGTTGAACCCTTGAGTGTGTGGGAGGGGCTCTGCAATGTATATGTCGCAGGCGCTAGTGATGATCGCAGCGCAATTTCTGGCATTAACTGCCTTAACTCCTCAATTAGACCCACAGAGCAGGAACTTCAATGTTCCAAGTGCCCCTCTGTTTCCCAAAGTGGGTATATGGGTGGGAGGGGGTTCGATGCCTGGCTTCTGTTTTAGAAGAAGCCAGGATCAGTGGAGCTGCAGATTCTCAAGGGTGCACTCACTTACAGGCAGGACACTTGGCAGAGATCGGCGTATCTGGGCTGTCTGCTCTCTGGTTTGGCCCTGCTTCTTTGATGTGCTCCGCCAGTTCCGTGCTGCTGTCACTGCCAGGTTATGAGGTCTTGCTGCAGCTGGAGATTTCAGGGTGGTCACGTCAGTGGGAATCGGGGTAACCAGCCTTTCTGTTCTCTGGTTTGGCCCTGGTTAGTCTTAAACTGGAGGGCTGATGTGCCCCGCCAGCTCAGTGCTGCTCCGCTGCTAGGTTAGAAAGTCCCGCTGTAACTGGAGACTGGGTTGCTAGTCCAGATGCTTTCTGGGAAGTCCTGGGGTCTCTTAACTGTGCTCTCCAAGCTTCGGAGGCCCAGCGCCTGGTGTGTCTAGCTTGTATGGCGTTTCTGTCTGGTTTTGGTGAGTATATAGCGTATTCTCTGTCACTGTGGTATTGGGCGGGCCGTACCGTCAGTGATCGCGATCCTGCGGAGCTAGTATGGCGTCTAGCAGACTCGGGCCCTGGGAGGATGGTGCAGCTGCCGCTCGTGAATCTGGGGCTCCGAGACACAGTACTGCTGGCCTTTGCCGATAAAGGACTTGGGGCTCAGCCTCAGTGGCTGCAGGCCCCAGGCAGTTAGGTCTGCGCTGAGAAAGGCGAGTCTGCTGTGCCGAGGAGGAGGGAGGTCTGGGGGAGGGGAGTGCCGAGAGATCAAAGGATCGTTTCTCACCTTCCCCAAACAAGTCCCTGGGTGACCCGAGACCAAGGTTTTCACCTCCGGCGATGTTCCCTGTTGTTTAGAAAGTCTCTCCGTTGTTTCCCTGGCTTCAGAAGTTCTTCCACTCATCAACTCAGAACTTTTTCTCTTCCACAGCTTGGAAACTGTGTGTGTTAGTCGCCATCTTGGCTCCGCCCCCGCTATAGTCTATTTTTTATTTAACAAAAAATACCCTGAGAATGAGAATCTGAGTACTTTTTGAGTAATTCGAGTTCTTTAGAGGAAATACTTTACTTAAATATATAGAGATCTATGTTTGCTCAAAATTACTTATATGCCTTTAAGAAAATCTATTAAGTTCCTGTTAGAAACAGTCCTTGTTCCCCTCACTATGGGAAACCAATTGGTTACTGAGCTACTTGACAAGGGGCACGGTGGAGATGAGGAAGGGAGGGAGGGACTGGGAGGGAATGAGGGATCGGGACATGGCTGGGATACAGAGTTAAAATGTAACTGATAAGAAAAAAATAAAATTGAAAAAAAAAGAAAATCTATTAAGTTGTTGTGACAAGAAAAATGACTATTACACTCTCCTTTACAACACATATTAATTTATGTTTCCTTCTGATGGAAATATACCTAGCAAAAAAATTTCCACTGGAAGTATTTGTATGTGTGTGTGTGTGTATATATATATATATATATATATATATATATATATATATAATTTGTATATATATAATTTATATATATAAATAATTTATATATATATAATTTGTATATATAATGGTCATATCTATCAATACAATTGATTAGAACAATAAAGCTTCTACTGATCTCATTAGCCACATATCAGATGGGATTCTGAATGTATGAGATAATATTTATTAATTTGTGCTAACACCACTTTATAAGGATACAACTAGGAACTGCATTCCTTTCACTGACTACTATATGTTATGTTATTCTATTAGTAAATTAATTTATATATTGATGAAGTAATACATTAAATAAGAGTATCCTTTAACAAGTTGGTTTACAGTTATAGTTCTTTGGCAGATACTCTTTTTGTAAATATTTTTATTATTTCTTTGAGAGTTTTGTGTTTTATGTATTTCAATGGCATTACCCCTTCCCCAACTTCTTCTGAGCCTCTATTCACCTCACTTTGAGCCTTCAGTTTTTAAAAATAATAGTTAAAAGAATCATCAAGTCTAATTTGTGCTGTTCCAATACTCCAGACCATGGCGGACTGAATTAGCAGGGTCATATCTTTAAAGAAAGCTGACGCTCTCTCTCCCACTAGCTATCAGTTGCCAATAACTCCTCACCTATGGGTGAGACTTCATGCCTGCCTCCCCTGCTCCATGTCAGAAGCTTGCTCAGGTGTTGTGCATGCTGTCACAATGACATATCACTCTATCTGTAGATTAGTGCCATCTCTCGCCCCCATCAGAGAGGCTTTTACTTGCAGTAGATACATATTAACACAAAGACCTAGAACTGTTCAATTTGAAGATAATAAGGAAGGCAGTATGCCGCACACCTTTAATTCCAGCACTCAGTAGTCAGAGGAAAGCAGATCTCTGAGTTTAGGGCTAGTCTGGTCTATAGAGTGAGTTCTAGGACATCCACAGCCACACAGAGAAACCATGTCTTGAGAAACAAAAACAAAAGAGAGAAAGAGAGGACAAGAGGCCGCAGAGTGCTTAGTCCAAATGACACATCTGTATTACACCCCAGGTGTGAAAAAAGAAACCTATAAGATCCAGAGATTGTGGATGAATTCAAGAAAACAATATCTTCTGGACATGTAATATTTCTTGAATACTTTGTTAAACAATTCACAGATCTTATTTAATCATGAGACCAACTCTGTGAAGTGTTCCTGTGTTGTCCCTGTTTATATACATGTAAATTTTTAGAAGGTACAGAGAAGCCACAAATTGAACTCTGGGGAACCATAATGCTACACTAATGCTCCATCTCTGATACATAATATAAAAATAAATATAATTCATCTTGATTTTTCTATTAGGCAAAGATGCAAGTTGTTTCACATAGTTAGGGGAGAGAAAGAGCAAGTGGTGAGATTCTCTTCCAAATTCTTCAAAATAGCTTCTACCGTCTAACTAAAATACACTCTAGCCTTTATGAAGTATACTTGCCCATTACTCAAAGGGAAGTACATGAGCATATGTTAATTCAGATTCTTTCAAAACATCCATTGCTTCACTGATTTCATTTCATAAGCTTAGTATTCAGAAGCATAAGGATCTCGAGTTCAAGACCAACCTGGGCTACTTTAAAAAAATAAAGAGGAAAAAAATGACATATGGAATAAATAGTTTATTTTTTCCTACAGTTGCAGAGAGAGGGAGAGAGAGACAGAGAGAGAGAGAGACTATAATGGCATGGTGGCATGATAGAAGGCAGCTAGAGCATGCTGAAAGGTGGAGCAAGGCTGACCCTCAAAGCCCACACCCGTTAGCATACTCCTCTAGCAAAGCGTCTCCTAAATGTTTCATAACCTCCCCATACAGTGCAACCAACTGGGACCAAGTGTTCAAATAGATGAGTCTATGGGGGACATTCTCATTCAAACAATCAGAGTCCCATATTCTTAGAGAAGACTCAGCTTCAAGAAAGCAAAGGATTTTCATTTAGATCTTCTGACTAAAAATGTAAAAAAACAAAAGATTATTGTCCAAGTTAGATTTCTCTATATAGATTAAAGTAGAACTTAAAAATCTAACAGTAAATTTAGTCATATAGTATTATATATAGGGTTAAACATAAAAGACTATCTTCTGTTTTAATGAGGAGTTCACAATACATTCATCTGAATTTGTTTTCCCTTATAATGAGTTGACATAATATTTTGTATATTACTTTAGTAAGACACACAAATTTGAATTGTATTATCACAAATGAAAAATAGTTACAACATTAAAAAAAAAATAACTGATTGATTTACTCTCTCTTTTAAAAAAAAAAATCTATCCCCGATAGGTTCACCATATGGTTAGATTTCTTTCTTTCTTGATGGTTTCACCATTATGTGAAGCCAGAGAATTGTAAAGCGCAAAACACATATGCAAATACACCTGTAGAGGAAAAAAAGGGCATTCTTTTCACCCTTTCTGTACACACAGATTACCCCTCTGTGGAGAGGTAATGAGTGGCTGGGGCTGTAACATAGATTGGCTCAGTTCAGGTCGCACACATAGCTCTCCTGAATGCTACCACCCAAGTTCAGGGTAAAGTTGTTAAGGTAGGGTACTGTTTCTGGTCCCATTGTTTCTTTTTAAAATCAGTTCAGTAACCTTCTGTGGTAACCTGTAGTAAGCTGCAGGCTGTGGAGACGGTGGGGGTAGGCGAAGGAACCCAGCATTCACTCAGAAGGCCTCCCCTCTGGCTTCTCTGGTGCTTTTCCCATGGGAGGGAACACACGAGGCACTGCATCATCCTCTCCAGATAAGTGGGTTCTGTGAGCACTGTAAGGCGTTCTTCTCTCTCTGTTTGTGTTTTGCGGATGAGTGGAAACCCTTGCTGTCGGCTCTTAGAGTCAGCGGTGTGCCACCTTGTGCGCATGAAGCCTGCCCTTCCTACTTGTGTAAGCTGGTGTAAGAATTGCCGCTGGAGATCCCTGCATACATCCTTGACTGTTCACAAAGGGCCTTTTTTTTTCCTTTACAGGACATATTACTCAATTTTGAAAAGCAGTGTTTTAGCAAATCTGTAGAACCTGATTGTAGCAAGTCATGTATTAATTAATCCTCCTCACGCATTCAGTATGTATGTGGTGAGCATTTACTGTGAGCATGGCATTGCACTTGGGATAAAAACATATGGGTGAAACAAACAAAGCACAGTCCTACGGGACTTTGGGGAGTAGGTTGCACAGATTGCAGCTTGAAGCAGTGTGCTTAAGCACCGTTGAGAGAATGGCAGGATGCAGCCATGTGTCTTAGCAAATTGTGCGATGAATACATATCTCAGAATATGAAAATTAAATTGTGGAGGTGTCAATCTTTCAAACCCTAGTAACACTGAAGTCTAAAGAAAGAGAAGTCCTCATGAGTGAATCAGGTGATTTCTCCACACAAATGCAGCAGTGTTCAGATGACGATTTCATGAAGGAGTCGAGGTATTAATTAGCCACTTTGTTCTCTTTTCAATTTAAATATTTAAGTTGCCCCCAGTGTCAATGAGTAGCAAAAAGAACATATGTCTGGAAACATATAACAAGGACATGCCTTGCATTCATCTTTAGAAGATTATGATTTTCTTTCAGCCACTAGAACGCTAAAATGTAATGAGTTTTTCACTGTTAATCAAAGATTTAAGTCATGCCATCCTTGGTCACTCATGCTGTGCCTGTCCCTATGAGTGACTTTATTGCATCCCCAGAGCTTCTGAGACAAAGCCCCTGTGTCATTTATTTCAGAGTCTCATCTAGTTCCAGTGCCTTGTATGTATGTTTAGTGTTTTCCTGTTAAGTAAAACACTTCCAATGTTTTCCTTCAGTGCTGCTGCTCTTTGACTCAGCAGTAAATTTAGTTAAGTCTCAGGAATCATTCTAACTCTGTGAGCATCTGACAATTTTTTTAAAGAAATGCTTGAGGCACCCATTATGAAGTTACAATCACCTTTCCAAGATTCCAAGATAAAAGTTGTACATTTAAATTTCTTATTGGTAGTGCATTCAATTTCTTATTGGTGGAATACTAAAACGATTGCAGGCGATGAGATCCAGGAAGAACAGTTAGCTGTTTTCTTTCCTTTTCATGATTCTTAATTCAAATCAGTAAAGTTGTCTGCAGTACTTTTTCGAAGGAAAACAGTGCTTGGGCTCAAGTGGTGAAACCAGAGTCTCCAAGGCCAAAGCTGTGTCCCTTATTCTTTCAGATAAGGAGACAAGGAGGAATACAGCTCCTGGTGGACCTGCTGGATCACCGGATGACAGAAGTCCACCGTAGTGCCTGTGGGGCTCTGAGGAACCTGGTGTATGGAAAGGCCAACGATGATAACAAAATTGCCCTGAAAAACTGTGGTGGTATCCCAGCGCTGGTGAGACTCCTTCGCAAGACCACAGACCTGGAGATCCGGGAGCTGGTCACAGGTTAGACTTCTGAATGATTCTGTTAAATCTTGAGATACTTGTTAACTTTCCAACCCAGTAGCAAATGTATGAACCCAGTATTACCACTCAGAGCCTCTCAGTGCTGATAACATAGTCATTCTCCTCTTGTATTTTCAAATGACTGAGTAAAATACCATCAAAGGTAACATGTAGGTTGATCATATTCAATTATTAGAATCCAGTAAGTGTACTTATCATAAAATTCTGTGATCTTACTTCAGTCTTTGTCATTTGTTTTAGAAATAGTTGATTATCCAACAATAGCCACAGGCCATCATTGGAGTAACATTAATATAGCTGGTAAAAGGACAAGGCATTTGAGCTGTTGGCAATAAGCCATATGTTCTGATTTATAAATATACTGAACATATTGTATAGTTAGTGTTAATTATTGAGTAAAATACCCCATGCATGCTCAAATTCCCAAAGTTATATTACTGAATATTAAAGAATTGTTTGAAAGTTGACCTGAATGCTTTTCCACATTCATAGAACTTTGGGTTTCAGATGTGATAATAGTAGCTTGCAGAATGATGAGGGTTTAAGGACTGAGAATGTTGAAAACATTCAGCCCATACCTTTCTTGGAAAACTGGACAGAGTAAACATTTACTATTAGCTCTTATGCCTCACTTTGTAAGTGTGCAGTCAGAACTTGTTGGAGTTCTAATGACATACATGTCCCCAGTATGGAGTTTCCAAACTTCTCTGAAGTCCTCTTCTTCATTATGCTCACTACTGTTGTAGGTGACAGTTGGTCTCTGGTTCATTAAAGTACTCCTAAAAGCAAGCATTTAACAAATGAATTACAAATATCATTTCCCAAAAGATCTCTTAATTAACTTCTGTACCATTGCATTGACCTTCTGTCTCAGGTCTAAAATTTTCCTCTATCTATACTGATGAAGTATGTGAAAAATATACATAGCTCAAGCTACTGAATAATAAATAGGCACAAAACGCTAGTCAAAACTCCCAGTTTCAGAGGCAGTCCCTCATCCCATTACTATGTAACCCACTTGTACACTAAACTGCCATGAGCTATATCTGTGCAGGGGTTCTAGGTTATCTCCATGCATGGTTACTTGGTTGTAGTATGAGTCTCTGGGAAGACCCCTGTGTTCAAATTTCTGGTTCTATTGATCACCTCCCCCTGAAGGGGGAGCAGCCTTACCAGGCCACAGAAGATGACAATGCAGCCACTCCTGATATGATCTGATAGACTAAGATGAGAAGGAAGGAGAGGAGGACCTCCCCTATCAGTGGACTTGGAGAGGGGCATGCATGAAGAAGGGAGTGGGAGGGTGGGATAGGGAGGGAAGGAGGGAGGGGCTTATGGGGGGATACAAAGTGAATAAAGTGTAATTAATAAAATAAAAAATCTCCCAGTTTCAGTTCATTTCCTTGAGTTTTCTTCCATCAAGGTAGTTGTTCCATCTTGTCCTGTCCTTCGCTAAGTTTAAACTAGACCCAGATTGCTTCATTCTTTTTTTTTCTTTGTCTTCTCTTGTAACCCTTACTTGCTTGACCCTTACTTGCCTGCTGGCTTCATTTCCTTTTCATTTTTCTACAAGTCGAGCATTTTCCTTGTGAAAATAATTACTGTCAAGGATTAAAGTGTTATTAAAGTAATGCTTCACACTAAACTCAGATGGGTCAGGCAAGGTAAAGTGGTCATTATCAGCATTTTGTGATTTCAAGGACTGTTTTGAGGGGAGTTGCATAATTTAATGTATTCCCTGCCATTATGGTTATGCAAGCCTATCTTTATTTTCATGGGTTGTGTGTTAGTTGGAAGTACCTGGAAGAAAAAGAAACTGGAAGAAAAAGAACTCAGTATGTGTGTTAGAAACCAGATGTTTGGTGTATAAAGATTTTGCTACTGGATGTACAAAACCAGGAGAATAGAAGTTTTGCACAGTACCTTCTGCATATGCTGTACTGTCATTTCATGCTTAGAAAAGATTTGGAATTTAGTCAACTTTGTATTGTCTCCAACACGAAACAGTTATCTGGAAACTGCTTTCAATGGCATTTATCTCATCATCAAAGAAACTGTGTGAAAGATTGAGATGTCTGATAACTTAAGGAGGTAAAAAAAAAATGCAGTGGCCCCATTGCATGGCACATGAGCTGTTGCTGCCATTTGAGGTTGTTATAAAGAAGTTGAAACCGGCTACATCATTTCCCGATGGCTTTTGGAAGGTCTTGGAGACTAGCATTTTAAGCTCAAACAGTGGTATAAATGACTCTGAGCTCTGTTTAGGAAATTTAAAAAGTATACATCCTTAGAAAGTCAAGAAGATTCCACTTGTGGTAAAGCTTGGGCTGTAGGAAGGATGTAGTATTGGCATACATACAGAGACCTCTTCTTACTCTGCTTCTCCTGAGGAGAGCCAAGCAAGCATGTGCTGTGGTAGCCAAAGCTTTATTCACTTTCCTTCCTGAAAAGAGCACTCTTTGCAAAGTCAGTGAAGCAATTACGAACAAAGCCACTCTACTTACGATGTTCTCTGGGTTCCCAGAGACAAGGTGTTATATTCTTACTGCAGCTGAAGTTAGCATTGTAGGTGCTGTTAAATGGCAGTACTTTGGCCACAGTACCATTCCGCAGAGAGAATGGGAAGAAAGCACCTCTGTTGACAGACATGTGCAGAGAATTGGATGCTGAGAGCAAAAAGCCTTCTAAGTTTTCCCAATAGCAGAGACTTGAGGATTCCAGGAAAGCTGCAGGACTCAGCTGACTATTGTTTTGACATCACACAAGTTGAGCTTCCCCATCCAAGAAAAAGGAAAATGAAATGAATTAAATGAATCTGAGAGAGCCTTAGAGTCAAATTTTCATAGCCAATACTGGCCCATGGTCATATGCTAAAGAGGGCTTTGACGTGTTGATTCTTTTGGCTCCTGAGAGCTTGAGGAATTCAGTATTTTAGTTCAGCTAATCGAGTTTAAATGCAAGGTCATCAGATCCTCTATTACACCATTTTCTTGTCTTTCATTCTCTTCCTCTGCTCAAGTCCAATAGTCTCTTTGTTAAAGTAAGTCTGACTGTGTGTGCCCAAGAGCTTCACCAGTTCCAGCATCCCTCAAGCACTTTAGAATGTTAGATGTTCTGCTAAGCCCTATTAGCTAGCTAATTCTCCATTTAGAACTCACTGCCTGGGTGAAGCCCTGCTCTGTGTGGCAAGTTCCTGTGCCAAATATGTATAGAGACATCCTGATAATTATGTCTACATTTTATAAGCTTACTTGACAAGACATGAAGAAGTCAGTGTCTATAGAGGGTAGAGGGATGTATAAGAGATGCTTGCTCCATTTCCTTTGCTCCAAGGAGCCTCCATATCTCCTTTTGGGGATGAGGTCAAGTGTCTATGCATGAATTAAGTAAAACTGTGACGTTCAGTTCTCTAGAAGGCATAATACATAATTCATCAAGGACTCATGACATAATACATTATAGGAGATCTGATAGGTTTGGGGAATGATTACTGTCTGATTCTTCCTTCTGCCTCTGAGCTCATACATGAAAGTAAAAGGAAAGGGGGAGGGGTGAGTTCTTTGGAGTCATTCCATGTATATTTATATACTACGATGTGCAGAATTGTAAGATGATTAATATTTAACATGTTTTATAAACAGATGTTTGCATAAAATCAACCTACTAAGTCTTGGAATCAGTGTATGTGTCCAACAGTAGAGAAACAGGAAGAAAAGTGTTATATATACACAATGGAATTTTATTCATCAGTAGAGAACAGAATTATGTTATTCACAGGAAACTGGGTGCAATTTGAAATTATCATATGAAAGAAATTTCTTCAGGTCCAGAAAGAAAATTATCATCTTTTCTTTCACTTGTAGATCATACAAATTTCTATAGATATATAAAATTGCATGTGTATATATGACAGAAAAGCAGAAATGAAGTCTCTAGGGAAACTAAAGGGATTCACAGGAGAGGGAGGGATGAGTGGAGACATGACATGGTCAAGTGCCTTACATGCTTGCATTAAAATGTCCACATGAAATGCATCACCATGTGCCAAGGTGTATACACCAATTTAAAAAAGAAACTGAGGAAGCCGAAATATAAACAACAGAAGGCTAAAATAAAGCAGCCACCTTACAGTTCTTAAATTACTTATTAAATAAATCTTGGAAAACTGTTTGAACAATAATAAAATGTAAAGATAAACATTTCTGCATGCATCAGGCAACCATGAATGCTGGAAAATAGCCTCCTGAGCACATCGTAGCTTCGTCTCACAAGCAGCCTGTGTTTTCTCAGTGCCTAGTAGGCCTGGGAATACATAATTTTCCTCATATATAATAACTATGATGAGATAATGATCACCATTGTATTTAACCCCAGCTGAAGTTATTCTCTGCCGCCCATTCCTTACCACGCTTGGGAGCAAACACACCAATTAGAAATGTTGCATGTCCTTAGGGTTTGACTAATGTAAGGTTTTCTCTCTCAAAATGTGCAAATAATCAACATACGTTTTGAAATGCACAACTGAAGTTTTGAGAATGCCTCACAAATCATAATAAAACAGTGTTTATTGGAGCATAAGACTTGGTTAAAAAGTTTTACATTGGTTTAAAGCAAGTATCCTTGGGAGCATCACTTCAACAGTAGGGGGTATTCTGTTTATGCTCTGGGAAACCAAATGCTCTTTTCTTTTAATTAAGTAAGCCTGCCACTGACTCAACCTTGTCAATGACTTTCCTCTTTATTGTTTTTTAAGTTGGCATACAAAGTAATGGGTTTCATTTCAGCATTTTCATATATATTTTAATATGCCATGGCATACACTTCATTCAGATTCATCCTACTACACAATGTTGCCTGCTCCTTCACCTTCCTCTTTATTAGTTTTATTCTTATATTCATTGCTGTTTTGTCTGCATGTGTGTCTGTGTGAGGGTGTCAGATACCCTGCTACTGATATTACAGATAGTTGTGGGTGTGGGGAATTGAACCTGGATCCTCTGGAAGAGCATCCAGTGCTCTTAACTGCTGAGCCACCTTCAGCCCCACATTCCCTATTTGGTTTATTCTCTCCTCGTAAATAGTTTCCCTTTCTTTCATACTATATAGTCTATAACCTGCTCTGCATTCCCTCTTCCTTAAGAGATCTTCCTCCCTGGAAGATCTCTGGAATCCTTCCTGGCTTTATGATCTAAACACACACACACACACACACACACACACAAAAAAAAAAAAAAAAAAAAAAAAATTCAAGTCCTGCACATGGGAGAAAACATATATATTATTAGTTTTTTAAATTTTGGCCAGTGATTTCTATGATTTTGATTTCTTCCTGTATACTCCATACATCCTGTCCCAAAGCCTTACACATCTCGCAACATAAGGGTCTTGCACCCCAGATCTAATACAGAGCATCCTGACTTATAGCATCTTATTCCTGGATCTCTCTCTCTTTTTAATTTAAGTTTATTTTCATAACTTATTTATTTTAATATCCCTATTGTAGCTCCCTCCCTCGTGTCTGCCCAGTCCCACTCTAACTCCCCATCTCTCTTCCTTATTTATCAGAAAGGGGGAGCCTTCCTTCACTACCATCTGCCCCCAGGCTATCAAGTCTGCACCCTCTTCCTCTGTGGCCTGGCAAGGGGCCCCACTAGGGGGAGATGATAAAAAAAGGAGCCAACAGAGTCCTTGTCAGAGAAAGCTCCTGCCCCCTTTGCTAGAGAACTCACACGAAGACTGAGCTGCCTATTGGCTACATCTAAGCAGGACATCCAAGTCCTCTCCATGTATGGTCGTTGGTTGGTGAATCAGGCTCTGCAGGACCCCTGGGCCCAGATTTGTTGGCACTGTTGGCCTCCTTGTGGAGCACCTATCCCCTATGGGTCTTTCTATTCCCTGACTCTTTCCTATGACTCCCTGCACTATGCTGTGATTCTTAGCATCTGCTTGGATCCCCTGCTGGGTGGAGTCTTTCAGAGGACATTCATGGTAGGCTCCCATTCTGTTTCTTCTCTTCAACCACTTCCAGTGTCTAGTCTATTTGCCCTTCTGAATGAGAAATAAGCAACCTTCCAAGGTCCTCCTTGTTATTTGGCTTCTTTAGGTCTGTGGATTGTGGTATGGTTATCCTATATTATATGGATAATATCCGCTTATAACTGAGCATTTACAATGTGTGTCTTTATGGTCTGGGTTACCTCTCTCAGGATGATCTTTCTAGTTCCATCCATTTGCCTGCAAATCTCTTGATTTCCTTGTTTTTAATAACTGAGTATTTCTTTAAATGTTTCTCCACCATTTGCTATTCCTCTGTTGAGAATACTCTGTTTACTTCTATACCCCATTTATTTATTTATTACACTTTATTCACTTTGTATCCTGGCTGTAGCCCCCTTCCTCTTCCCCTCCCAATCATACCCTCCCTCCCTCTTTTCCTCCCAAGCCCCTTCCCCAGTCCACTGATAGGGGAGATCCTCCTCCCCTTCCATCTGATCCTAGTCTATCAGGTCTCATCAGTACTGGCTGCCTTGTTTTTCTCTGTGGCCTGGTAAGACTGCCACCCTACCTTCAGGAGGAGGTGATCAAAGAACCAGCCACTGAGATCATGTCAGAGACAACCCCTGTTCCCCTTACTAGGATACCCAGTTGGACACTAAGCTGCCATGAGCTACATCTATGCAGGGATTCTAGGTTATCTCCATGCATCATTCTTGGTTGGAGTATCAGTCTCAGAAAAGACTCCTGTGCTCAGATGTTTTACTTCTGTTGCTCTCCTTGTAGAGCTCCTGTCCCCTCCAGGTCTTTCATCTCCCCTTTCTTTCATAAGATTCACTGCACTCTGCCCAAAATTTGGCTATGAGTTTCAGCATCTGCTTCAATACCATGCTGGGCAGAGTCTTTCAGAGGTCCTCTGTGGTAGGCTCCTGTCCTGTTCCCTGTCTTCATCTGCTTCTGATGTCTATCCTGTTTGCCTTTCTGAATGATGATTGACCATCTTACCCAGGGTCCTCCTTCTTGCTTAGCTTCTTTAGGTGTACAGATTTTAGTATGTTTGTCCTATATGATATACCTAATATCCACTTATAAGTGAGTATATACCATGTGTGTCTTTCTGCTTCTGTGATACCTCACTCAGGATCATCTTTTCTAGTACCCACCATTTGCCTGCAAATTTCATGATTTTCTTGTTTTTAATAGCGGAGAAGTATTCTATTGTGTAAATGTATCACAAATTCTGCATCCATTCCTCAGCTGAGGGACATCTGGGTAGTTCCCAGGTTCTGGTTGTAACAAATAAAGCTTCTATAAACATTATTGAGCAAATGTCCTATACTTGAGCATATTTTGGATATATGCCTAAGAGTGGTATAGCTGGATCTTGAGGTTCCACTATTCCTAATTGTCCGAGAAAGCACCAGATTGATTTCCAAAGTGATTGTAAAGGTTAACATTCCCACCAGCAGTGGAGGAGGGTTCCCCCTTTTCCACATCCTCTCCAGCATGTGTTGTCACTTGAGTTTTTCATCTGGGCCATTCTGATGGGTATAAGGTGAAATCTCAGGGTCGTTTTGATTTGCATTTCCCTGATGACTAAGAATGTTGAGCATTTCTTTAAGTGTTTCTCTGCCGTTCAGTATTCCTCTATTGACAAATCTCTGTTTAACACTGTACCCCACTTTTCAATTGGATTACTTGATTTGTTGCTTTTTAACTTCTTGAGTTCTTTTTATTTGTATTTTTTATTTTTATGTTAATCACAGGTCATTCACTTGTATCCCAGCCGTAGCCCCTTCCCTCTTTCCCTTCCAATCCCACTCTCCCTCATCTCCTCCCTGCCCCCTTCCAAGTCCACTGATAGGGAAGGTCCTCCTCCCCTTCCATCTGACCCTGGCTTATCAGGTATCTTCAGGACTGGCTGCAGTGTCCTTATCTGTAGCCTAGCAAGGCTGCTCTTCCCTCGGGGGGAAAGGGAAGCTCAATGAGCCAGCACTTGAGTTTATGTCAGAAATAATTCTTGTCCCCCTTACTAGGTTACCCATTTGGGTACTGAGCTACCATGGGCTACATCCGAGCAGGGGTTTTAGGTTATATCCATGCATGTTCCTTGGTTGGAGAAACAGTGTCATAGAAGACCCCTGTGCCCTGATGTATTTTGTCCTTGTGGGGCTCAGGCACATACCTAAACATAGTAAAGGCAATATACAGCAAGCCTATAGCCAACATCAAACTCAATTGAATTCTTTATATATTCTGGACATTAGCCCTCGGTCAGATGTAGGTGAAGATCCTTTCCCAATCTGTAGGCTGTTGTTTTGTTCTGATGACAGTGTTCTTTGCTTTATAGAGGCTTTTCATTTTCATGATGTCCCATTTATTGATTGTTGCTCTTAGAGCCTGTGATGTTGGTGTTTTGTTCAGGAAGTTTCTGTTTATTAAACCACCCCTACATGCCAGGGATGAAGCCTACTTGGTCATGTTAGATGATATCTTTGTTGTGTTCTTGTATTCAGTTTAGGAGGATTTTATTGAGTAATTTCACAACAATGTTCATAAAAGAGATTGGTCTGAAATTCTCTTTCTTTGTTGGGTCTTTGTGTGGTTAAGGTATCAAGGTGACTCTGGGCTTATAGGATGAGTTTGGTAGTATTCCTCCCATTTTTATTTTGTAGAATAGTTTGAAGAGTATTGGTATTAGCTCTCCTTTGAAAGTGTGGTAGAATTCTGCTCTAAAACCATCTGGCCCTGGGCTTGTTTATGGTTGGGAGACTTTTGATGACTGCTTCTATTTCCTTATGTGATATAAGACTAATTTATTTACTTGATCTTGATTCAACTTTGGAAGTGAAATCTATCAAGAAAATTGTCCATTTCAATTTGTAAATTTTGTGGCACATAGGCTTTTGAAGTAAGACCTAACTATTCTTTGGATTTCCTCAATATCTACTGTTATGTCTCTCTTTTCACTCTGATTTTGTGGATTTGGATAGTGTCTCTTTGTTATTTAATTAGTTTGGCTAAAGTTTTGTCTATCTTGCTGATTTTCTTAGAGAACCAGCTCTTGGTTTTGTTGATTCTTTGAATTGTTCTCTTTGTTTCTACTTTATTGATTTCAGCCCTGAATTTGATTATTTCCAACAATCTACTACTCCTGGGTGTATCTGCTGCTTTTTTTCACTGGACTTTCACATGTAGCATTAAGTTGTCTCGAATCTCCTCATCAAGGCACTTAGTGCTATGAACTTTTGTCTGAACATTGTTAGAAGAAAAACTGGGGAAGAACCTTAAACTCATCAGCACAGGAGACAACTTTGCTTTCATTGTGGCCCATCAGCTTGCATATGTTGTGCCTTCATTTTCATTGAATTTTAGGAAGATTTATATGATCTGAAGAAAAACCAGAGTTTTCATCAAATTTTAGGAAGACCTTTCTTTATTTCTTCCCTACCACAGTTATTGAGTAGGGAGTTGTTCAGTTTCCATGTTTCTATAGGCTTTTTGTTATTTCTATTGTTATTGAGGTCCAGCTTTAGTTCATTGTAGTGTGATAGGATACAAGGTATTAT
The DNA here is from genome assembly GCF_907164565.1 of Psammomys obesus. Classification (NCBI taxonomy): domain Eukaryota; kingdom Metazoa; phylum Chordata; class Mammalia; order Rodentia; family Muridae; genus Psammomys; species Psammomys obesus. The sequence goes on from NW_026594428.1 coordinate 17,975,350, forward strand.
TTCAATCTTCTTGTATCTATTGAGGCTTGCTTTGTGACCAACTATATGGTCAATTTTTGAGAAGGTTCCATGAGGTGTTGAGAAGAAGGTAAATTCTTTTGTGTTTAAGAGAAAAGTTCTGTAGATATATGTGAGGTCCATTTGATTCATGAGAACTATTAGTGGCATTATTTCTTGGTTTATCTTCTGTTTCGTTGATCTGTCCTTTGATGAAAATGGGGTGTTTGAAGTCTCCCACTATTAATATTATATGTGGGAATTAATGTGTAGTTAATATTAATTAATGTTAATTAATTAATATTAATATGTGGGAATCAATGTGTAGTTTAAACTTTATTAATGTTTCTTTTCTTGGGTGCCCTTGTATTTAGGGTATAGATGTTCAGAAATGAGCTGTTATCTCAGTGAAATTTTTCTTTGAGGAGTATGAAGTTTCATTCCTCATCTCCTTTGATTAATTTTTGGTTGAAAGTCTATTTTATTAGATATTAGAATGGCTACTGCTGCTTACCTCTAGGGTCTGTTCACTTGGAAAACCTTCCAGCCCTTTTCCCTCAGGAATATCTATCTTTGTGGCTGAGGTATGTTTCTTGTATGCATCAGAATGTTGGGTCCTGTTTATGCATCCATTCTGTTAGTCTGAGTCTTTTATTGGAGAGTTGAGCCCACTAATGTTGAGAGATATTAATGACTAGTGACTGTTAGTTCCTTTTATTTTGATGTTGGTTCTGGTAGTGTGTTTGTGTGCTTGGCTACTTTTAGTTCTGCTGTAGTGAGGTTATTTATCTCCTGTGTTTTCCTGAATATAGTTAGCTTTCTTGGGTTGTATTTTTCCTTCTACTATCTTCTGTAGGGCTGGATTTATGGGTAGGTACTGTTCAAACTTGTTTTTGTGTTGGAGTACTTTCTCCATCTACGATGACTGAGAGTTTTGCTGGGTATAATATCCTGGGCTGACATGTGTTCTCTTAGTGTCTGCATATCTGTCCAGGCCCTTCTGGCTTTCATAGTCTCTGCTGAGAAGTCAGGTGTGATGCTGATGGGTTTGCCATTAGAACTTACTTGGCATTTTTCCCTTGCAGCTTTTAATGGTGTTTAACTTAGTTTGTTTTTGTTCTGTACATTTAGTGTTTTGATTATTATGTGGCTGAAGGATTTTCTTTTCTGTACTACTCTATTAGGTATTTTGAAGGCCTCTTTTATGCTTATTGGCATATCATTCTTTATGTTGGGGAAATTTTTTTTTGTATGCTTTTGTTGAAAATATTTTCTGGGCCTTGGCGATGGGAATCTTCTTTTTCCTCTATTCAAATTATTCTTAGGTTTTGTCTTTTTATACTGACCTTGTTTTCTTGGATGATTTGTGTCAAGAACTTTTTAGATTTAACATTTTCTTTGAGGAGTGCATCAGTTTCTTCCACTGTTTCTTCTACACCTGAAATTCTTTCCTCCATCTCTTGTGTTCTGTTGGAGATGCTTACCTCTGTAGTTTTTGGTTTGTTTGTTTGTTTAGTTTTTCTTTTTTTCTTCCTAAGTTCTCTCTTTCTAGGATTGTCCCAGTTTGTGCTTTCTTTATTGTTCTTATTTCCATCTTCAGATCTTGAACTGTTTTATTAATTTTATTCACCTGATTGTTTGCATGTTCCTATATTTCTTTGAGTGATTTATTCATTTCCTTTTTACAGGCCTCTCTAATGACCTCATTCTGTTTGACTGCATCTTCTTGTATTTCTTTATGGATTTTTTTCATTTCCTCCATTATCATCTTCATAAATATAGATTTAAGGTTATTTTCTTGCATTTCAGATGTGTTAGGGTATCCAGGACTGCTTGTCTTTAGATAACTGGATTCTCGAGATGCCATGTTGCTTTGGCTTTTGTTGATTGTGTTTTTAAGATGGGCTTTAACCATCTGCTTGTCTCTGGCTTTGGCTAGTGGTTTCTGGTGCCCACTGGAGTCTTTTGGGGAGGGCAGTGGGGGAAAAGCCCTTAGCAGTAAGCTGGACATTATTGCAGGAGCCCTCCTCAGCTTGGTGGCCTGGTCTCCAACTGGCGAGTGATTCTCAGGGAATTGCTGCAGCTCTCCTCAGGTATATGATCCTGTTCATTCACTGGACTCCTCAGGAGCCCAAGGGCTCTCCTCTTATCAGGAGAAGTCCAGGAGACATCTGTCCCACCGCTGACTTTCTTCCTCTGAGGTTAATGATCTGCAGCTGCCCAGACACTGTGTTTGCTGAACACAGCCATCTTGGATCCCTCCTTATTCCTGGATCTCAGTACCCTCCTCTCTAGTGTTTTACTGTCTTACATATTCCTAAAAATGTTCACTTAAGAGATGTAATTAAGGAAATATCAGTTTCAAAGTTTAAGATGTAATTGAACTATAATGGATGTGGAATTTAGTTTATTATTTTTTAGGAATATTTATAATTTTAATTTTATCTTTGATTTTATAAGATTCTGTGAAAGTTTGTGCTGATTTATCTAGCAGTGTGCTTCTTTTAAAAGTCTTCGTTGGTCCTGAACACTTCTAGTTTAAAGACTGACCTTCTCCAGTGCTGAAATATTACCTTTTTAAAAATCCTGATTCCCATGCCCTCCTTTTCTCTGTCCTCTTTGTAATTAGTCAATTTTGACCCTCAATTTTTTTTCTTTTCTTATATAATTTGGAGACCTTTGCCATTTATATTATGTAATCTCTGAACAATTTCCACTGCCTAACATTTATTTGCTGTATTTGTCTCTGTCCTTCTCTGTGTGACCCTCAGGGAAGAGGATCAAGGAATAGGATGTCATCACTGTCATTAATTTTAAGAACATGCTTACTCATTTCATGGCCTTTATTTTAGTTTTTACTAACAATCATATTCAAGAATTTCTCACTCTTTTATAGTGTCCTGTCTTCTGTTTAGGGCTGATTTTCTCTTCAGTCTTGCAGTCAGTCGTGCTTTGGCTCTGACAATGACCTTAAAGTTTCTAACCTTTAAGACCGAAGGAAGCTGATGTTTACTGAGCTCCATGCATGCTAATAAAATGTGTTAACTTTGTGGTGAAGCATCTTTAACTGTCTTTGTTGGGTTGGCTTTCCTTCAACACTGACCTTTAGCACACGTTCCAGCCTGTGACTGTTTATGGCACTTACGTGGCTGTGGTGAAGCAAGGACTATGCCACTATTTCTATCCAAGCCCTTCATAGCTTCTCACTTTTTATCTCCTTCCACACGCCACAAGCTTGCCTTCTGGGAAAATCTTCCTGAAAGTCCACCAGGACAGCCAGTCATTGGAACAGAGGCCTCTGTATAGACCTCAGCCTTAACTGTTCCCCCACCCCCACAGCCCCACCAGTCCACTAAATTCCCTCTGTTTGCATGTTGTAGACATGGAATGAGATTTCTCATCTGCTGGATCTCCTCTTTCCATTCTTTTTCTAATTCCATTAGATTTCTAATGAATAACATCTTCCTTGCTTGAGTTCCAAACAGTTTGACAGATAAAATGAACTCTAAATATTAGTGGATATTATCTCTCTTTCTGGTGGAAGCCAGGTTAGAGGCATTACTGTAGACATGGCATCTAATTGAGACATCTGGGCAGAAAATTAATTAGCCTAGCTTCACAGAAAGGGTCATTGGAAAGAAAAGACACATTTTTACCAGCACCACCAGGCTGCTGACATTTAACATTTTTTTTACCTTTGCTGTGGATTGAAGCCATACTCCATTAACATTTCACCACTGAGCCACACTCTTAGCCCGAGGTTCTTTTCTTTTTACCCACTTTTCTGTACTTACCCAGAGGCTCCTTCGAAAGAATGAGCTAAGTTGTTTATCATGATAGCCTTTCTTCCATCTTTCTTCATAGCTTTTGAGTGAGAGGGTCACTTATAATTCTGGACAGACAGTTCATACATGCCAACAAGGGTCACTGAAATGGATAAGAAGAGCATGATTTTTAATCAAATTCAGACCCACAATGTTCTCAGGATTTAATATTCAACCCCAGTTTCATTTCTTATTCCAAACTGCATGAACCTGTGTTGTCCAACACAGTGAATAAGTGCTTCCACGGTAAGAGAAAGCCGCAGTGCCGAGATGAAAATGAATAGTGATGTCCCAGAAGAGCAGGGCAACAATGCAGAAATATCAAATTTCCAAGAAGAAATTAAAATCAAAGGGTAAAACCTATTTCATGTCGAACTCCAAAGACATAAAAGTTAAAAAGGAAGTTTAAAAAGCCAATGTCTCTTGCCATTGTGTGTTCTAGATCAAAGTGAAGGAGGGTGTAGTCATGAGTCAAGGGGCTAAGATAGGGACATCCTTGATGGATTATATTTCTGCTCACTAGAGTATCTGGACAAAAGGACAACCTTGAATTTAAGTTGGAGAAACAGTACCGATCTGGTTTTACTTGGCTTCCAGAGTCCAAATTTAAGTAAACAAATTTAATCAAGATAAAATTTGTCTAGGCTAATTTTGGTGTTGCAGGCCAGATACGTGTTTCAGCAGTTAAAAGTATGGGCTGTTCTTCCAGAAGGCACAGGTTGATTCCCGATGGTCGCTCAAAGCCATCTGTAACTCTAGTCCTGTAGAATCTCACCCCTTTTTCTGGCCGCCTCCTGCACTGTACATTCATGGTGCACAAACATACATGCATGCAGGTGAAATACCAGTACACATAAAATAAAATAAGTCTTTCATTATAGTGTTAAGCATTTACCATCGGAAGTAGATTTGTCTGTACCCTGTTGCTTTTTATAAAAGGGGGAGCAGTGTTTAAGTCACCTTGAAATATCCAAGTATGGTGTGGGGCATCCTACCCTACCGCTGTGTGTAGAAGTTTATCACCGTGTGGTTTCACTGGTGGATCAGAAAACCTGGTGAGTGACATGGAAAATGGATTTTCTGTCAGGATAAGAGCTGGAATTGTAGTTGGAGCTAGTGGAAAGCTTTGCCTCTGTGCATGGTGATGAGCTGGAAGGTGACACTGGTCAGCAGGCTGCAATCAGGAAGGAAAGCTGGACACAGTGCATGAGAGAGAACAACCACCAATGAGGGCCGAGGAGGACAGACTGATGTCCTCTGCTGCTGGTCACTGACTGTGTTCTAGCAGTGAGTGATGCTTCAGAGCTCTCCTGTCCATGGCCTGGGGAAGCTGAGAGAAGGTGTGTGAGCAGACAGATCTGTGTCCTTCATGCTGCCTCCTACCGGGAAGCAGAAGGAGCAGAGCAGTGAAAATGCACACAGGCCAGGGTGTTGTCTATGCCCTGCTCAAGATCCTCAGAACTCCTGGTTGCTGCCTCACTAGTACCTGCCATGGTGCAAAATTCCTTATGGATAGCATCACCTGGATCCAGGCAGGGAAGGAAGTTCTGGGAACTATAGTGCCAACTCAGCTCATCCCACCCAGACAAGTCAGTATAACCCACCGTACAGGCCTTAACACCACAAGGTAACTTTTTTTTTTCCTTGATGCACATGTGTGCACTGTGAGCATGCCTAGAGGCCTGAGGAGGATGAGTATCTGCTGTCCTGCTCTATCACTGTCCACTGTATTTCCTTGAAACAGAATCTCTCACTGAACCTGGAGCTAGCCTGAATGTATTCTAGCAAGTTCTAGCATTTCCCATCCCACCCAAATGCTGGGGCTACAGACGTGTGTGCAGCCACACGCAGCTTTTTCTGTGGGTACTCAGGATTTGATCTCAGGTCCTGGCACTTGCACGAGTGGCCTTATTTTCTGAGCCACCCCTTCAGTCTCTGAGTTTCCTCTCTGAGAAACTTAGCTGTCCTGTGCCACAGGCAGAAGGGTTCTCACTGTCTGCTGGCAGCCTTCAATGCCCTGTAGCTGGTTAACCACATGTGCTCCTCCATCCTGTGTCCCAGCAGCTGGTTGTCTTCTGTTTGCTCTGGAGCCAGTTGGAGCTGCCATCCCCACAGTCTTCAAGTTAGCCTCCCCTGATGAAGCAAGTGTGTGTGCACCTGCCGTCGTTCAGCTGCTCCATGCCTCCAGCTCCCAATTTCTGCTTACTCAAGAGCTCGTCATACTTCCATCCTGGGACCTGTTTCTGCCCCCCCCCTTTTTTTTTTTCCTTTTCAGTCTCTGGCAGATCTCTGGAAGGCTCAGCTAAGTCTCTATCTGCTAAGCCTGCAATTCTAACACATCCCTTCAGATTCCAGCATAGGAGTTGACCAACTCTGCAAAGGTGTAGCTAGCAGGCTTTTCAGCTTATAGACCCTGGAGCCTGAATTAGAATCACTTGTATCTACCTATACTGGGGAAAGTAGTCACTGATTATACATAGCTGCAAAGGTGTGACTGTGTATCAGTAAAGCTTTGTTTGTACACAGAGGTCACAGAGGTCGCTCTCCTTCCGGTGACAGCTAATAGAAGCCTCAGTCACAGCTTTTCTTCCATTATCTACTGTGGGTGGCAATATCTCTTGAGTAGAAACCTGAACTCTTTAAGTGGAGAAAGGAAGTTGAACAGTAAGCGTGTGCTTATGCTCCATGTTTGCTGAATGGAGATGTAAGGAGACTAGCCAGCTTCCTGCTCTTGACACCATAACTTCTCTGCCATGTGTTCTGTACCATGGTGGGCTGTGTGCCTCTTTAGCTGTAAACCAAAACAAACCCTTTTTCCCATAAGTTGCTTTTGTCAGAGTGTTTTATCACAGGAAAGGAAGCTAAGGTAGTCAACATTCGCATCATGTAGTGGGCAGCCTCCTGTGGTGCCTGGCAGTTCCCCCTTTTGCCCCTACCAAATGACAAGACACCCCTTGTGCAGACCAGGGAAACTCAAAGTTCCCTGTAATTACTCTTATGAGAGAAAGAAGGCTACAGCTTGATCTTACTGTTCAAGCCAACAGGAGGTTTGGCTCTGCCCCTCTAGCACTCTGGGAAAGTGCAAGAGTGGTTGGGAGCAGCTTACATTCTATTAAATGTGGTCCACTCACAGGAAAGAAGTCTTCCTAGGGAAGAATGCTTTTGTACTAATTCATGGCTGTTAACTCCCATCCATTGCTGGAGGGCACAGAAGAGTAAGTGTGTTTGCTTGGTCTCTTATGGACCACAATGCATCTAGCCAGCTTCTGATTAGTACATTCATTACACAGACATTGCCTGTTCTTATCTGCTATCATTTTGGCCATTTCAGATTCATCTTTCTACAATGGTCAGTCCAATGAAATCCACACACAAAGAAGGAAAAACTTACAGTCCTCATCACTGTTCAGACTCCCAGTTGCCTCCCCTCCCCTATCAAGTTGAGAAATGTGCACCTGCCCACCTCACACTCTGTTCTAGAGGGAGATGCAGGTTTTGAGGTTATTCTCACTCATTTATTTGTTAAACACATCAGTGACTACCTACTGTGTAGATGTGAGGCCAAGATGCTTGGTATTGCAAGAAGGGAAATCCTAGTTTCTTTCTGGTCATAGACCAGCTTTTCCACAGGTACAGATTTCTTCTCTATAGTCAAGACTGTGGTGAGTGCTTTTTAGAAAACCAGATGGAATATGGGGTTGGGAAGGCACCAAATAAAGAGAAATCTTGACATTTCAGGAATTATAAGTAAAAATATGAATAAATATCCTAAATAGAATATTTTTGATATTTTATCCTAAATAGAATATCTTTCTATTTATCTATCCTAAATAGAATATCTTTCTATTTATCTATCCTAAATAGAATATCTTTCTATTTATCTATCCTAAATAGAATATCTTTCTATTTATCTATCCTAAATAAAATATCTTTGATATTCTATTTAATTTAACTATTCATTTCATTTAATTCTATTTAATTTAACTATTCATGAAACAGTTGCAAGAGGTTTTAAGCTTAAGCCCGTAGACCTGTCTTCATATATCTTTTGTCATAGTAAAAAAAAAAAAAAAAAAAAAAACAAAAAACAGTGAACCAGATTAATAGATCTAGTACCATGAAGTGGTAAGAGCTGCCATGAAAAAATTGAGTGAGCTGTTTTCCCGAGATGAGAAAGGGATGAGGGCTCATGATATACAATGAAGCTCTGCTTGAGAAAATGAAGCCTGCATGTCGTGATGTATTGAAGTAGAGGGGAGTTTTGTTCTCTCATACTTGGAGTCTGAAAGGGTGTTTTAATTCAGTCTCCTAGAGTCTTCAGGCTCATTTTCCTTTACAGCTGTGGGTCCCTCATCTCAATATGATGTCTCTTACTAATAACAGAGATTATGCCTATGTGAGTAAGATATTTTGATGTAAATTTTGTAAGAGTTATAGTTTATATTTTGGTAAGATTAGACTGGTGATATTTATATCTAGACAAGTCATTCTTACATCCTTTCTTTATTAACTGTAACAACACATAGCATGTAAGCAAGTATTGATGGTGCTGTATTGAGGGTGAGGCTTACTGTTATTGATCCATTTCTTACCTAAAAAAACACTGTAGAATTCCATCAAAATCCTATGTATGAGCGGGACTGATAGCTCAGTCTGTCCCGCAAAAAAATAAGGACATGAGTTTGGATCTCCAAAACTGAGAGCAATACAAGACTATACCTCCAACACTACAGGATGGAGGCCGAAGAATCAGTGCTCCAGTCCAATCAGTTGGTGAGATCTGATCTAAGAGAGAGACTCTGTCTCAAAACAAAACATCAAGGTTTAGAAACAATTGAGGAAGACACCCAATTTCAACATCTGGTGTGAGCATGTGCATGCACCCCCTCAACACATACTTTTTATGCCCATAAGCTAATATTAGGTGATCATGCTACATATTCAACCACGCAACATATTCCCAAACCGTCTACGGTTGCCTTCACTTTTCATAAAATATTGATCTTTGTGATTGGCAGTGCTGGAGACCTAAGATGGAGTTTTTCTTACATGCCCTTGCCAGACATGCTGGAATCTTAGAAATGCACTGGTGAACATTTTTTGTTTTTGTTGGCTCACCAACCTCCAAATGTACAGTGCATTTGTGCTCGTTAGGGCTGACAATGCGTAACTGATTTCTATCTCTACTTTGCAACTCAGGAGTTACAAGTTAATTAGAAACACTTTTCCCTAATTATATTTGAGAGTTTGCTCTATTTGCTCTACAATTATAACAAAAATTACCATTAACTAGTGTTAACAAACACAACATAGAAATCGATGTTGGAGACAAGGGGCAAAGCATACAGTGTCAACATCCTTTGCTCGACACCTGGTTTCCTTCCCAGCAGATGTTTTAATTCTATGCTTAGAGTAAGACTTCCAGAACAAATGTCCTTCATGCTGTTTCTTAGAAGACGTAGTCTGTTAGAATGGAAGTTTCAGTTTTGCTCGTACTATGCCAGGTTTGCTTAGTGACTTGCTTATCCAGTGGTCTGCATTCTCATTGATGGCTTGATTGACATTATGTAGTGGTGGCTGTCAGTCACATATCCTCAAGGGAAACTCAGAGAAATGACATCTTAGCACAGGCACTGCATTCTAAGAACTCAAGAAACAGGGAAATTGGAAGACTCTTGGTCTTCCTGTCATTTGTCGTTCTTTGTTGTTTTTCCAAGGTATGTCTGAACCACACTTCAAGGTATAGTAGACAATAAAGAAGAGAAAGAGGGAGATGTGAGCTCTGTCCTCAAGGAGAGGTCAGTTGAGAGGCATGAATCCATTCTCCATAAGATGAACAGTGAGAAAAGGATGGAGAAGCTTAGAGCAGGAAGCATCACTGATCAGTTGGATAAGAACTCTGTACTTACTCTGATCTACATTGTGGATAGGTAAGAAGCTCTCCCAGAGATGCATTCCACATTTTAGTGGTTTGTGTTTGTTCCAGTGTCTGACAGTAGCAAGAAGCAGCAGCAAGCTGGAAGGAGCAGCAGGAGATGCCCTCTAATTTGGCATTGGGTTGGGAAAAAGTTAGTCAGGTTTGATCAGTCTCCTCCTACTGGTTGGTATTCTAGCAAGTGAATGGCATCCTGGGGTGGGATCAACAAGTTGTTTAGGGTAGCAGCTCCACACTAAGACTAGCAGGTGAATTTGGGCCTGTGGGTGCCATGGGTGGGTGGATCTGAAGTCTATGCGGACAACTTATTTCTTCAGCTCTCTGCAGCATGTCCCAGTGCTTTACACTGGAACTCCAGAACCTGGAGCAACCAGGCCTGTCCAGAGCCAAGTACTGACTATCAAAAATGGGGCACCAACTGCTGGGGACACCTTTGAGGCCCTAGACCTTTCAGGCTGAGACCAGTTGTGGGGAGCTCAGGTAAACATGCTAGGCTGTTTGGAGGGCCAGTGATGTTACAGGAAGGAGTATTAGAAGCTCACCATCTCAGGGGCATCCACAGGATCTTTAGCTGTCAAGCTGTAGGAGGGCGTGTACAACACCTTTAAGATCAAGCTGCTGTCAGTATTGAACTGAATTGAGCACTTGTTCAACTTGAGATAAACCTTTATTGGACCAGATAAGACAACAAGTAGAAGGGAGCCAGAGAGTGTCCTTCAACCAATTCATGAAGTAAATTTGGCAGCCTGCTTATATACTTGGATAAGGAGCATTTCAGCCAGTCACAGCTGTTGTTTGGACAGCCTTTGATTCCGGACCAATCATAGTCATGAAGGCTTATGTTTTGCATAAGTCATAATCTTACTACCGTCCTCCAAGGGAAGTGCTCCTCCTATGGTCAAAGTAAAAATGGTTCATCAAAATGTTTGACTGGAGAAAGTCTAGTTCAAACTGTTTAGACAGTCCTCCTGGCAGACACTGTGCTATCAGGAGCCAGCAAAGGCAGAGACAGTCTTTGCATGGTTGTCTCAGAGCATCTTCAGAATGTTCCAGATGGCTGGTGTTAAAGGCAGTCTGGCTGATGTTAAAGGGAGAGGTTTTTTTTTTTTTTTTTTTTTTTCAGAATAGCATTTTTTTCCCAATAACAAGAGAGAGTCCAACAGCTAATAATTAGGAAGTCAAATTGCCACATTATCACTGTTTCTGTTCATTTGCAGGAAAATAAACAGCAGAAAGGAAACTTACAAACTTAGTATAATTCATCATTAACAATGAGGGAGGACTCTGGCTAAAATGCTAAATCCCCATCCTGAAAGGCAAAGAGGATGGACATGAGAGGAAGAAGAAAACAGGAAACAAGTTAGGAGCCTCCCACAGAGGGCCTCTGAAAGGCTCTGCCCTGCAGACTATCAAAGCAAATGTTGAGACTTATGGCCAAACTTTGAGCAGAATGCAGGGAATTTTATGAAAGAAGTGGGAAATAGTAAGATCTGGAGAGGACAGGAGATCCACAAGGAGAGCAACAAAACCAAAAAATTTGAACATGGGGGTCTTTCCTGAGACTCATACTCATGGAGATAACTTAGAACCTCTGCTCAGATGTAGCCCATGGCAATTCAGTGTCCAAGTGGGTTCCATAGTAATGGGAACAGAGACTGCTTCTGACATGAACTGATTGGCTTGCTCTTTGATCACCTTCCCCTGAGGGGGGAACAGCCTTACCAGGCCACAGAGGAAGACAATGCAGCCACTCCTGATGAGACCTAACAGACTAGGATCAGAAGGAAGAAAAAGAAACCCTCCCCTACCAATGGACATGGGGAAGGGCATGTGTGGAGAAAGGGGAAGAAGGGAGGGATTGGGAGGGTAGGAGGGAGGGACTTAAAGGGGGGATACAAAGTAAATAAAGTATAATTAAAAATAAAATTAAAATAAAAAAATGATAATTTTACAAACAAATTTTGAGTTTAATAGATATAACAATGTTTTATTCATGATTATACCTTCCCAGTACCCACAGAAAGGCGTGTGTCCCTGGCATAATCTTCAGTGGAAAAAATCGAAAAGTTTTCACAAAGAAAGCAATGTGTGGACAGAGATTTAAACACAATCACTTAACTTTAAAGTAGTCCTAGTAGAAAAAGAAAACATGAGACAAGAATTTTGTGGTTACCAACCCCCATAAAGCTACTTTGGCAAGAATGTTTCCTTGTCTTGGTAAATGTGTGCAAACTTACACACACACACACACACACACACACACACACACACACAGACACACAGGAATACACACATTTGCATTGAAAGTAGGAACTTTATTCTTGCCAGTTCTTTTTATAAAGACCTAATACTACGTGTTTCAGTCTGGTATTCTCTCCTTTTCAATATGTGCCACTCCCATCTTGTCTCTGTGTACTTCTGCACAGAAGAAGTGACAAGAAGACAGTATGAATCCTGACCCAGTTCACACAAATACACATTTGGCCTACATTTTGCCTGACTTTAGTCTATGATGAAAAAAAAAATTTCAGCAAGTGGATTTTAATTGAAGAGCTCAGTTTTATTTTCAAGTGGTGTGCCTGCTATGTTCACACACACAGGGTTCAAAGATCATATGTGCCACTGCTTATCATATGTGAAAGCAGAAGTGAGCCCGCATTCCAGTCAGGTGCCCAGTATTAAATAGTTTCACAATTGCACTGACAAGGCTCCCTCACAGTTCATGTCAAGAGCTGATAGGCATGTGCATGATGTTTTCAGATGGTAAGGAACTACCCTTTTTCCTTTTCATGTGATTCAGGACCTTCCTTTTGCAGTTAATGAGAGGCAATAAGACCCCAGACATACCAGGCTGTGAAATACAAATCACCACACATTCAGAAAACATTAACAACAGCAACACAAAAAGGAGCCGGGACATGAAAACTAGCAGTTTGGCAATGCTAGTGATAAATTTTTTTTGACTCTTTAGATAATTCTATAGCCGTAATGTAGCAAGTGTTTTCCGAATTTCTTTTCATTTCTGAAAAGACAATGAGAAAGTGAGAAGGAAAGAACACAAAACTGAGAGAGGTTTGAGTTAAAGGAACAGCATTCCTCCTCTGTACACCAGTCCCCTCCACGACAAGAGTCCACTGACTTGCACACACAGGAACATGTCAACACAGGTGTCTACACACAGCTGTGCACACAGTGAGTCCTCAGCTTCGGTGTTGCTTTCCCAAGTAACCGTTGAGTGTAAAATGCTTTTCTCTCTTTCTCTTGACTATTGACCTTGACTCCATGGGTATTTTCTGTGATGTACATGGTCATTATGTACAGCTGTGTACAGCTTATCACATGCACCCTTCCTTAAGGGTGTTTGTGGTAGAATGATTTTAGAATGTCTTACCTTCTGCATAGCCTTCAGGAGACTACTGATTCTTTCTTATATTGACAGGAAGTAGGGACTTGTATTGAATACGTATTTGTGCTTCTGAGATGAGTGTGGATCATTTAGGCCCTCTGAGCAGTTAATCAATTTAATAACTTTCTTCAGAACTGTCTTTGCTATTAACTTAACTATTGGAGTGTGTAAACACAGATGTGAAGCTTTATTGTCAGGGGAACTTCACATTGAGCATGCCAAGTTATTTATAAGTTGAATCTAATGAAAGTGTGATTGAAAGTGTGGCTTCTGAAGAGGAACCACCCCGCAGCAAGCACAAAGCTTCATTAAGCCAAACAGTAACCAGAAAGGAATAGTGTCTTGTTTGCCAGGCGGCTTCTGTGGTGGTTTGAATGAGAAATGTTGCCCATAGGCTGGGGATTTGAACACTTGGTTCCCGCTTGGTGGGACTGTTGAGGAGGTTCAGGAGGTGTGGCCTTACTGAAGGAAGTATGTCGTTGGGGTGCTTGCTGCTGTGCCTCTGTACCACAATGGACCCATCTCTCTGCAAGCAAATAAGTTGCTTTGGTTATGGAATTTTATCACAGCAAGAGAAAAGTAAGTTAATTCAGCCTCCAAATATTAAGTCTCTTTACCTGCAGTTAGTTCCCCTTACCATTTCCAAGTAGCTAGCACCCATTAGGGCTGCATGTTATTTATGCCTGAAGAAACAGTGCTTGCTATGGTAACAGCCAACTCTGTGCAAAGTGCTTTCAGATTTTAAAAAGGGGGGAGGGGCACTAGGCCACCATAAGTCAGTGTCAAATGGAATTCATAAGTTCTCCAGCTCAAAGCTATCCTTGGAAGTCCCTCCGCCCCCCCCCCCCCCCCCCAACCCCCCCCTGGGAACCCCCCCCCCCCCCCCCCCCCCCACTTATCTCTTATTAGTTAGAGCACAACCACCTATAGCAAGAGCTTCGAGAAATCTGTGGGTTGTGGTGAAAAAAAGCTGCCTGGACATGGATGAGAGAGGGGAGAAGCTGCAATTAAAGCATGTCCACTTAAAACAACAAAGGGAATCTTAGGAAAAAAGGGGAGATAGAAAGACCTGGAGAGGACAGGAGCTCCACAAGGAGAGCAACAGAACAAAAATATCTGGGCACAGGGTTTTTTTTTCTGAGATTGGTACTCCAACCAAGGATTATTCATGGAGATAACCTAGAACCCCTGCACTGATATAGCCCATGGCAGCTCAGTATCCAAGTGGGTTGCCTAGTAACAGGAACAGGGACTGTCTCTGACATGAACTCAGTGGCTGGCTCTTTGACCATCCCCCCTGAGGGGAGAGCAGCCTTGCCAGGCCACAGAGGAGGACAATGCAGCCAGATCTGAGGAGACCAAATAAACTAGGGTCAGAGGGAAGGGGAGGAGTCAGTGGACTTGGAGAGGGGCATGGTAGGATATGAGAGAGGGAGGATGGGATTTGGAGGGAATGAGAGATGGGTCTACAGCTGGAATACAAAGTGAATAAACTGTAATTTTTATTTTTTTTATTTTTTATTATTATTATTAATTATGCTTTATTCATTTTGTATCCCCCCATAAGCCCCTCCCGATCCCACCCTACCTTCCCTTTCTTCATGCATGCTCCTCCCATGTCCACTGATAGGGGAGGTCCTCCTCTCTTTCCTTCTGATCTTAGTCTATCAGATCACATCAGGAATGGCTGCATTGTCTTCTTCAGTGACCTGGTAAGGCTGCTCCACCCTCAGGGGGAGGTGATCAAAGAGCAGGCCAATCAGTTTATGTCAGAGGCAGTCCCTCTTCCCATCACTATGTAAGCCACTTGGACACTAAACTGCCATAGGCTACATCTGTGCAGGGGTTCTAGGTTATCTCCATGAATAGTCCTTGGTTGGAGTATGAGTACTTGGGAAGTTCCCTGTGTTCAAATTTTCTTGTTCTGTTGCTTTCTTTGTGGAGTTCCTGTCCTCTCCAGCTCTTGCTATTTCCCACTTCTTACATAGATGCTGAGCCTGATGGCCAACTGGCAGGCAGAATGAATAAACTGTAATTTATATAAAAAATAAAAATTTAATTAAAAAACAACAACAATGAAGGGGAATCAAGTTTTCTACGGGGACAAGTTATCTCCTTAGTTATGTAGTCCTGGGCATTCAGCGCAAAACACATACACATAGGAGCATTAGTGAAGGGACTCAGCAGGTTGTATGTAAAGATTGACATGTGTATGTCTGACAATAACTGAAAAATAATGGGTCAGGAATTTGAGAGAATTTGGAGCCAAAGACAACATGGAAGTTGTTGGAAGGAAAAATGAGAGACAGAAGATGATGTAAATACAGTACTCACATATGAAATTCTAAAAAAGGAAATACTTTAAGTCAACACTTACCTCCCATACATCTGTCTCCTCCAAGATAGCTATTCACTGGCTTTTAGACATTGACATGTACATGTGTCCACATACAGAAGCCAAACATACCTTTAATCATGCCCTCTCAATATAGACATGTGAAGACATGCATGTGAAGACATACAAACACATATCCAGTTATGCATACACAGCTGTGTGCACACCAATACACGCAAGCCTGAACACACACATGTATACATGCACTTCCACACAGACACAACAGTCAGGGTGTCCCTGGGTTTATCATGCATTTGAAAGCTTCTTCAGACCAAGTTCTATATTTGAAGGACTTCTCTCTGACTTTTTTCTGTGTTGTTTTGTACACCGGGCCTAGCAGATCCTCTGCAATGCTCCTAAAGATTTTTGAGTCATCCTTCTGGTTGTCACTGCTTCCCAGGGCACTGTGCATTGCTGTTTGCTGGCTGCTACAATCTCGTTGGCTATTCTCTGGACAGAATTCCCCCTTTGGTATCAGCCTCAAGCCCCCAGAGAGCTGTGCCTGCAAGCTGTTATGTGACCCAGAAAAAATGGCTTGCTGCCCCTTGAAATATGTTTATATAGAAATCCCGGAAGAGTGTTCCCAAGGCCCCAGGCATTTCACAGATTTCTATCTGTGCCTCTTCCCCTGAGATGAGATAGATGCTGCTCCTTGCTGGGCTGTGGTGGGCTCTGTTCTAGTCCTTCAGAGCCCCACCTCACACCCAGGACTGCATTCTGTTCCTGGAACATAGTAGCGGGTTTCTGTTGGATCAATTTCTCTCCTAGGAACTTTTCTGCCCCATCAGTCAAGATTTTCCCAATTCACTTGACCAATCTAGACAGTTCTCAATTCTCCAAGTTGTTTTCATGCCACAGGTTGATGACACGTATATAAAATGTGTGGAAACAAAAGTGCATTTAATTGTTTTTTTCTGATATTTAGGAATGCATTAGGCAATGCACATTATGAATTATCTCTGAAATGGGACACAATCTAAGAATTGGGTTTATTTCTGTTTCATATTTCCCCCTCCCTCATACACGTTGTCTGAAGATAATCTTATACACCTTGTAATAATTTTGTACCTGGGAGTGGGCCTTACTGTCTCTTGGTGACCCTGGGAAAACCATGAAGTTTTCCTGCATTTTTATTACAACTTGTCACATGAAGTCGGGTGTCTTATTTTTTACCTGAGCCTCTTGCTAGTCATCAGAACCTTCATATTTAGAAACATTTGGGGCTTGAGGCTGTCATATTAGGAATATGCTTAACCTGTAGTGGATCCTGTCAGTGCTGTGTCTCCAGGCTGCCTGGAGAGACGGGTCCTGTCCAATCTCATCAGCAGACAGAGTCATTCTGGTTCGCAGAAGTTGCCAGGCTGTGTCGCTACAAGTGCATGCATTTGTTTGGCTGTCTACAGATTTAGGCCAGCTTCTAGTATTTGCTAGGAAGTGACAGGACTGAGAGTTTTGCACTGCTAAGCCCCTGGTCAAAAATGAGAAAGGGCTGGTTGTAACAAACCCGATCCTTCGGGCCAGGTGGGGTCCTTCTGAGCCCCACATCCTGCACTGGACAGACATGAACAGAACATACTGTTGCATAACCATCAGGACCCTGAAATTCTATAATATGTGAGGCACACGTGCCTCATAATTTTACTAAGTAAAGCTTAAAAATGAGGGTCAACTGAGGGTGAGGGTGGCTGAGGTGGGAGATAAGGATTCTAACCTAAGGACCACGTTCCTTTTGGTTCTTTAAATGCCGGCAGTGAGTACTATACAGGTCCTGAAGCCTTTGGTTTAGGGTGCCAGAGGGAGGGAGATATACTCTCCAACCCAAGGAGTGCCACCCTTAGGTCAATCTGGTGGAGACTCTGATTTTCCTCTCTTGCTGTCTCACATTATCTCAGAGTGCTGAGGTAACAACTACTCCTTTGTTCTCTTGCTAATTTACTGAGAAAGGCTTAGTTCTATGGTAGGCTTGTCTGTGTTTACTGGCTGCGTACTGAAGGATAGGGTCTTACCTAATCAACAGTAAAAAATTTTTATAGTACTTTTAATATAACTTAAAAATCTACTTCTAAAAACATCCTGACATGATAAGACCATATGCCCAGTTTTCTTTACTAGAGACAAAGATTCAGTAAATACTTCAAGAAATGTTTCACAAAGAACAACAAATAAAGCGATGTTCAAAGAAAATAGGAAGTGCTTTACCTCTAGTTGTCCCCATGTTGGGTGGAAAAGACATTTATAAAAAATCAATGTCATTATTTCAAAACTAATGTCATCTGTTTCTTCTTGTTTGCCAAAAAAAAAAATAATTCTAGAGCATAAATCATTTCTTCAAGAAAAATATGTACATTTTTAAGATGCTAGAGACTCTCCAGAACAGTGTGAATCAGACTGTTTTCAGATCTGAGTCCTTTCGATGGGAACAGAAGCTAGCATATAGTTTTAAAGAACATGTTTACTCTAAGAGACTAACCCTTTGTGAAAGAATTTAAATTACATATGTTGCAATGCCAGCATTATATACTGGTTAAATCTGTACACTTAAAGGATGGTCCATATTGTAGATGATAGCCTTGTTTTAGAAAACATAATAAATTACTGTTTCATTTTGAAGAATAAATGCCCACATCTCATTTTTTTTATTAATTACACTTTATTCATTTTGTATCCCTCCATAAGTCCCTCCCTCCTCCCCTCCCGGTCCTACCCTCCCCCCCCCTTTCTGCATGCACGCCCCTCCCCAAGTCCACTGATAGGGGAGGTCCTCCTCTCCTTCTTTCTGATCTTAGTCTATCAGTTCTCATCAGAAGTGGCTGCATTGCCAGGGTTCTAGGTTATCTCCACGGATAGTCCTTGGTTGGAGTATGAGTCTCTGGGAAGTTCCCTGTGTTCAAATTATCTTGTTCTGTTGTTCTCCTTGTGGAGTTCCTGTCCTCTCCAGCTCTTACATAAAATTCCATTCACTCTGCCCATCAGTTGGCCATCAGGCTCAGCATCTGCTTTGACAGTCTATACTGCAGAAGCTTTCAGAGGCCCTCTGTGGCAGGTTCCGAGGTTGTTTCCTGTTTTCTTCTGGCTTTCAGAGGCCCTCTGTAGCAGGTTCCTAGGTTGTTTCCTGTTTTCTTTTTCTTCTAATGTCCATCCTCTTTGCCTTTCAGGATGGGGATTGAACATTTTAGTTAGGGTCCTCTCTTTTGCTTAGTTTGTTTAGATGTACAGATTTTAGTGGGTTTATTCTATGTTGTATGTTTATATGAGTGAGTATATACCATGTGTGTCTTTTTGCTTCTGGGACAACTCACTCAGGATGATCCTTTCCAGATCCCACCATTTACCTGCAAATTTCATGATTTATCTTAACATCTCAACACTGAAACCATGTAGCATCTGAAAATTAATGTAATAAAGCTATGAGGAATTATCCAGTTATTTCTTTGCATAGCATCTTTACAATTAATAACAGTATGATATGAGTTGTTATCTCAGTTAATTTTAAATGAGTATTTTCCCATTATGAGCTAGCAAAGTTCTGCATTCTACAAAACATCACTAAGACACGGAGTTTTCCGACAAGGTCAAAAGCTCGTCACATTTTTCTCTCTTGTGTAATAAATAGGTAACAACCGTTACATCATCTCCAGCTTCAAGTGATTAAATGTTGTGGTCCTTCTTGGCCCAGTTCAATTTAACACCAGCATTTTATGTGCTAAAAGTCATAATAGGTATATATTTTTTCAAAAGAGTGAGGTCGTTGCCTGGACTTCTATCATCACGTCAGGTTTTTCAGCCATGCTTAGCTCTGCTTTGTTAGGACTCTTTCCCCTATGAGGCATTGCTAATGACATTCCTCCAATCAAGACTGATAAAACAAATTCCATGTCAGGTAAACTGCAGACATTTGATTTTATCTCTCTCATGAACATAAATACACAACATCCTTAAGGGTAGAAGAAATGACATATCACCAATGGACCATTCTTGGATCAATCTGTTGGAGACTCTACTCCAGTTTTTCCCTTAGGCTTCCTGACTACATCTCAACTTGGTCTTCAGCTTCTAACAGCACTATGTCCTACTATGCCTTCTCTCTCTCTCTCTCTCTCTCTCTCTCTCTATATATATATATATATATATATATATATACTCTCTCTCTATCTCTCTCTCTATATATATATGTATATATGTCTGTCTCTCTCTCTCTCCCTTGCTGAAAAAGGTTTTGCTCATTGTAGGCACGGCTGTGTTTGCTGGTTGCTCATCTATCTACCTTTGATTACACAGCAAAACCTCACCTGCTGTTTGAGTTGTCATAGGTGGCTGTAACCAAACACTTCTGTAGGGGCCTTGACACTATCATAGGAATGGAAACAGGCACTCATCTTTCTCCAACAATATCACTCCAGCTTGGATACTGGGCTAACGCTTAGTCTTTTTCCTTCTATACTTCTACTTCCTTATCTCCATCACAACCAGCTCCACTATGCCACTGGATGGCAGAAATCAACAAGTGCTACCTGTGTTCACTGTCTTACATAAAGTACCCCGTACAGTTTTAAAATTCATGGTTTATAATTTCCTATAATAGGATTTGTATTAATTTCCACCTGATTAGTTTATTTTTATTTTAGCCACCAATATCCATGACCTACCTGGAAAAATAGTTACTTCCACTCTCTAATTATTACAGTACTCTGCTCTATGGTTCATAGAAGTTGTGTTGGCAAGATATTTCTCAGAATTTAAATTAATGACATAAAGGTTAATGACATCTAATGTTAATTATGCATGAAATAAAGAGAAATATTATAGATTTAATGAGATCTTCATCGACTGAAAACATGTATTTCAAAAGTATCAGTTTTCCTAAATATTTTTAATCATCATATAGTCTTAATAAATAATATTACCTTTATTTTGAGCAATATATATATATATACACATAAATCTTGATTATTTTTTGTTAAATTAACTTAATAATTTCAAATAAGTAAAGAATATATCTTCTGTAATACCAAGAATTGTTTTTTTGTTTTTTGTTTTTGTTGTTGTTGCTGATCTTTTAAGATAATGGAAGTCCCAACTCTAGTCAATGTTAGAGGCCATAATATTAAAAGTGACAGAGTTGGTCAGATACTGAACAACAGTTCTCTGAAGTTAATGATTAAGCTTAGTTCTCTAGCTGGAAACTCAAGGGAAATGCTCCAGGATTTCCTTGTGAGAGTGTGTCCAGGTCCTTCATCTCTCTTCCTTGTTCAAGATTTAACTGAGCTTTCATAGTTCCTGCTGAAAACCAAAGTGTAGGGGATTGCCTGTGGGTAGTTGAGGGACCCAATGTTCATTTTTCTTCTCTGCATATGTTTCTGTACCTGCTTATAATATTCACACTCACAAGGTTATATGCCTGGCTTTATTCTCTCAGCCCCGAGAGAGGTTGATTTTAATGTCATTTCATTTACTCTTAGAGGATTATAAGGGAGTTATATGAAAACTGGATCAGCAAATCCCGCAGACTTGCCCTTCTAGGCAGTCTCTACTCTGTCATTTGCTCTCGTTTGCACATGATGGAGACAAGCAGATGGTTGCTGAGTAGGGCAGTGACATGAATCCCTTCTGGATGGTAGCAGCATTAATCTGATAGCAGTGGCATGATGAATGAGAATTCATGCCTTGAGATAAGCAGAGGTAGTGGGAACACTTCAGTGACTGTCATTTTTAAAGCTAGACATCTTGACAAAAGAGTCCATTTAAGATAATTCCAGATCTTGGGTTTCTACTACTACAAGATAGGATGAGGAAACTGCTCTTCACAGAGTAGGGTGTCTTGAAGAGGAGACGTAGCAGCACTAAGATTGATGGGTGAGAACTCGGTGTATGAAAATGCCATCCTGCTTTCAACCATTCCCTCCTCAGTGGTAACCTCCTCTGCCTGAAAACACAAGCTAAGCCGTATGCCCACAATAACAAATGACTCAAAACTTTACACCCTTAAACTCTAGTGACAGAAGAGTTTGTTATTGAAGCCATAAGTAGTTAATGCCTATTGGCAACAGTATATTTATATACCCAGCGGCTACTTGTTTCCAGGGCCTGTGCATGCGTAGTATTTATAGTTCTTAATATTTATTGTTCTTAGCAGGACACCCAACAGAAGAATGATGTCAGCAGGAAATAACAAAGAATTTTTATTAGCTGGAATTTTTAAGTAGGACTAATTGTAGAAAACAAATGATTTAAATAGCACTGTGAAAATATTAGTACAGACATCAATAGACAAAAGTCCCCGAAAAAGATTAAGAAAAGAAAACTAGTGGTTTTGCACATCAATACCCATTCTGATAGTTTCTGACTGTTTGGTTGTTCCACGGTTCTTCAATTTAATATGTTTCCTCCCAGTACAGTCAACTAGGAAGAGCTGTTATAGCAGCCAACCCGAAGGCAGTTGAAGCAGAACCCTTATGGTAAAGAGATACCACCTGTGCTGTGAGAACCCCTGATGAAAAAATAGTTGCTTTTTCATTTAGCGAAGACCTCATACTAATCGTTATTGGGTGGAATTGCCATAATGTTTTTGGAGTACCTTGGCAATATATTTCTATTTAAAATGTTTATGATCTTTACCCAGTCATATAAGTTTTCTGAACTTATACCTAGTAGAGATTAAGAACAGCTTTCTATGAAGCTGAATTAAACATAAAATATATTTAAAACACCTTGTTGATATTGTATGAACTGATGTAAGAAAAAAAGAAAAGATTTTTTAAATCACAGCTCAAATGTCTGTCAGTATGTGATTGGATTAAAATGGATTGCTGGTGCGTTCGTTTATTCCTAGTACTCAGGAAGCAGGAACAGGTCAGTCTCCAAGTTCACAGCCAGCCTGTTTTCTGTAGCCAGTTCCAGGCCCAGTAAGGCTGCATGGTAAGACCAGTCCCCTCTCTCAGTCATTCAGTCAATAAAATTGTCCATGGAATAGAACATTTCTAAACATTAAAATTAACACATGTCTACATACTTGTTGATATTAAAATACATCAGTGCTATGTGTCTAATGTAATAACACTAGCAACAAGCATGTGTGCCGATTTCTGTAAAATGACTTGTGAGTACCTGCTGAGCAGAGAAAGATCACAGGAGCCTGTCCTAGTCACTCTGAATAGTTGTGCCTCGATTTCTTTTCTTTTTCTTTTTTTTTTTTTTTCATATTATCTCTTCTTTCCTAGACTGGAGATATTTAAATTTGCCATGCATTAAATTTAAACCTATAGGGAGAAAATAACAATTTATTATCTTAGAAAGCTTTAAAATCTATCTACACCAAAGCATGCACTTTTTGTGAACTTGAAATTTGATAATGATTAATTACAATGTAAATTGAAATTATTATATAGTCTATGTATTTGTATAGGAAAAATAAGGAAGGCCCAGAATAGAAACATTGTAAAAGCTTGGCTGAAGGAGAAAGCATGGAACCTCTGCATTTTAGCATAATGGCTCAGTGAAAGCTGCCTTTGATTCCTGGGAAACAATACCATTTCCACTCACCTGAGGGTTAGTAAACAGATAAATGCATTACATGTGTTCCGTATATTCAACAATATCTCTGGAAGTCATTTTATCAATTTTGCGATTTACCTGGAGGAGTAATGCTGAATGTCACACAGCATTTAAATAAGCAAGATTGTCACTTTCCCTAAATTGTTTTCTGGAAATCCTATTACACTTTACATTCCAGTCATAATAGCGGCCCTGTCATTATGCATCCTTTGCCACGCTCTGCTTCTGTTGCTACTGCTTTGATTCAGAAAATGCCTAAAATAAGCGATTTTATCCCCTTCTGTCATTTGTTCTGCTTATAGTCACTGAGCACCTGACGTAATGATCAACCTTCTAACTCGCATCTCTTTGTCCTCAATCAACCCACTGATGGGCCTAAACCAGGTGCTTTGCAGTGAAAATTACAACTCAGTTTTGGATGAGAGTGATGGGGGGGGGGGTGGAGGGGACATGCGTAATAAAAGGAAGCTATAGGCTGGAGAGATGGCTCAGTCAGGAAAGTGCCTGCTCACAAGCCTTGAGTTCGGATCCCTTGAACTCATGGGAAAAGCCAGGCTCTGTTGGGAGGTGCCTGTAATCCTAATGTGTGGGAGAGCAGAGACAGGTGAGTCTCTGGAGCTAGTCAGCAACTGGGCTTTCCAAATTTATGAGCTGCAGATTCAGTGAGAGACCCCGCCTAAAAAGATAAAGGTAGCAGGCAGACAGTGATATCTGCCCGTGGCCTCCACATGCCAGTGAACCCACATGCAAACAGGCATATATACACCAACAAGTACACATATCACATGCAAACAAAACACACCCATACCACACACACAATCACACCAATACATTCACACCATACACACACACCAACACTGGACACATACAGTCATACACACACATACCAACACCACACACACATACCAACACCACACACACATACCAATATCACACACTCACACTTACATGCCAACACCACAAACACACATAACACCACACACACTCATAATCACATACCAACATCGTACACACACATAGACTCACACACACACACACACACACACACACCACCATACACACACACACCACATATACATACATTTCACAAATACATACACCTACACACATGTACCAACACCACACACACGTACCATGACACACATATCAATGCCACAGCACACATACACACACTAAGAGGAGACTTACACTTTCTTTTTACCTTTATATTAAAAAAAAACAAACAAACAAAAACTGAGCAGTTGTGAGTTAAAAAAATGTCAGCCGAGTGCTCAGACCCACGGCATGGTGGGGCCAGCAGTTTGTGAAGCTAAAGCTTCTGCAATGCTTTTCTTCTAAAGCCAAACTGCTTCACCATTATCCTCTTAAATGCTGGCATGCTAAGGACCAACCCTGGGCTGTTGGCTCCTCCTCTGAACTCTATTTCGGTGACTTCATTCCATCCTGCAGCTTTAAATGCCACCTAAATGCTGAGGCCTCTGTGTTTCTATCTTTAGCAGTGTGCTTCCGCTTGCCCACCAGTTGTCTCTTGCTATCACTCCTGGATAGCTAATTGGCACCTCAAATTTAACACATCCTGCCCTGGAACCCACAGTTTTCTGCCAGGTCACTTTCTTCCTTTCTTTCAAGGCCCAAATGTCAGATTTCTGTCCTTTCTCTGGTAGCCCAGTCAGACACACAGCCTCCATTACTAACCGAAGCATTTATCCCATGGAATCACAACATAGCCGACAACTTGGTTTGCTTGTTGCTAAGCTCTTAGACACACATTCTCAGATGAGCACTTTCAGAACAGTGCCTCCATCAGCTTGGCAAGGGGGATGAAAGCAAGCTTTTCTAGGTAGGGGTGATACCTGCCCATCGCTGTAATGTATTAATGCTACTGTACATTTCAAAGTGGTAAATTATGTTATGTTAATTTCATCTTCAAAAATTGACCTAAAGAGACTTTAGAAGTATTATATACATGTATAAAACTCAAAAGAACAAATCTAATTAATAAAAATCTAAAAAAAAATGTAAGTCTTACTTACTACACATAGTAGTTACTCAAAAAATATTTGTTGAACAACAACAGAAACTTTAGAGCTAAGTAGCCAGTACTTCATTTTACACAATTGATGTGCCAGGGAGAAGTAGATTTTGTAGAGATAAAAATGGGGGTAGGGATCTTCACCAACCATTCATCTGACAGAGGACTAATATCCAGTTTATATAAAAAACTAAAGAAGCTGAAAAGCAGCAAACCAAGTAATCCAATTAAAAAATGGGGAACAGAGCTAAACAGAGAACTCTCTGTAGAGGAATATCGAATGGCAGAGAAGCACTTAAAGAAATGCTCAACCTCATTAGCAATCAGGGAAATGCAAATCAAAATGACCCTGAGATTTCACCTTACACCCATCAGAATGGCCAAGATGAAAAACTCAAGTGACAATACATGTTGGAGAGGTTGTGGAGAAAGGGGAACCGTCCTCCACTGTTGGTGGGAATGTAAATTTGTACCACCACTCTGGAAATCAATCTGACGCTTTCTCAGACAACTAAGAATAGAAGCAGAAAGACACATACGGTATATACTCACTCATATAGACATATAACATAGGATAAACCTACTAAAATATGTACATCTAAAGAAACTAATCAAGAGAGAGGACCCTGACTAAAATGCTCAATCCCCATCCTGAAAGGCAAAGAGGATGGACATCAGAAGAAAAAGAAAACAGGAAACAAGCTAGGAACCTGCCACAGAGGACCTCTAAAAGGCTCTGCCCTGCAGACTATTAAAGCAGACGCTGAGACTTATAGCCAACTGTTGGGCAGAGTGCATGGAATCTTATGTAAGAAGTGGGAAATAGTAAGAGCTGGAGAGGACAGGAACTCCACAAGGAGAGCCATAGAACAAGAAAATTTGAACACAGTGAACTTCCCAGAGACTCATACTCCAACCAAGGACTATTCATGGAGATAACCTAGAACTCCTGCACAGATGTAGTCCATGGCAGTTTAGTGTCTAAGTGGGTTACATAGTAATGGGAGAGGGACTGTCTCTGACATGAACTGATTGGCCTGCTCTTTAATTACCTCCCCCTGAGGGGAAACAGCATTACCAGTCCACAGAAGAAGACAATGCAGCCACTCCTGATGAGACCTAATTGACTAGGATCAGAAGGAAGGAAAAAAAGACCTCCCCTATCAGTGGACTTGGGGAGGGGCATGCATGCAGAGGGTGGAGGAAGGGAGGGATTGGAGAGGGGAGAAGGGAGGGGCTTATGGGGGGATACAAAGTGAATGAAGTGTAACTAATAAAAATAAAAAAATGGGGGTAGGGGAAACAAATAAATTTGAATTAGCCAGAAAATCTAATGAAGGGATCCTCTTCCTGGGGTAAGATCGGGGCTGATTTAGGGCTGCTGGGACAGCTAGTGTCTTAAGAATAAGTGCTTATGGAACCAGGGAAGACAGGAAGCCTTACAAAGGTGGGGCCATCACCAGAAAGGCTCAGAGCTTCACATGCCTAAGGGAGGAGGAGGCACAGCATCTCTGCACTCCTCCTACATTCCTCCTGAGTTTACTCAGATCCTTTTATGGGCTGAACCCCACTGCACAGGGAAGGGCACAGGGCCCATGAAGCTCTATATCACAGCGGCATCCTCCTTTTAAATTCTTTAGCATTTGTACACGTTTGGAGTGTAGTGTAACGACCACTCATCATCCTCTCTTTTCCCTCTCCCACTAACTCTTACTAACTCCCTTCTTGCCAAATGCTTCTCATCATACTCCCATATCCATTTTGTGTGCAGATCTTGCCTTGAGAAGATTGCAGACAGCAAAACATCAGGGTGTCATACGGTGAGTGGACCACAGTGCCTTGGATGGAATTTTCCTGGCAATCTAGATAAGAAATCACAAAAACGAAAGAATTTGCCTGGGGTCTAATACATAGTATCTGTTCGTGTTCTCAACTTGGAGTCGCATACCCCTGAAAATCTCGCAACATGTGGAGATATCAAATGCAGTGAACGTCACTCCTCCTCCCCTACTGACCCTACTTTTAACTCCTGAGTAAGAGGCTCTTTCTCTCCGGGTGACTTTTATAACCTGTTGTGACATCCTGATCTCGAGAGAGCCTGGGACTCTTAAAGAAGCCTCACTGCCCCCAAGGCTTCCATTTCCTAGTCACCACTCACTGTTGCTTCACCCCAGGACTACTCCTGCCTTTCACCAAATACAACATGCATTTGTCCTCTTGGCTCAGCTCTCTGCCCTGTGAAGAAACTCAAGGCTTGAGCCTCCTTTGTTTCTCTTCCATTCCTTGTCTCCCAGCTTCACAAAACACCTGCACAGACTGCAGAATGTGTATAAAACTGACATCCCACCAGTTTTCTCTTTCTAGACCAGTGGTTCTCAACCTTCCTAATGCCTCTTAATACAGTTACTCATGTTGTGGTGACCCCCAACCGTAAAATTATATTTGCTGCTACTTCTTAACTATAATTTTGCTACTGTTATGAATCATAATGGAAATATCTATGTTTTCTGATGATCTTACGTGACTACTGTGAAAGGGTTGTATGAACCACACACATACACACAAACACACACCAATGGTTCTTGATCCACAGGTTGATAAACACTGTTCTAGGTCTTCAGACAGTTTAGTTCAAGAATATCTTCTTCACTTAATAAATGGATATCAACGTGGATCCTCAATTAGATGGAGAAGTTAAATGAGAATGGATGAATGCTGAAGAGCAAAGATCTCCCTCATCACATCCCTTGGTCTTGACAGTTTTCTCTGCTCCTTGAGAAGAAGATTCCATTCAATTGGTCGCAACTAAGATGCAGTAATGGGGACCTCAATGGTTCCTTTTTAACTTTTTTTTAATCTTTTTTTTTTTTTAAATCATGGTTGCATTCTGGGCTGAAGAGAAGGTTATGCAGTTAAGATCACTTGCTGCAATGGTGGGATCTAGAAAAGATCATTCTGAGTGAAGTATCCCAGAAGGAGAAAGACACACTTGGTATATACTCACTCATATAGTCCTATAAGATATGATAAACATAATGAAAGCTATCCACCTAAAGAAGATAAACAAGAAAGAGGACCCTGGGTAAGATGATCAATCCTCACTTAGGAAGACAAATGGGATGTGCATTGGATGTAGGAGAAAATAAGTAACAGGACAGGAGCCTACCACAGAGGGCCTCTGAAGACTCTACCTAGCAGTACATCAAAGCAGATACTAAGACTCATAACCAAACCTTCAGCACAGTGCAGGGAATCATATGAAAGAAGGGGGAGTTAGTATGATGTGGAAAGGATAGGAGCTCCACAAGGACCAAATATATCTGGGCACAGGGGTCTTTTCTGAGACTGACATGCAACCAAGGACTATGTATGGATATAACGTAGAACCTCTGCTCAGATATAACCTGTGGTAGCTCAGTAACCAATTGGTTTCCCATAGTAAGGGGAACAGGGACTATTTCTAACAGGAACTCAATGGCTGGCTCTTTGACTTCCCCACCCCCCCCCCAAGGAAGGAGCAGTCCTGCTAGGCCACAGAGGAGGACTTTGTAGCCAGTCCTGAAGATACCTGATAAAACAGGGCCAGATGAAAGGGGAGGAGGTCCTCCCCAATCAGTGGACTTGGAAAGGGGCAGGGTGGAGATGAGGGAGGGAAGGTGGGATTGGGAGGGAATGAGGGAGTGAATATAGCTGGGATACAGAGTTAATAAGATGTAACTAATAATAAAAATTTTAAAAATGTTAAAATAAAAAGATCACTTGCTGTTTTTACAGAGGACACCAATTCCATTCCTAGCAACCATGTAACAGCTTATAACCATCTCTAACTCCAGTTCCAGGGGATTCAAAACCCTGTTCTGGCCTCTATAAACACTACACATGCAGGTGGTGCAGTGGATACATGCAAACAAAACATTTGTACACATACTATAAAAATAATTTTGAAAGAATGGTGGTACCTAATAGGTTCTCCAGGCCATTTTCATTAGAAAGATGGAAACTGGGAAGGTCTTTCTGAAACTCCCTGTATTGGAGATCTTAACTACTGTTCTAGTATATGGTTATAATACCCAAACGATTGTTATCTTTTGGAGAGATGTACTTCTTGACTCAACATCACAGTGGAATCTACCATGCAATCAAGCCTCTAGACACCAAGATTTTAACCATTCATGGCTGTAAGCTTTTGCTGCCTTTCTTTTCAGCCGAATGCCTCTGTCCCTTTGTGGATAGTTCTGTGTATCATACAAGGGTCATTTTATGATTGACCCTTGACATTGAACTTTCTTTTTGTCTCTTCCTATGGATAGTCTTTTCTTACTCATATATTTTTGACATGCTTTCTCCAGTGACTCATGAATTTTGTTATGTAAGACCCTATAGAGACAGTTTCAAATTGTCACTGAGCAAATGCACATAATGTTTTTATCTTCACAGGTGGCCTCAGCTTCACTGACTGTATATTTTTCAGAGTGACTAGAAATGCCTTGTTTTAGTAGATGTTCGTAAATTATCTGCTGAAAAATTAAAACCATGAAAAATGGCACAAGGAACAGAGTGTCCCCAATTGCCTGATGGAGCAGTAGATTGTTTTATGGAAACTGAACGGGAAGAACAAGAAATCTGTAGTTATAAAAGTGAAACCAAGGAACATAAATCTGAGGGTAATCACCAGTGATTACAGTGTGTTAGTGGTTATATCCATTGCTGTCATATATTTCCCATGAAATAACCTCCAAGACTATCTCTAAGGGGAAGTAGAGTCTGGCGTATGGGAACCAACATTTATAGTTCAGCTCTTTCCTCACTCTCTAATTTATAACTTTTCCTTGGAATTTTTTGTAAATTATCTAATTGCTGGTTATGAATCTGCATAATGAGACCCCCAGCTATACTTCTTTCCTCGATTATAGTCAGAGTTATGAAATATTGCTTGTTTACTGTAGAGCATAGTGTCTGATAGTTCTTATTTAACTGAAAACAGGGATAATTTTGACATAGTCATGGTATATAGATGGGGATTTAGTCTGAGGTTAATTCCCCTTCCATTTTGCATTTGTTCACTTTTTCACCATGGAAGACTATGATTGTGTTGCTGTAGTTTTCATTCTATTTTGTTTTTAAAATAGAGATAATAGAATTAAATATTTGCAAAAATATTAGCAAAAGTTTCATGACTCCAAATATTCTTTATTTTGAGAATTCAAATCACTTCTTGAAATTTCTCAAGCTACCTGACATAAGGCCAAACACAAACTGCAGAGAAGATGAGACACAGAGCAGCTTCCTGTATCCATGCATTGTGCTCCAAAAGATGACAAACTGCATCACTTCTTTAATTTAAGTTCCTGATTCCTGTACCTGACATTTGTCTCTGATCACATGTCTCCTAGCACATTTGACTTTCATTCTCACCTACAAGTAGAATGAATTTTGACAAGGGACCCAACTTCGCTTCCTCTGGGTTTTCTTATCTGCCAAAGATGGAAGTTTGCAAGAATCAATGTATACGAGGTGCTTAGCAAAGACCCTAGAGAATAATAAGAACTAAAAAATGTGAGATTGGCCATTTTTGCAATGATTTTTCTCTTTATTGCAAATAGCTTCTTTTCTAGTGTTATATATTCTGATTATGGTTTTCCCTCCCTCTCTCTACTCTTCCCAATTCCTCCCCACCTGCACTTCCACCTGGAATCACTCCCTTTATGTCTCTCATTGGAAAACAAACAGGTTTATAAGTGCTAATAATAACATATAATAAGATAAAACAAATACATTGGAATAGGACAAAATAAACAGAAGGGAAAGAGGGCAAGAAAAAGTATACGAAATAGATATAAATACAAAGAACCACTCTTTCACACACAGGAATCCCATAAAAAAACACTAAACTGGAACTGAAATACACACACACACACACACACACACACACACGGAACAATCTTTCTGCATGCTCTTCTAAAGGACTCCCTGAGCTCTGAGGGAGAGATCTGATGGAGACATCCCGTCATCCCATAGGACTGAGTGTCCCAAGGCACTGATCTATGAGTACAGCAGAATGTCAGTATGAGTCATTTTGTTGTTGTTGTTGTTGCTGTTGTGGTAAAGAACAGCTGTATTTGCTTCTTACCTACATCCCCGGTCTACCTAGTTTCAGGTTCTTGGTCACTCGTGCACTATTGGGTATATGTTCCATAGCATGGAGTGGGCCTTAAGTCAAATCAGGTACTGATTGGTTAGGCCCATGAGCATTGTGCCACCATTGTACTAGTATGAGGGCAGGACACTATTGTAGACCATAGGGTTTGTAACTGGATTGGAGTTTGCATTTCTCCTTTGGTAGCATAACGATTACTTTCCTTACCAAACAAAGTAGCATATAAGCGTGAAGACTCTACATAGGCACCAGCTCAACTTCTTGTTCCGCGAGTTGTTTAGGTGTTAACTTCAGCAATGAGGGCCTTGCTGTCAGTTTGTGAAGAACAATCTGTAGTCTTGGCAACAACCTGCATTGTTTGGGGATTCCAATGAGATCCCCTTGGCCAACAACTCAACTATATGTAGCCCAATCCCTATACTGGAAACTTTGTTTGATGACAAGAGATGGCCAGTGTGGGTTCCCTTTATTTGGCAGTTCCATTTAGATTCCCTTTATAAGTGTATGTAATTTACGAAGAGTCTACTGTATTGTGTTTTATACCGCCCCTCAAATGGCTTTTTTAACTCTCTTTCCCTCTATTCCCTTTCTTGTCCCCCTCATCTTTCACCCTCTCCACTCAATACTCCCGTTCCAGTCCCCACCCTTACCCTCATCTATCTATGACTAATCTATTTCCCTTTCATAGGGAGATCTATCTGTCCCCCCCACACACACAAGCACACAGTCACTTACTGGTTACCTAACCTCTGTTCTATAGATGATAACTTTGTTATCACTGACTTAACATCTAATATACACATATAAACAAATATCTGCCATATTTTTCTTTCTGCACCTGGATTACCCCAATCAGGATGATTTGTTTTCTAGTTCCATTCATTTATCTGTGAATTTCATGATATCATTTTTTTTAAATGCTGAATAATATTCCATTTTGTAGAGTACCACCCTTTCTTTGGATAAAGAAATTCATTCATCTATTGGGGGACACCTAGTTTCCAGTTTCGGGCTATTATTAACAGAGCAAAAATGAAAATGGTTTAATACAAACTCTGTGGTAGGATAAAGCATCCTTTGGTTATATGCCCAAGAGTGGTATAACTAGGTCTTGAATTTTCCTAAGGAACCACCATACTGATTTCCATAGTCACCTTACAAGTTTGCACTCTGACCAACAATGGAAGACTGTTTTCCTTACTCCACATCCTTGCCATCATGAGCTGTCACTTGTTGCATTGATCTTAGCCATTCTGACAGGTGTGAGATGAAATCTTAAAGTAGTTTTGATTTGTACTTCCCTGATGACCAAGGGTCTTGAACATTTCTTTAGGTGTTTCTCAGCCATGTAAATTTCTCTTGAGGATTTGTGGAGTTCCTGTCCTCTCCAGGTCTTTCTATGTCCCCCTTCTTTCATGAGAGTCCCTGCACTCTGCCCAGTGTTTGGCTATGAGTCTCAGGATCTGCTTCGATACCCTGCTGGGTAGAGTCTTTCAGAGGCCCTTTGTGGAAAGCTCCTGTCCTGTTCTTTGTCATCTCCTACTTCCAATATCTATCCTATTTGCCATTCTTAATGAGAATTAAGCATCTTCCCTAGAGTCCTCCTTGTTGTTTAGCTTCTTTAGGACTATAGATTTTAGTATGTTTATCCTATATTATATGGCTAATACCCACTTATAAGTGAGTAAATACCATGTGTGTCTTTCTGTTTCTAGGATATCTTACTCAAGTTGATCTTTTCTAGTTGCCACCATTTACCTGCAAATTTCATGATTTTTTTTTGTTTTTAATTGCTGAGCAGTATTCTATTCTGTAAATGTACCAAAATTTCTGTATCCATTCTTCTGTAGAGGGACATCTACGTTGTTTCCAGATTCTGGCTATTGTGGCTAAAGCTGCTATGAACATAATTGAGCATATGACGTTGTTGTATGGTTAAGCATCTTTTGGACATATGTGTATCTAATGGAGTTGTGTAACTGGATTTTGAGGTAGCACTTCTTGTTATTAATTGTTGATCTTAGTGCCTATGCTATTGGTGTTCTGTTCAGAAAGTCTTCTCCTTTGCCAATGAATTCAAAGCTAGTCTCCACTTTCTATCACAGTCAATGTAATTGGTTTTATGTTGAAGTTTTCATACATTTGGAATTGAATTTTGTGCAGGGTGAGAAGTATCAATCTATTTGGATGTTTTACATTAAATTATCCAGTTTTACTAATACCATTTGTTAAAGATGTTTTCTTTTTCCTTTTTTTTAAGTGTATATTTCTGGCTTCTTTATAAAAAATCAGGTATCCCCCAGAATGTGAATTTCTGTCTCGTTCTTCAGTGATTTTTTTAAAGTGGTCTTATTTCGACATCTCTCTCAGCCATCCTGTGTGATAATTTACATTTCAGCATTAGTACAATCCAAAAACTTGCCTATTGCAGACCCACCAAGATGATTTTTTATCTTTTTAATTTTTAATTTTTATTTTTATTAATTATAATTTATTCACTTTGTATCCCCTCTGTAGCTCCCTCTCCCCTCCCCTCCCAATTCCACCCTCCCTCCCTATTCTCCACCCATGCCCTTCCCCCAGTCCACTGATAAGGGAGGTCTTCCTCCCTTTCTTCTGATCCTAGTCTATCAGGTCTCATCAGGAGTGGCTGCATTGTCTTCCTCTGTGGCCTGGTAAAGCTGCTCTCCCCTCAGGAAGGTGATCAAAAAGCAGGCCAATCAGTTCATGTCAGAGACAGTCCCTGTTCCCATTACTATGAAACCCACTTGGACACTGAATTGCCATGGGCTACATCTGTGCAGGGATTCTAGGTTATCTCCATGAATGGTCCTTGGTTGGAGTATTAGTCTCATAAAAGACCCCTGTGCCCAGATTTTTTGGTTCTGTTGCTCTCCTTGCTCTCCTTGCTCTCCTGTCATCTCCAGGTCTTACTATTGCCCACTTCTTCCATGAGATTCCCTGTACTCTGCCCAAAGTTTAGCAATGATTCTCAGCATCTGCTTTGATACCTGCTGGGTAGAGACTTTCAGAGGCCCTCTGTGGTAGGCTCCTATTCTGTTGCCTGTTTTCCCCCTCTTCCAATGTCTTTACCCTTTGCCTTTCTGGGTGAGGATTGATCATCTTACCCAGGGTCCTCCTTCTTGCCTAGCTTATTTAGGTGTACAGATTTTAGTATGTTTATCTATACTAATATCTACTTATAAGTGAGTATATACCATGTATGTCTTTCTGCTTTTAGGATAACTCACTCAGGATGTTCTTTTCTCATTCCCACCATTTGCATGCAAATTTCATGATTTCCTTGTTTTTAATTGCTGAGTAGTATTCCATTATGTAAATGTACCACAATTTCTGTATCCATTCCTCCGTAGAGGGACATCTGGCTATTATGAATAAAGCTGCTAAGAACATGGCTGAGCAAATGTCCTTGTTGTGTACTTGAGCACATTCAGGAGATGTGAGCACTATCTGTATGAGCACAAATGTGCAGATGTAGCTACAGACAACCCGACAGGAGTCTAGGGGCTCCTAGGCCCAGAGTTTAGTCAGCAGCTCAGTCCCGCTCACAGACTATAGGTATGCATGAATCAAGGTGGGAAAGGAAGAAACAGGTTCCCTCTCAGCTCCCTCTACACAACCTCACTAATCCCAGCTCTGATTTTATTATAAAATAAACTGCTTTGAGACTGGAGAAGTGTATAGCACTGGCTGCTCTCTCCAAAGACCTGAATTTAAGTCCTAGCAACAACACAGTGGCTCACAACTACTTGTAACTCTAGTTCCAAAGGATCTGACACCATCTTCTTGCTTTTGTGGGAACTGAATGACTATTGTGAACAGCACACATGCAGCCAAAACAACCAAACACCATACCTAGAACTCATGAAAACTCTCTACCCCTGCCTCCTGAATGCTGAGATTAATGGCATGTACCACCACACCTAACCTGTAAGCCTGTAGTTTTAAAATTTTAGTAAAAAATGTTATGATCCCATTTATCTTTTTACACCCACTTCCTTGGGCACACAAACTATCACTTTCAAAATTAAATAAATGCTAGTTTTCTTTAAACTAAATCCTCATAAATGCATACATTGGTTTTTCAAGAGCTGATTAATTTTAAGTAAATAATTTTACAACACTTAAAAGAA
This sequence comes from Psammomys obesus, assembly GCF_907164565.1. Taxonomy (NCBI): domain Eukaryota; kingdom Metazoa; phylum Chordata; class Mammalia; order Rodentia; family Muridae; genus Psammomys; species Psammomys obesus. The sequence goes on from NW_026594428.1 coordinate 18,010,801, forward strand.
ATTAAGCCCAGACTCCTCTGTTCATTGGTTTGAGCTCCACCTTTTGTTAGAATTTTTCCTCAAGGCTTATAGTAAAAATCAAGATAGTTTAAAAACAGAGGATAGAATAAAGCCTTATGCAGCCCCAAGGCCGTATTTGAGACTTGTTATTAAAATGTGGGTTTTGTCCATTTTTTACACAGAGATACTCATCACTTTCAGGTTTTAAAAAACCCACTATTACCCCCTATTAAAACAAAATAAAGGATCAAATGAAAGTAATTAAGACCTTATTAAAGAAATTTTAATGAACCAATTACTGCTCATGAATATGATAAACTCAAGAGAAAGAGCCGTCCTTTGCCTGAAATAAAAATAAAGTATCTCTTAAACATATTTAGTATACATCATTAGTTATTTAAATTTCTTCTCAACTAAATCAACTGTCAATTATATTTGGAATAGTAAGAAGTTTATGCTGATAAAAGGGTGCTTATGGATGATGTAATTAATGGAACATTTCATAAAAACAATCTTATTACAGATTACTATCAGAAATAAATTAGCATACCTTCATCGTGTAAATTAAAATTTGCCAGTTACCGATTACAACATTTTTTTATGTAACTTCTTATGGATGCTAATATTTTGTGAATTCAGTTTATCCCACAATTTTTCTATGACTTGCAACTTGGTATCACCCTGAGTAACTTAGAATTATTGGTATGTTAAAATAATGAAACTACCCAGATTAACTGCAAGAGATGAAACTGCTGAGACTATATTGATTGGTGTTTCTCAGAGATATAAACATTTCTCTTCGAGCTACAAGTAGAATGTCTGTAGTCTCAGAGCACTCAATGCCATTTAAATAGCATTTTTTTATATTCGCACCTGGATTTATTATTTGTCTTGCATCTGTTATTTTATTCTTTCAGTCCCTTTCACCATCTTGGTAGCACTGTAATGCTTCAGAGCCTCTGGCATCCCGCAGGGTCGTATCCTGCAGTTACTCACTCTGCTTTGTTGCGGTAACTACCTGGCAAGTGCCTCCTGAGTGTTAGAGCACATTCCGTGTACTACAGACACTGAATGCTGAGTGTCTTCTGCATCCCTCAAACACTCAAACAAAAACCTTCTATCCTCTCACGGTTGGGAAGGAAAGAGAGGACAATGCATCTTGGTAAATTAAGGACCGACTAGGGGGAAGTGTAGAAATCCAAGGTGAGGTGAGCCCATTGGACAAAGGGAAGGGACATGATAGGGATGAAGAGAGACAGCAAGATTTGAAGGAAAGAGGATAGAACAGATGAAAACCCATAATTTAAGAGCTAGAAACAGCAAACACAGTGTCTGGGTCAGGTGTCAGAGGTCAAGGAGGAACCACATTGAGTAGCCCCGACTCTGTTCATTTGTAAGACTCAAATCTCCAAAGGCTTGGATGGAACTGGAGGACCTGCTTACAAAGGGGTGCAGTCATGTGACTGTTCAATGATGGCCTCCCCCTTCACCATAGTGGGCTATCTGTCAGCTGCCTGCAGGTCCTGTGGCATGAAAATATGCTTCAGGATGGCAAATAACCCCAGAGGGGAAATAGGAAAGAGCCACAATGATGTGCAATACAGCCTAGAGTGGGTTCTCAGACTGCCATTCTGCTCTGTTGGACACAAGAAGTAACTGAGTCCAGTTCTCTCTGCTGTGTTCAGGATTTGGATCTTCCCCTTTTGTACTATCAAATAATCTGTAGGTGCATCATAAAGTAGAAGAAAGGGGTAAAGAAGACTGGAGAATTTGAGCACAAGCCCATTCTCATTTACTCAGAGAGGGGCATACCTAGTTACTTCATTCCCTGCACAAAACTTGAATCTTCTTCCCTCCAGTGTTGTCTCTTCCTCCCTCTCTCCTCTCTTTCTCTCTCTTATGTGTCTGTTTTTAGCAGGACAGCTGTGGCCCCTACTCTTGTTTGATTTTGACATCTCCCAATGTATCGACCACTGTGCCAGCTGCCTCCAGAAACTACTTGTTCAACATTCAAATTTGTGTTCAGATAATTTACCCAAACTCGTGTTTTGAAGGCATCCCTCAAATAGTTGTCTGGCCTCCTTCCAAGAGAGTTATACCACATTGCAACCACTTTTCCAGCTCTTCACCTGTTATCCTTGGTAGAGTCCTGTTCCTACTTTCAGGAGGTGTACTGTAGGTCACAGAGACTCATGGGGAGAGGTGGAAGGCTTGGAGATGCTGATCAAGAGGTGTCCTAAGGTCACTGGACTGGGATGCACAGTAGAATCACTGTGGAAAGGTAGACTGAGTACAAACTGAGAACAGTCCCATGGTCAAGTCTGAGCTAGTTTGAACCAACTAATGAATTCACAGGGAAAAGTAAGGGAGACAGAATAGTCCAATGAAGACATCTTTTTCATCTTCACACTTCTTGTGAAATAGCAAATTAGTCCTTATATTTTCCTTTGATTTTCACCTCTTTCCCCCAACTCTTTTCTATTAATTAAAATAACAAAAATTTTTATTATCACAGAATGGCTTTGGACACCTATACTTTCCGTACATGTAAGAAAATGTACATCTTACTGTCTGGTTATGTTTTACCATGAAACATGTTACCCACATGTTAAAGCACCCCCTTTCAGGCTTCAATTTGTATGTGTTAGTGTTTGTAATCAGGAGCTGGTAATGATAATCCTCATTATCATCTGTCACCATTTCTTTTAGTGTAGAGTACACACAAATGCTTTCACATGGCTTTCTGAAAAGGCATTCTCAAATAGTGAGATAAATATAACTTATTTTTAATATTCTTTTTAATACTGAAAGCTCAATTATTTTCCTATTAAATAACATTGTAACACTAAAAATTAATACTGGTACACATTTGATTATTTCAGTGATCAGGATCTAGTAAATAATTCCATCATGGATGAATAAACAGCTTTATGTTATTTTTTCATGAAGATATAATATGTTAATATTTCTAGTATCACTAGTCAGCCCCACGCAAAACATATTTTCTACACCCACTGTTACCATAGAATGTTTTGCATACTCAACTTTATGAGAATAAAATGTCACACACAAAGCATATGGAGGATCACTGGTACATTAAAAGGAGGTTGGGAAAATGTTATTCTAGAATTGGCAGAGTGGCAACTTGTCTGTAGACAAAAGCAGAGATAGGAAATATGTGAATAGGCAGGGATGACTGTTTCAAATACAACTGTGTTTGTAGAAGCAGGCAAACCAAATCTGTCCTCATTCAATGCCCTGCACTAAAGGGCTGGCTTATATATGCCAGACAATTGCATTCACTTAAATAAAATTCTCAGCAAATGTTACTTCTGAAGACAGTTGAAAGTTTATCTCTATAGTAGTTTTTACACAACTGCATAGTCACTTATTTAATTATCAGTTGAATTTGTGTTATCAGTGGCTTGGTTTGGTAGAATGTGGAATGCAAGAATTAATCAAAATGTCAGGAAGAATGTTCTGCTCATCTAACAGAGGACAGAAGGTGATGTTTCATCTGCTTAAAAGACTGCAAGCCCCTTAATCAAATAATCAGGAAGCTTAGTCATTACTCCAGATTAAATGGAGAAGTTTCCTCTTCCTTTCTATCTATTACTTAGAACAAAAATAAAATAGAACAATTATTTTAAAAAACATTTTTAAAGGATGACATAATATAGAGGCAATGTCTGTGTCCTAGACTAGAATTAGTTTTGTTTTGAATAATTCATATTATAAAGCCCCAAATATTCTGTGTGATTAATATTTTTGCTTTTGCTCTGTCTACATTAATCACTGTTTTACTCTGTCTCTCACTCTCTGATGCTGTCTTTTTAAAACTAATTTTTTATTTTTTCAGATCATAATATAATCATTTCTCCACATCTCTTTCTTCCCTCAACCCCTCCCATGTACCTGCTGACCCTGCTCTTTCACACTAATAATTTTATATGTGTGTGTGTGTGTGTGTGTGTGTGTGTGTGTGTGTATATATATATATATATATACACACACACACACACAACCTGTGCATAGGTTACTTGGATATATGTTTTCAGGGATGACAAACTGGTGTGTTCTTTCCTGGGGAAGACTATTTCTCCTGTTTTGCCTGTAGTTTTTTTGTCTTGGATTGAGGCCTTATGAGTTTTCCTCCTTCCATGTTAGAATATCTTTTGGTATCATTCTTGTTCAACTCTTATTTAGACAGCCACAATGGTGAGACTTCATGAGCAAAGTTCCTCTAACTTTTGTTGTGACTTTTTGTCACAACAACAGTGAATTTCCTGTTCCTCTGTCTCTTACAGTCCCTTTCCCCTCTTTCACAATGATCCCAGAACCTCAGGTGAAGGAGTTATGTTGTGGATTTATCAGTTGGGATTAGGCTCAGGCTCTGCAACTCTGTATTTTGATCACTTGTGATTTCTATAATGGTCTATGCCTGTTGCAAAGAGAAGCTTCCTTGATGAGGGGTGAGGACTATACTTATCTGTGGGTATGAGGACAAATATTTAGAAGTAGTTAGGGATTATGCTAGTTTAGTAAAGTGGCAGTTGAATGTTCTCCAAATTCTGTAACTTCACCAGTCTCATGTAATTTACTAGATTTCAATACCAGCCATGCATTCTATTTTTGAGTGGTCCTTAAACCCTGTTAGAGTGTTGTTGGTTACCACCAAGGTATGTGTGCCATTACTGCACCACTAGCATTACTGTGCTATCCTGGTTGCTGTGGTTTAAGGGTATCAAAACTATAAGACTCTTGATTGCTCTGTCCCTTAGAAGCTTGCATGTCATGTTCTGGTACCTAAAATGCTAGTCCTTAGGGAGGAGGCTTTCAGGTGAGATCCAGCTTAGGTCCTCTGGAGCCTGTGTTGAAAGGGTGTGGTGTCTTCACCAATAGAGATGTACCTTCTGTTTCTGGAGGGCAACAGTAACAGCCTGTAATGTTTTAGGAATCTCTTGGATAACCCTAACCAACAACTCAAAAGAGGCTTTTCCTGCCTGGTGATGGGGTTGTTGTTAGTCTATGACTTTTCAGAGTGCTGCTTCCCTTCTTGCTGTTGTCTTAATTTTCTGCGGAGAAGTGAGAAAATACCTTTTGACCCCACATAGGGCACCGATGAAAGACCAAAGAGGTGCTTCCGCACAAATCCAGCTTTGTAAACCAGTGAGTTCATTTGTCTTCTTTATGGAAGCACAGGTGAGCAGTTACCTAAGAAAGCGTGAGTGACCCCAAAACATCCTCATCCCGGAAACTCGCACCTCAGCAAGATGGTAGTGTCATAAATGCTGCATTGCTAGAATCCCTCACCCACCACCAATCTTCAACTTCATATATCTAGGACCTCTCAAACCTTGTGTAGCTTGGCAAGGCAGAAGGGAGGGGTAGCTGGAATCTCAAGGGAAGGTCCGGAGAGGCTTTTCTTCCTCCTGTGGAAAAGGGTTAATTATTCCAAATTTATGAGGGCCTCGTGGGGTAATTGCAACTGTTATAATTTTAAGATAACAGTAGTCATGTGCATGTGCAAGAACCAATGTCCCAAGCAATCAGTGTTCATGAGGAAGCACATTCTATAGTTCTTTTCAGAGTATTGCATTCAGAGTAAAGCTATCAACCCTGTCACGGTGACAATGTTTGAATTGCTCCCTGAGCCTTTGTCAGTGGATCTGATGCTGGATTCTCATACTTTCTGCCCAATTACAGCTGTTTATATTGAAGCAGATGCAAATAGACTGGACAGGCAGGCTGAGATCTTGGTTAAAATAAAGAACTACAAGCCTATTGTGAATATCGTTCATTGTTTTTGTCTTAGGAAGAATGTGGGAACTTGTACCCATTATATTAAGGATGAGCCAACGTCTGATAGGTTGTTCAGTTCAATCAGATCCCTCAAACTTGGTTCTTTCCCTGGAAAAATGAGAAGTGATTGTGACAGCTTCCTCTTAAAAATCAGATTTCCAGAACTTGTTTCTTAATGGTTCATACAGGTGTTTTAAAGTTAAGGGCAGACTCTAATACTAATATGCTTATCCACTCCCCCTTTTATGTTTATATAGTGTGTATGTATGTGTGTGTGTGTGTGTGTGTGTGTGTGTGTGAGTGTGTGTGTGTGTGTGTGTGAGTGTGTGTGTGTGTGTGTGTGTGTGTGTGTGTGTGTGTGTGCCATAGCACCCATGTGGATGTCAGAGAACAACTTGGAGGAGTCTGGGTCCTAGACATTGAAGTCAACTCAGGCCATCAACCTCAACAGCAAGCATCCTTACCTACTATGCCATCTTGCTGGCCAAACCCATGCTTTTTACACCTTCCTGCCAGTGCTATTATCTCCAGTAAGGAAAACTGGTTGAGGTGAGAAAGAGTAGAACCCACTCAGTGGCTCTCCTTCTATGTCTCTTGCAGGAGTCCTTTGGAACCTCTCATCATGTGATGCACTCAAAATGCCAATCATCCAGGATGCCCTGGCAGTGTTGACCAATGCGGTGATTATTCCTCACTCAGGCTGGGAAAATTCACCTCTTCAGGACGATCGGAAAATACAGCTGCATTCATCACAGGTGCTGCGCAACGCCACTGGGTGCCTAAGGTCAGTCCCTTCCCTGCTGAGCTCCTGCTGCAGGACTTCTTCCTGTCACCTCCATTGCTTTCTGCTGAGGATCAGACTGCTCTGCAGGGACAGAGGCTGTCATGGCAATAGAAAGCTAACGGAAAGCCCGTCACCCCTTTACTGAAGAGGTAGAGGCATGCTCCACAACTCTAGATCTACACAGTGTTTAGCTGAGTTGGCTTAGGGTCTTAAGTATGGAACAAAGCAGTTTCAATCCAACCAAAACCAAGTCACTTTCTTTCATTTAAAAAAAAAAGTGATTTATAATTAATTTGACACATTTTACAGGTGAGAAAGCCAGGCAATTGCTTGGGGAGGGTCTGTAACAGATACATAGGGAAGTCAGTAAATACTACCAGGAACTACTTTTATTCTAGTTCCTCCCCCTACCTTACTTCTTTGTATGGCTACGAGGGCCCATCATTTCTTTGAAGTTTCTCCTTAACAAGGTCTGTTTTACTCAGTGTTCTCAAATGATAAAAACTTATATGTGCACGTATTCCTTTCTAGTGCATTAAAAAAAAATCACCACACAAAATCCTATGGAGTTTCCTTAGAATTGCCTTTACACATTGATTGACTTTTGGAAAAAGAGGGACTAAGCGAGACAGATGTTCATCTAAAGCCAGCCTGTGTTTCTAGAGAATGTTTAGATTAAAGTTGGAAGTTTCTACCAGATGGATTAATGATGGGATAGGAGCAAAAAGTTTTGTTGAACACGCCTAGTCGAGCTATATTTCAAAACTAAAATGTTCAGAATGTTTTTAGCTGTGCTGTCAAAGACTTGCAGTTTCACCCACAGTTGGTTAGCTTCTAGATATAGGTCAGTTTCTGCTAAGAAGGAGAAAAAGCAGCTCAGTGAAAATTAATAGTAACCATCTTATGAATATCTGTACCAGTGCTCTCAGCCGCCGGTGTAAGGAGGACATCTTTGCTTGTGTTATTGTGTGTGAAGGGTGAAGCTAAAAGCCAGCCTGTAAATATTTTCACATACTCAAAAACAGAAGTCCTGACACTCCTGACACCTTCGCTTTTCCTCTCTCACATGACATGATTTCTCGGGATAGTCTCTACCATAAGCCAGATTTACGCTTCTCCACAATTCCCTGCTGTGGCATTCTTTTATGACTTCTTAAATTCTATTATCCTTCAGAGGCCCTTCTCTACATGAGAGCTCTAACTCTTCCAGTACCAACACTGGAGGAACTTCTCACTGTCTGGTTGTCTGTCTCAGTTATCTGCGTCTATTATGAGTGATTTTCTCCTTTTTTTCTTCTTTTGCTTGGAAAGCCTGTTGTCATTCATTAAAAAAAAAAAAAAGGCTGGGGAAGGGGAAGCCTCAGATTCACTTGCAAGAGTAAAGACCTGCTCAACTCTGCAAATGAAACCCTAATTACAGTTGCATTATTGCTTCTTCATGACATTGATTCAAAGATAAGGGCACAGCCACTGTGAGTGTGTGTTCCTCACCTCTGATGATAAAATAGATCAGCCAACATATGTCATGTGACATTTTCATAAGTCCTCTCTCTGGCTGTGTTAATATCTGGGATGCAACCCAGAATACTGAGATCATACCAGGGTGAAATCCCAATCTTCTCACACATAGGGGTTCCCTCCTTACTGCTTCTGCTTCCATGTGGAAGTGACCACAGCATAGGAAACTGAAGAGTGGAGGCTGTTAGTTTTAGAACAAATATGTTGTAGCCAAGTTAGGCTTCTTAAACTGTGATGCAACCAGAGTTGGAGATTTCCCACAATTTTGAGTATGTTACATAGGTATAAGGCAAAACCCATAATGTATAACAAAACTTTTTTTTTCAGTTCATTAAACTCTGTCCTGCAGAAAGCGAAAAAGTTAGTAAACTGGTAAACCAGTGCCGTTCTCAGTCAAATGTCATGGCAGACCTTGCCACACTGGTAGTCTTTTTGAACTGGGAGAGGATTACAGTAGACACTGAAAGTGGTGAAATAAATTAATCAAAGACTCCACAGACAAAAGGTTTCAAGGAATTGCCATGTTCAGCCATCCAGTGCCCACTGAGAATGAGGGCAACTTGAACAGTTGGGCCTGCCTGTACGTCATGGTGGTTTTAGGGTTTCTTGCCTGAGTTTGTTCTCACTCCTGGCATTCTCGGCAGCTCCTAGATCTTTAATTCCCATTACAGAAATCACATTCCGTGCTGCTTCTGCCTCTTAGCACTTTGATCCCACAAGCCTTTGCTGAGTAAGTGATGGCAGTGTGCCACAGAGTTCCCTGGGACTCAGAGATTCATTCCTTCCCCAGCTCTTACCATGCAGTGATTCTTAACCCATTGGAAGGGGGTGATGCCTACATAGTTGACTCTACTGTATGACTGCACTGATAGTGCAGAAGGAAAAGCTGTACTATTTTATATCAGGATTTGCGTGCATATATATTTTTGGAATCTAAAGGGAGTTCTGGATCCAGATCTCCATAAATACCAAACTGAGTCTTGCTTTCTTTGTTAGCACTAGGGTTAAACGCAGGGCCTTACACATGCTAGGCAGGTAGTCTACCACTAAGCTGCATTGTTAATCCTGTGCACAATTTACCTCCCTACTTTTTACAAGCTCAATAAGTTTATATTTAATTAACTCATGGAGCAAATACTGACCTTTGACCCATACCCTCTACAGACCATTTCCAATTGACCACACCAAGAGGATGTGTAGGTTCCTATGGGAAGGTAGCTCTCCTGGAATAGCATGCATCAACCAGCCAGGTAATGACTAAGCCACAGAGTCCTGCGTGCTGGTTCATTTAATTTCCTTTCCTTTTTTCTTTTGGTGTTTTTGAGACGTGATTTCACTGTGTCATCGAAGCCAGCTTGGTACTTGCTTGTGACGATCTTGCCTCTGCCTCCTGGGAATGCAGCATACACTATCCTTGTGAGTGGCACTCACCTAGACAGTATCCATTTTGCCTTTAAATGGCAGTTGTTTTCTTCTGCCCCACTTCCTTACTTTCCATTCTCAGTCTTGAGGTCCTTGCTGTGGTTGGATGTGTGCTGTGTCCCACAGTCCATATGCTGGAGCTTGGTCCACACTATGGAGATATACAAGGGTGATGTCACTTTGGAGATGGGATGTAGTTGGGAGTGGCTGGCTCTTGGGGTGTTGTCTTCAGAAGGAACAGGTGTGGCTCCTGGCTGGTTCCCTGAGACAGATCCTTACAATGAGTCGTTGGAATCCCATCCTGACGCTGTGTTACTGATGCCTTCCAACTCTCATCATGATGATGGATCTGCCTTCAGGTCCTCACTAGAGAACAAGTGGAAGCATCTCCTGCCATTGGTGTCTGAGACTCCAAAACTCAAAATCACTACTTATTTTGGCAGAGAAATAGACAAAGAAAGAAAAGAGCTGGGTATGGAGTGGGCAGGAGTCTTGGAGAGTTACCCAGTGAGCCCCATTTTACATCTTCCTTGACAGCCATAGTTGCTTTTGAAAGATACATGTAGATATATTTTTAGGAACATCCTAGTCAGTCATGTCAGACACCTCTATTTTGTGATTGATATATTTTAAGATGAGTTGATAATTTAGGCTTGTTTCTGAGACCACCATTTAGGAATATATAAATAAAATGAAATATATAGAAAAACAAAGCTGTTTTCATGTGACGCTATTTCCTAACCTAGCATAGCAAATGGTAGAGAAAGCAAATATATCAGACCATTCTTAGCAATCACTTCTCTTGGTTTTTGTTTGTAGCAGAATTCAGATTTAAGCAATTAGTATTTTTTCACCATTTTACTTTTCAGAGATGAATGCAAGTTTATAAATATAAGCCATACTGCTCCCTCACTGTCTAAAAGCTCATCAGAGAAAAATTCAAGTAAAATAAGTTTAATTTTAAGTAGGCAACATCTGAATGTCCAGAACCATCTTGTCTCAGGCAACTCATGCCTTGATTGACAATCCAGGTTCCTGTGTGTCCTTCAGTGATAGATGGTGCAGTGGATCCATGGCAACCACCTCTCCACCTGACTCACAGAAGGCACATTCACAGAGCCATCTACAGAGAAGAGCCTCCGCCTTCTGCCTTCCTTAAGAGGAAGAGTCGCCTCCTGCTGACACAGCAGAAAGTTCAAGCATAGATGATATTGAAAATGAAGACTCAATGCCCTTAGTCCTTTTCCATTTAAAATTCATTTTGGGTAGGAAATGGAATTTTTCTCAGGCAGATCCATCTATTTGTTCCTGAAATATCTATTTATCACTGATGAAATAAGATAGAAATGATGGCAGGGAGAACTCTTAAATTGTGTTGAAGGAGTGGGTTTATTTTAAAAAAATGACAGTAGCTGGACCATAGGATGGCATAGCAGGACTCAGAACCATGAGGTATCCAGACAAAAGGGAGGGCCAGACTGGACTCAGTTCCCTGCCTTCACCAGGCCTCCCTTCCTCACTCAATACGGTCACACACATTCTTGTTTATTTCTTTCTATTTTATAATGCCATATTTTGTTCCAGTTCTTCTTGGACTTTTGTCCAAACTTCAATTTTAAATAACACCATTTTAATATATTGTTCAAAATAAAATGATAACCCCTTTAAAATATTGTCTGGAATAAATGTGAATAGTTATTAGGTAGGCTTGGTACATAAATCTGAGTGAAATTATTGTTAGTCTTTCTCTTCCTCCTTTCATGTTTAAGAACTCCTCTGGGGAAATGACATCATGCAGAGCAGGTGAATAGATTTGAGTTTGTACCGGTAACTGTTTTGTTGGGCACTGTGTAATCAATGTGTGTCTTAACCTTTGGCCATTATAATGATCACCTTCATCTGAAAACACATATTAATAGACTACAAGGAGACCAGATCTGATCTGTCTATGGACAAGTTCTTGCTGGCTGAGGTCAGTGCAATGGCTGAAATAAAGATACCTCCAAAATCCGTGTCTGTAACCTTGGTCGGTGACCTTTCCTGGACACCGTATCTTTGGAAATCTGATTGGTTGGATTGGCATGGGTCTAGGTTCAGTAGTGCCATTTTAAGGAGAGAGCACCCAGAGAGAGGCATGGATGGAAAGGCAAGGAAAACAGAAATATGAGAGTGAGGGAACTCAATGCTGGGGAGCAGTGAGGATTTCTAAAGCCACTGTAGACAAGGTGTCCTTCTCTAGAACCTTCAGTGTGAGCATGACCCTGCTGGCATCTGAGTTTGGACTTCTATCCTGAGAGGATACATTTCTGTTTTGTTGTTGTTGTGTTATTTTGTTTTGTTTTGTTTTGTTTTTAGGCCATGAGTTTTCTCAGACCCTACTCTGGCAGACCCAGAAAGCAAATGTATTTTTCTCAGTTAGAAACAGGGGAACCCCCAGAACCAAGGAGCCATCTGAGGACACAAGACAGGGAGAAAAATGAATAAATCCTTGTTTCCAAACAGTCCTCACAAACAGGGACAGAAGGCCCAGAGGGGAACTTGATTTTTGTCGGTGTGTAAAGCCAGCTGCCTCTGTAGCTCAACTTAGGGGAGAAAAGGCATTCGCAATGCCGGGATGAAGTCTGCATGTCCAGGTGTGATTGCCTCAGTCTATGAAGGGTTGACTTCACCCCCCTTGACCATATGTGCATAAAGCAAGAGGCTTCCTAAGTGGGTGTGTGATTTCTGTGAGCCCTGTTCTTTCCCAAGAGCCTTTTTTCACTTTCTCTCCCAACCCTGAGTCAGCTTCAGAGCACGGCTTGGATTTATAGAAGAGTGTGTGCAGCCAGAAGTCATTCTAGTTTCCTATACAGGGAATGTGACATGATCCTGCATCATTTCCACAGTTCACTCTAGCAGCTGTGCGCAGAACGAACGCTTCCTGAATTCTCTGGTAAAGATGATGGTGATTCCCACTTAAAACATCACAAATCAATACGCTAAAGATCCTTGGCATGGCCGTAATCATCATTTCAGAATGAGCTATAGGTAAAGCCTTGATAAGCAACCCTTTTCTCCCCCTTACTTTTGATCCACCAAGTAGCCCAGTAAGACAACTCAGATGCCTTACTCCGTGGCTGAGCTGCATTTCGTCATGGTTACTTAGGATTTTATCAGCAGCGGGAGTGTGTGCAGAAGGCCGGCTTTGTTCAGTTCCACAGCTCCCCTGCCAATGCCGCCAAGTCACTTATTTATTTGTATTATTCTATTCCCACTTCAGCATCTTGTCCTGAAGGACAACAATATACAACCCTAATTTTCCTCATCTATCTTTGTGTATACAGAATGCTATTAAGCCTGTCAAAGGAGCTGCACTGTGCCTGTGCTTATGAGTATAATTAAACTCAGACCCTCAATTAGTCATTTTAACCCATATAATGGATAAGCACTTGGTCCCACAGTGCCACTAATTCTAGAGTGACCTTGAAAAAAACCCATCACAAAGTAATGCGAATGATAATCACACTGAGGCTAGAAGACTCTGAGGACTTTTTTTTTTTTTTAATCTGGTTTATTCTTGCATTGGCCACAGGTAAGAAGAGGAAAAATTAGTATTTTCATGTAAGGATTGTACTAGTATTATCCATCTGGTCAAACGAATGTTCTCTTTAATGTTTTATTTAATATCCATACATGCACATAATGTGCTTGGCTCAAACCTCCCCCCCCCCCCTTACCCATTTAATCACTCTCGTCTTCTTACCACATTTACCTCCCAACTTCAGGTGCTCTCTAAAGCTAAGTCTGCTTAGTGCTGTCTGGGGGTAGGGAGGGGAGGGGAGGTTGGGACCACCTACTAGAAGAGAGCCTCTCAAGGCCCATATCCCTGATGGATACTAACTCTCTCTCTCCTCACATGAGTAGCTCCTCAAATGTGGGTGGGATTCCATGGGTCCCTTCCACACCCATGCTTGGATTGTGCCTGGCTAGATCTTATGCTAGTGTTGTGCACACAGACCAAGCCACTTCGAGCTCACGTGTGCAACTGCACGAGCATTTCTGACAACTATTACTCTTGCTACAGACATTCACTCCCTGTGGCTCATACCATCCTTCTGACACCTCTCCTGTGATGATCTGTAAGAAATGTAATATAGATGTCCTGTTAAGAACTGAGCGGCCCACAGATTTGTATTCACTGCATTCTATTCTCTGTATTAGTTGCCTTCTATTACAAAAACAATCTTCCATGATAATGGTTGAGAAAAGCACCCATCTGTAGATACGAAGATAAGAACTCAGAGTGCAGTTTGTCATATGTCTATTTAACAGAATAATAGTACAATGTCCTCCCCACATCCTAGGATCCAGTTTTTGGGGGGCCTCATTAATGGTTCTGGGGTTCAATGTTATGAAGTGGTCTTTCAATCCAACCAGAAAGTAATTGGCTACTCCCATAACAATTATGCCACAACGGCACTACTGTTCATTACTTGGCAGGTTAGTTGTTACTGTAATGTATGGTTCACAGCTAGGTACTGCTGCTGATGTGTCATTTCCCCTCATAACATTCAAAGAACCTTCCAGAACTACAAAAGGTGGCCAGCGGGACAGAACCTTCCCATCTGTACCAGGATATGGGCATGTGCCAGCTGCATGGGGTAGTCTTGACCTGGTGCTTGGCATGGAAAAGGAATTTCTCTGTGAGTGGTAAACAGGTACTGCACATAGTTTGCTCCCTTCCCTCTTTTCCACATCTGGGGCATCTCCTCCCTGCTTGCTTCTCACTGAGGGTCTAGTGTAGGTGGGACACAGCTTTCCTGAGTCACACCTCAGTAGCAGAGGTCATCCAACATAAGGGCACAGAGGTCAGTGGTGAAGAACCAGGGGTCTGAGGACCCATCAGACTAAGTGTGTGCTGGCTATCTAGCAGCCACATCGGTAACACCCCATCACTTGTACCCACCTTCCTTAGCGCAGACAGCAGAAGGTAGTCAGTGATTTATGCTTGCTGAGAATCTATGTCAAAGCATCATAGGTGGTGTGGCTGAAGTCACTGGATCTGTGTCCTCACCGCTGTGTGGCTGGAAGTCAGATATCAAAGTGCCTGTGGACTGATTCCTCTAGGGCCCTCTCCTGAACTAGCAGACTCCTGTCTTCTGCTGGATCTTCTTCATATGCTCGTCTCTGAGGGCATCTGTACCCGCACCTTCTTTTCTTTCAAAGACATCAGTCAGACTGTGCTAAGACCAAAGACTTTATTCTAACCAGATTGCCTCATTTTTAAAGACCCTGACTTTATATACAGTCGTACCCTGGGATGCTCTAGGTTAAGAATTCACTTTGAATTTCAGAGACACACTCAGGCTATGGTAATGCTGTAACAGTTGGATTTCTCTGTTTGGTCTCACTTTAGACAATACTGCTTTTGGTTTGGTTTGGTTTGTTTTAAAAACAAGCACACAGAGTAATGGGGTTAATTATGCATGCTCATACATGCTTTTGTTCTTTGTTTCTCCTTTCTCCCTTTAATGCCCCATTCCAGATTCATGTCCCCTGTGTTCTATTACTATCTTTTCTCTCCTCTCTCCCTTCTATTGTGTTCCTATTTCTGCTTTCACAGCCTATGGTCACTCTATAAATATATATGTGCCTGCATAAAAAATTAAAACCTAGGATTTGCATATGAAAGAAAACATGTTAATTTGTTTTTCTGAGTCTGGGACGGTTAATATGGTAATTTCAAGTTCCATCCATTTCCCTACAAATGTCATAGTTTTGTTGTTGTTGTTTTTTTCCAAGCTGAACTTAATTGCATTGTGTATTATGTACCATATTTTGTTTGCCCATTTATCTCTTGATTGCCATATAGGGTCTGTTTCCTACTTATCGGTATCTCTGTGCCTGAAAGTGGTGTGACTAGATCATATCATTGTTTTGAGAAACCACTAAATGGATTTCTACCATTTCCAGCTTACCTCCCATCCAGCAGTGGGCAAACATTTCTTTTTCCTCACACCCACCAGTATTCACTGCCACTTGTTTTCTTTTTGTTATCCATTTTGACTGAAATGAATGGACTCTCAGAGAAATTTTAATTTGCATTATTCTGATGGCTAAAGATAACTACCTACTTTTAAAAATGTTAACTGGTCAGTCATTTGTTTATCTTATGTACTAAGAACTAGCTGCTCAGTGCATTGCCGCATTTATTAGTTGGTAGTTCGGTTTTTATTTGGCAGTATTTATTTTAGGCAGTTCTTTATATCTATTCTATATGTTAACGCCTTCTGAAATACAGCTGGCCATGGTTTCTCCCCCTCTGTAGCTGGTCTGCTCACTCCGCTGATCGGATACCTCACCTCATTCTTACTGGGCAGAAGTCTTTTGATATCATGGAATTTAAATGAGAATGTGTCATTTTTGGAAGTAATATCCTGAGCTATTAGAGTCCTTGTCAGAAAGTGCATGCCTATGCCTGAATCTTGAAGTGTACCCTGTTTTCCTTGAGTACTTCCAGCATTTCAGGTTGTAGATTAAAGTCTCTGATACATTTTTATTGATTTTTTTTTGGTGCAGAATGATATCTAATTTCGTTCCTTGGTTGGTGTATACATCAAGTGTTGTCAGCACCATTTGTTGAAAAGGTTGTATTTTTTTCATGTGAATGCTTTTTACACACCCATGTAAAAAATATATATGGTTGTAGCTGTGTATGCTTGTTTCTAAGTGTTCTCTATTCTATCCTCTAGATGTCTGTGCTAGTATCATTCTCTGTTTGACACTATGGCTCTGTGGTATAATTTGAGGCCAATTATTGTGAAACATCCGGAATTATTATTTTTTTCTATTTATATCTGAATTATTTTTTCTTGGTTTGAGGAGAATGCCTTAGAATTCTAATGGGGAGTGCATTCAATCTGTGCACTCCTTCTGGAGATATAGCCATTTGAACACAATTCATTTGACCAGTCCATTAGCAAAGAAAGTCTTTGCATAACCAAGTATTTTCATTAATTTCTACTTCCAGTGTCTTAAAGTTCTCATTGTGTGCATCTTTTACCTCATTTGTTAGGTTTGTTCCTAAGTATTTTTAAGCTATTCTAAATGGGCTGTTTTCCTAACTTCTTTCTTAGCAGGCCCATGATTGTATTTAGGAAAGCTATCAGTTTTTGTGTGTTGATTTTATATGTTGCAAATTTGGTGAAAAGTATTTATCCGAACTAAGTTTTTGGGTGGAGTCTGTGAGTTCTTTTCAGCATCAAATCACATTATAAATAAGGATAATTTTCTGCTGCAACTGGATGTGCAGGAATGTATTGGAGCAGGAGGAGCTCCCCTTTTCTAAAGACAAGGGGAGAGGGGAAGGGGTGAAGAGGGTGGGAGGCAGGAACTGGGAGGAGAGGAGGGAGGGGGACATGATTGGAATGTAAAGTAAACATAAATTATAAATAAATAAATAAATAAATAAATAAATAAATAAATAAATTTTTAAAAAGCAAAAAAAAAAAAGGGGGGGGATAATTTGTCTTTTTTTCCTATTTGTATTTCCATTTTCTCTCCTATATTGTGCTGGCTAAGACTTCAAGCACTATGATGAATAAGAGTAGAGAGACAGTAGACACCTGGGCTGGTTCTAGACTTAGAGGAAACCTCAGATTTCCCTCATTTAATATGGTGTTGGTCATTTTCTCATAGATAGCCTTCTCTGCATGGATGTCTTTTCCATCTCTTCCTATATCCTGTAGGACTTTTATCATGACGTCGTGCTGAACACTGCCAGATGAATTTTCTGGATCTGTGCTTCACTCTGTTTATATCATGTGCTACATTCATTGACTTACATATGCTGAACCAAATCTTGCAATTTTTGCATCATCATCAAATTAATTGGTTTATAGTGTTTTTTGTTGGGTCTTTATCTGGTTTTGGCATCAGGATAATTCTGGTTTTGTAAAACGGCTGTGGTGGTGTTCTTTCCGTTTACATTTTCTAGAAGAGTTTGAGAAGTATTAATGTTATAGCTTCCTTAAAACAGTGATAAATGGGCATCTCTCTGATGTAGGTCATGACCCTAAGAAGAACTTAGTACTGTTGTTTTGTTAAATTCACATGCCACCAAACTGCCTTTTAAGCATCTTGTAACTTTGTTTCTGGTATTTTATTGGTTGATTGTGAGACTCTAAGGAGTGTGGAAAGCCTGTCTGTCCACTCAAGTTTTCTTTTGTATGCTAAGGATACTGTTCCAGGTCCCACAGCACATTTCCCATTATCCTATATAACTCATCCAAGCAATGGTCTGAGAGTTGTCATCTTTGGTAAACATCTCACTTTGGCATATCTCTCTAGCTCCTAGTAACTTCTGCCAATTCTCCATGAGTGCCTTATCCAGCCTTCGGTCCCATTTCAGTAGCCCTGATCTTCTCTTGACATTTGTGTCAGCTGCCCTGGAGAACATGTCACAGGCAATAGTATGGGGTAGCCAGTTGCCAGAAGGTTGGTTCCTTATTTCTGGAGAAATTCTACCTCAGCATAGTTTTTTTTTTTTTTTCCTTTAGGTCTTTTGCTTATAGGAATGAGAAGCTATTGGGTTTTTAATCTTATCTTTTAACTTTCTGCAGCCATCGCTCAGATGCTCCTTATAATCTGCTTATATACCTAGATGCTGACATGGTGATAAATAACTTTTAATGCGCTAAAACCTTTGTATATCAATATCATGCTGACCAGCATGAAGTATACTTGATTCATTATAAAATATAAACAAAATGCTTATTTTATAACCTAAGTAAAAGTAGTTAATGTTACCTTTTTAGGTTCTATTTCCAAGTAGTAGTGATCATAACTAGAGGCTGTGAAAATGTCACGTATACAGGCTTCCCTGTTCATTTTCCTACCCCCACAAGATGAAGCTATGGTTCAGCACGGTGGCAACATGTGAGGCAGAAATTCTCAGCCTACTCTACTTTTCCCAGAAGTTAATGACCATAGAATGACTTCTTCCAGTCAGTTAGTGAATGGAGACATCATATTGTATAATACCAGTATAGGCCCCTCACTCTGCAAGCAAGACAGGCAAGCCCCTCTAAATACACACCTGCATATTTGTTGTGACATAGATATGCTGGCACAATGCAGAGTTGGCCCTCTAAGAAATCGAAAAGAAATTAGCAGTTCACACAATGTATTTACTGAGAGGCCACACCTCTGAGGAACCAAGAGAGCCATCAAAGCCTGGTCCTGGTTTCCCTCAAATGAGGAGAAAAGGGAAGGAGAGGGAGGAGGAGAGGAAGGAATGAGGCAAAGAGGTGCACTCTGGAATGTCTTAGCCTGACAGAAGTCATCCAGCCACACGGGAGAGTTCTTTTAGCCCAGTCATCCTTTACAGGAGTCTCCCAGAGATGAGCTTGCCTTGTGGATGCTGCTGAGGTCTGTCAGCTCCAGCATACATGGGAGGCGCTGGCTCTGGTGTGAAGGCAGAGTCAGTGATGGATTTCAGGACACAGCAGCCAAGGCCCATCAGTCAGTGACACTCCTTCATCTGTAATCTGGCAGCACTCTCGCGGAGCCCACGGCAGCATCTCTGTCCTCCATAGACTTAACTGCCTGATGTATGAGTGCATAATCAGGAAGTTGTCTAGTGAAATTCTGACAAGAGCAGTGTGTTATATCAACTGAAAGTGTGGTTCTCTCTGTGAATATACCTTCGAACCTCCCTCCATGTCCCAGGCCACAGAGTATGTGCTGTGGTTATGCTGGTGAGCAACTGGATGGTATCCACAGGATTAGCAGCAGACAGCCTGGCCTATCTAGCGTGGGTTAGACAGATGGGTTGGCTTCTCAAATTCACACGTCACAAGACAATACTGTGCGTGTGTTTGTCTGTGTGTGTGTTTGTATATATGTATGTGTTTGTGTGTGTATACATGTATAAGCTACAAGGTAGTGTTAAGTGTCTTCCTCAGTTTCTTGCCACCTTATTTTTTGATACAGGGTATAGCAGACTAACTGTCCTGACTGTCTGACCAGCCAATCCCATGCATCTTCTGTCTGTCTCCCCATAACTGTGATTACAGATATATGCTGACATTCTTGGATTTATTTCGTGTTTGCTGTGTATATAGTTACAAAGCTCTGTCTTCATGCTTTTATGGAGAGGACTCGTTGTAATTATTCAAGTTCTTTCCAGCATTCATATTTCATGAACTAATAAATTGGACCACTTTTCCCCAAACATGTGTTATTTTCCTTAGCCAGGAAAGGTGAACACATAATGAATTCACCTTAAAGACAAATTATTAGAATAAAATATAGCATCATGCCATTCATTCCAGCTTATAGACAATAACTAAAGTTTCTTTTCTGTTTTTTTTTTTTTAATTTGCTTGTAAGTATTTGCTGCTTGTCGTCATTTTTCTAAATAGCTCCATGTCTAGAGAAGTAGAAAGAACCAGACTTCCTGATGGTTACTACAGTCTCTGTGAGTTCCTCTGAGCTTTTAGTTGATTCTTTGGGCCCTCTACCCCTCTGGCTCCTCCAGTCCTTCCTCTCCCTCTTCTGCAGAGTTCCCCAGGCTCTACCTAATGTTCTGATGTGGGTCTCTGCACATTCCTTCATTCTTATCTGAAAGTCAGGCAGAAGATTCTGGAAGTACTAATTTAAAACTTTTCTGAAGTGAAGGCAAACCAGCAGGAAGACTGTCCTATCTAGCTTTCACATGCTATGCACAAGTTCTTTTTTTTTTTTTTTCTGGAAGGTTAAAATAACAATACTTAAGGATAATGTGTGTACAACAGGCTGGTACCCTTATTCTTGTGTTGATGGGCTTCTGTACTTTCCTGTCTGTGTTAGGAAAGTATTTCTCAGTCTCCTGGCCTGCTAAGTTAGGGGACAGACATGCTGGGACTTCTGATTAACCCATGTCCTTCATTATTTTCCCCGGGAGGCGCCGAAGCCGCATTATTCCCCATTAACAAGCTCTGTACCAGCACGGAAGACATGATGCCACAGAGGCACAGACTGGAGCTAATGAATTCCTACAAGTAATTGCATTTCTCTTAAGGTAGCTTATCACGGGAAGGATGCTATGCTAGCGCAAAGAGTTCATGTGAGAATGGCTACACCCAGGAGAGGCCAGCCAACTCTTCATGCTATCTGACGTTCTGTGTGGATTTCATGTCGTGACCATTGTTCTTTCTGAGCTTGCTAACTGCAAGCTAACTTCATTAAGCAGATGAAGGTACTGTCACATGGAAGTGTTGCCACCAGAAGTGGTCCCAAGTGCTCTCACAGCTCTCCGTTTTGCACCAGGGTGCATCAGGTGGGTGGAGCAAATGGAGCATACTGAAAAAGGTCATTGAGTCAACAGAGAGTAAAAAGCACTGTGCCCTTTTTGAGTCTGCCAAGAGGCAGAGCTTCTGGACTGTCACAATGAGTGAGCACCTGGGGATGTGGGAGGAGCCTGGCGCGGTCCTAGGCTCAGAGTCTGGCACCACCTGAAGGTCAGGCTTTCTCCCTAGCATGTGGAAAGTAGCATCAATAAGCTACTCTCTAGGACAGAAAGGGATGTTATTTATTTCCCACTATGAGTAGCACTATCTTTTGGGCTAACAAACATGATTAAGGGCGTTTGTCTTTGACCCCTGTCACTCCTAAACAGATGAAATAGATGGACAGGGCAGCACTCCCCCAGTCAGATGGGGCACAGTCTCATCCAGCCCTGAAGCAAAAGTTTAAAGGAGGGATTCTCCGAGGCTAATTCTTTTTTGAGGGCAGACCACTGAGATAGATCACGCTCTTATTTGTTATCGAACACCCAGTGGGGAAGCTGTGAAGCTGTAGGAGACCTTAAGACACCATATGTGAGCACCTACCTCAGAGCTTGAAGCATGCAGCAGCTCCCACCTCCCACTGAGGACAAGGAGGATGGCAGAGAAAGGGGCCACTTTCCCTCTCACCTTCCAGGCTTCTTCCTTTCTTTAGAAACTCACTGAGCTGCAAGGACTCATTCAGGAGACCCTACAGACCAAGGAGCATAGACTTCTAGAGACCCAGCTCTTCTGGCCTGAGCACGATGCTGTCTATGAGCTCTTATTAGTGTCCATTCTGACATCGTATCAATGTCCATGAAGAAAGGATTGTCCATCAGTGAGGAAAAACTTGGTTTAGCCCTCCGGTGTCCAGCCTAACAGTTGTCCCTCTGAGTAGTGTTGTTGTGTTTGCAATAGCAGCCTCCTTGCTCCCTCTCTGGTCCAGCAGAACAATTAGACCCAAGAGGTAACTTTTGTCATGATTCTCCATCCCACGGGCATTTTCTTTACTTTTGTTTCATTTTGTTTTCATAAAAATGAAATCAAGTCTTCTAGCATGAAACTGATTGATTTTTATAAAGTTAAAAAATCAATGGAATTTTACATGCTCAAGCTATACTACAAATGGCTTGTACATAATTCCAACTGATATTACTTCCAAAGGGAGCCATGTCCGGTTAAGCAGACAATCTTCATACCTTCTCTGCAGGCCTGGAAGTTACCAACCTGTGCTTTAATTTTGTGGATTTATCTGTTCTGCATATTCTGTATCAATGGAATCATGCAATCCATGGAGTTTGTCTGCTTTCATGTAGCATATGTTCTAGATTCATCCATATTCTGGTTAGTTTTTGTGAACAAGAAAGCAAATAAGAACACATATATCAGTAGTTCACTCCATTATGTGTCTGAATATTGCCTTGTGGATATACTGTTAGGGGTACCTACTCATCCATGGAGTTTGGCTATGTGCATTTGGGGCACTAGAAATAACCCCAATGTTAGTGCCCCGGTATGGGCATTGTTTTTAATCATTTAGTGTCCATACCAAAGAGCAGTATTGCAGGTTCACATAGAACTGGGGGTATAGATGTTCAAGAAAAAAAAAGAATGTTTTTTCTGGCTTTTCTTCAGTGTTTTGGGGTATGTGGACTGGCAATGCATTTGGAAGTTTAGATAACCTCATTTCACACATCATTTCACTTTTCTTCTTTCTTCTTTTCATAGGTTGGCTAACATGACCCTTGTCTTCATAGCAATGTGCATGAGTTCTTAGAATGAAAGGACTGTCTATCAATGGGGGGAAAGTTGGTCCAACCCTCTGGTGTCCAGTCTCATAGTCGCCCCTCTGCCTCTATGTTGCTAGGTTTGCAATAACAGTCTCCTTGCTCCCGCTCTGCACACTAGGTCTAGATCTGCCCTATAAGCTTCATTTATGACCCCAAGAACATAAAGAACTTTCTTCTTCATGCCTCCTCACATATCAACTTAAACATACCCTGTCCATAGGCCTTCTGTGGCAAACTGAGGCCTCCCTGGCCCCTCTCAGGTCTTTATTACCTTTGATGATGTGCTTCTCACATAGGCCCTTGCCTTTGTGCCCAGGGAAGACCAACCACATGACAACCTGTATTCCCAAGTAGCTAAAGATCATCACTCATCACCAAGTCATTCCCCCTAAAATATCACCATTCACCTGGCAAATGCCTAGCTCAGCAACTGAAGAAATGACTGAATCCCTTGATGTTCCTTCAGTGGCTGCCGCACTGCATGCCTGATAACTACTCTGTGACCATTCTCCCCAATGCAAGGAAATCTGCAAATTTCCTAGATACTCAGAAGATAGCCCCAGTTTCATATGGAGCACTGCATGACCTCAAGTTTGTGCATGAGAGCCATATTATGCTGACTTACTTTCCAGTGCGTTTGTGGCATATCCACTAAATGAAGCCCCTGCGTTAGTTAGTTCTACAGAATGGCAGAACATTTTTTCTCTTAACACAGTCATCACTGCCCTGTTCAGTATGTATTGTCCTCCCAGTTCATTCTTCTTGCCCTTGTAAAAGGGGACCCTGAAGGAACACAGAACAACTGGCTTCAACACAGCCAGGGAACAAAGAATATCTTCCTAGCATTTACCATCTAAGGAATTTGAGCCTGACCAAGAGCAATATGGAAGATCTTGGAGAAGACTTATATTTCACTGTATGTTTTCTAAGAATCATTGTGGTGGTTTCATGGAGCTTCCGAGGGAATGAGGAAGGAGGAAAGAGTAAAGACTACATGGGAGACAGAAGATGGTAGGTGGGTAGGTAAGGCAGCGGCCATGGAGGGAGACTGGCAGGAAGCTGTGGAGCTGCAGCTGGCTGATTGTGCCAATTGAATGAGGTTTTGGGAAAGAGTCAAGGACTAGAAGAGTATGCAATTGACGAGTATCCTGAAATATGACAGAGTAACCGTTAGGAAAACCTCCAAATCGGTCAGTCTCTGGTTAACACTCCAATCTTTATCCCCATTCCTCTCTCACACGCACTCTCCTTCCCTTCCTACTCCCTCACTCCTGCTTACTTCCCTCGTCCCATCTCCTCCTCTTTTGCATCACTTGACCATATTAGCCACAGATACACTTTGGGAAGGCCTGTGTTTTTCTCATATTCTTTCTTTTCTATTCATCACTAACTTAATCCATGGTCTCCACGGCAAATAAATTCACAACTAAAGGGAAAAGAAATTGTGCAGCCTGCTGTGACAAAGTACTTTCACTTGTATAATTCAAATACAACAGAAATTTGTTCCTGTCCTGGAGGCTGAGAATATGGAGGAGCCAACATGGTCTGTGTCTCATGATGTCTGCTTTCTGCATCAAACATGATGCCTTCTTTCTGTGTCTTCAAATGGGAGAAAGGACAAACATGTTCCCCTAGGCCTCTTTTATATGAACACTGATCCTATTGATGAGGGTTTCACTCTTCTCCTAATCACCTTTCAGAGGCCTCACCTCTGTACACCTTGGAGGTTAGTTTTAACATATGAATTTCGAGTAGAATAAGGGATAACACAAGTATTCATACCTTTGCATTGGCCAACACTACTGTAAAGGTAGACATCATTCCCAACCCACCTTCAAAATTCAGGTCAGTTGGAGGGTGGGGATTTTCTCTTTATTGCTTGTAACTGCATTAAACCACAGTGCTCCATGTCTCACCTTATAGAGTAGCCAGGTTGATAGAGAGTGTCACGGACACACAGCCCTTCAGAGGTGTGCATGTGCAACAAAAGACAGGGACCTATTCTTTGAAGGCCACAGCAATTTGTAATTTCTTTGAACTAGGAATAACCTAATGTTGCATATTTAATTTGTTTCACATTCTATGAGAATATTCCATGGTGGGCACTTGTGATTAAAATTAAAGTGACACACTATGTTTCTTGGGAATTTCAGCAAATTATCAGATTAAGTGAAGTCATTTGATGCCTTGACTAAGCCATGGAATTCAGCTCTTCATAGCCATCTTGTGACCTGCTTAGAGTGGTGCTTTGTGAACACTCAAAGAGTCTTTGCATTCGTCCTTGTGAGACCTTGCATTTGACCTTTTATGACCTTAGATTTTCAAAGCATCACCCCTTCCACAGCCACAGCAGTAAAATGAGATGATGTAGCCTGTACTACCATTTTCCTACACTCACACTGAGTGCCAGCCATCTGGTGGCAGTAAACTGGGGGGAGCTACCCTGAGGTGTTACCTAGAGCTGGTGAGAATCTTGCTCAGATTGAATTGCTGCAACAAGAGGCATCTAAAAATTCTAATGACTGTCTCCCATCTTATTCAGAGCATCTAAAATGTACCCATGAGAAGAAGCAGAAGGCTGGTCTAATATTCATTAAGGCCTTACACGGGAATCTTAAGATGAACATTTATGTAAACTCACATGGTGAGTTTCAGGCTCTGATGAGTTGTCATGACATATTACTGAAAACTGGAGTCACAGAATGTACAGTTTTATGACCACAGAGTTCTGTGCCCCAGAAGTACAAGAGACTTGCTTGATTTCTCTGCTTGAAATTGGTTGTGTTTGATACTAAGGTGTCCACTGTTGGGCTCTTTCTGAGAAACTCTGGGAAGATCTCATTTTTAGGCTCAACCAGCTGTTAACCAAATTCAGTTCCAGGCAACTGCAGAGTGACAACCATATTTCCACACTGGCTGCTGAACAGGAAGAGCTCTCAGATTCTAGAGGCCCACCATTGTGTTTCCTGCTCCTTTAACCTAGAAGCCACATGGAGACCCTTCTGTGTTCTGCTGTCCATCTCTCCTGCTCCCCTTTATTCCACAGCTCTTGCTTCACCTCTTTTATCTTCCTCTTCTACTTGGAAAGGTTAGGGTGATTACACAGAGCCTGGCAGAATAGTCCAGAAACTTAAGGTACTATCTTCAAGGCCTATCCTCTACCATGTCTAGATTTGTATGTCATTCAGCCAAGAGGTAAAAATCTCAGAGGGACACCTTTAGACTTCCTCCTACCATGAATAACAAAATGTTCAGATGAACCACATGGCAGCCTTGCTTTTGAGAAGCATTGACTCAGCTTCTCATTCACTTCTTCAGTATACCATTCTTTTAAAACTTGTTATTTATTCTTTAGTGTTTCATGCATGAATACAATGAATTTAAGTTGTATCCATTCCCCATGTCCTTTCCCAACCCCTTCCAGACCCTTTGCCTACCTCCCAACCTCATGTCTTCTTAGCTTCTTCCTCTTTTTCTTCATCTCTTTAAAATCTCACTGAGTACTTGGCAGTACCTTTTCAAGTGTAAGTGTAGGTGCTATCCATGGCAACTTGGGCAGTCTTCCACAAGCTATACCTCTAAAGAGAACTGACTCTTCCTTCCCCCATGGCAGTCATTTGCTAGTTGTTCATCAGCTAAGGCTAAGGTATCATGAGTCCCTTCCTGTTCCAAGCTGGAGCGTACAGTTCTTAAGTAGAAATTCAGACCAGTTTATGAACTTAAAGACCTCAGTGGTGCTTGTAAGAATGTAATGTTAGCGTCCAGCTGCTGCTTCTACCACGATACTTCCGTTCCCACAGATACTGACTAGCACCCTCCTGAGATGTCACCTCTGAATCTCTAGCCAACAGACTCCCAGGGAAGTAAGTTAACATCAGAGGTGCCTGGTATGATGACTACATACCTGCACCCCACCCACTTCCCTGACTCCAACCTAGGAAACTCATCATTTGAGTGCTGTGAGTCCATCACAAACAGCAAAATTTCAGAAGGAAAAGGACACCCGGAGTAACAGAACATGGGAGGCTGCTTATTCCGGTCATTCCACCCTGCCCTGCAGGGCAAGAACCCTGAACAGCATGTCAGGCAAATGCTGATGGCAGCGGTTAGGAGGGCGGGCAGCAGCACTGTGGAGAGGGGAAGGTCCAGAAGCTCATTCAATACTTTTCTCTGAATATACGTTCAGGGTTCTTATAGTTGCTCTTGGTACCCAATAAACTATCAGTGTGTGGTCAAAGCAGTCATGCAAATAAAGAACATGCCTGAAGGAAAACTGAGCATCTAAACAAGTGTGCTTACAAAACAAATACAGCCTCAATAAATCTTTGAAGTACAGTTTGTTAAAGTTTTTTTCAAATAAGTAAATTTAAAATACATGACTACCTATAGGGAACTGGGTGAAGAATAGAAATGAAGACTAGAAATGGAAGTGAAATACTGGCTGGCTTTAATATCTATTAATAATCCAGACTGCCAGATCTTGAGAGTCTTCAAACACAATCTGAAATCTACCAGGCAGGTGGCCAGTTCCCAGTGGTCCTTATTTGTCACTTTAGTTCTTCTGGTCCTCAGAAGATGTAGTGGTACAGCCTTTAACCCCAGCACTGGGAAAGCAGAGGCAAGTAGATCTCTGTGAATATAAGGCCAGCCTGGTCTACATAGTAAGTTCCAGCACAGGCAGGGCTATGTAGAGAGACCCTGTCTCAAAAAACAATAAAACCCCCAAAAGCACACAAACAAAGTGCAACAAAAACAAACAAATCCATGGAGGGTTGATAATGAAACAACTTGTATTATATCATTATTTGATGCTTATGTTCCTGGAGGCTCAGTGAAGTTAATATTCAATTTATATCTTCAGTGTTTCTGTCTATGTCACACACAGCTCTCACTTTAAAGGAAACAAAGGATAGTTTATTCTTGAGCCAAATATGCATGACCACGCCCCTGGAAACACAGATTCACATTCCAACATGCTAAGGGGCTCATGAAGCTTTTATAGCTACAGAACAAAAGAAATTCACAAATCAAACCATTTTCCAAACACAATAGTGGGAACATCAAGTTATACAAAAGGGGAGACTCTATTATAGGCTTCAGATTCTGTCTGATGATATTCTTAGCTTCGAGTTGAAGATCTACAAAGTTAACACATTCAAAAAGGTTATATCTGATAGTCACAAGTATGTTAGATCATAGAGAGAAATGGGCAATGTGTGGCTATTAGGAGGCTGATGATAGCCCAAGGTGATCTGACCCTGAATCTGTAACATTTCAAAGCAGCAAAATCACAGTTCTACTTCATCAGTCAGTGCCCCAGCTTCATTACTCTGCTGTGATTAAAAACTCAGGACAAAGACATAACTTAGAGGACCACAGTTCCAGGTTGTAGCAAATCATTGAGGGAGAGTCAAAGCAAGAACTGGAGCCCCTGGTCACTCCACATCCCCAGTCAAGAGCGGAAGGAAATAAATGCATGCAAACTCATTTGCTTTTTTGCTTCTGCTGAGCTTGATCTCTTCACTCATATACAGTTCAGGACCCCTCGCCTAGGGAATGGCTTTGCCCATGCTGGTCTGAGGCTGCCCGCATCAATTAATTCAGTTAAGACAATGCCCCAAACACACCCACCAGCTAGCCCAGTGTAGAAAATACTTGAGACTCTTCACAAGTGATCATATACTGTGTCAGATGACAATTGAAGTCAATCACCACAGCACTGTAGAGTCTTCAACACCGTATGAGTTTCTGCTGGGAACATTAGTTTCCATGCCCTAGTATATTAATTTATATACATATACATCTGCATAGTATATAAAACATTTATATATGTCTAATATATATATTTCAAGTTTTCTGATTTCTCTTATGAAATCACATCTGGCTGATGAATAATTTGCATTAGCAGAAAGGGAAGAAAACACTTGCTTTTATTAAGTTTTGAAATTAGTTTGCTTTGAATCTTTGGCTTTTTTCTTTAGCTGTCCTTGCATTTATAGCTGGGCCATCACTAGCTTCTTATTTAGCATGGTGTAAATGGTGGCAGCAGTGGTGTGTGAACTTCACAAAAGCAGAGTTGCCAGATCTGTAGCTAACACGGAGGCTTCCATATGTGAGACACCCTGGTTTCCAAGCCTATCTCAAACATGTAAGTAGAATTCTTTGTACGTGAGTGTAATCAAAGAAGGTGAGCGCTGTCTGCAATTGAACCACGTGTTAACACTCCAGATTCCAGACATGGTCCCCAGAAGACCAAAGGCCAGAGAGCACAGCTCATTCTTCTAGTACAGCCACACAGGAAACAAATGTGAACACTGTGGGTGTGTTTGGGGAGCACACAGGACCACATGCACAATTAGGTTCCCAGTTAATGGTTTTAGCCACACAGCATTCGTGTTCTTATCCTTATGATTTCCCTGTAATTTAGCCCAATGGAAAACTCTTAGAAGACATTTCATGGAGCAGTTAACTCTGTGGCAACCATCTAGTCTAATTGGAATCATGTCGCTAAAGCCCCAGGTAGTACTTGACAGTGAAAGGGTGTATTTCAACTCAGGTACCTCTGGTTCTGCTTCTGGCTTCCCTGGAACAATGTTCCCTGATGCATGGCTGACTGCAGAAGGCACACACCCAGGCAGCCTTAAAAGGGACAGTGTTAAATCGGCAGTGAAAGAGGAGCTCATCCGTCGCCCTCTGATATTTTTCATTTATGAGGGGACCTGGGGGTGTGGGGGAGTGCATGCAGTGAAGGCTCTGAGTACTGAGTAGCAGCAGGGGTCTTTGCTGGCCTCAGTGGGTAGCTGGTCTTTGGCCACTGAAGCATTCTGTCCCTGCAGTTCAGCAAAGCAATTACCAAGCTCTCCTCCTCTTGATTTATAAAGAAATTGCCTTCCTCAGGGGGAGACCTTCAGAGGCACAGTAATCCAAACAGCTAGACTATGCTAATCCTTTAAAAATTAAGGAAAGTAGATTCTCAGGAAACAGTTCTGGGTGGGTTGTGATGAGGTACCATTTGTACTCAGCTGTGGAGAGAGAGGGGGTGGGGGAGGAGGGTCAGGAGCCTTAAGTAAATTCAGGCTCCCCAATGAAATATACAGAGGTGTGGTAATCCTAACATCGTTAATATTGCTTGATATGTATGCCTGGGATTTCAGATAACGTTTTTAAAAGCTTTGATCAGTTTCAATTGGCACACAGCTAATAGCTTTGGTTATGGAATTTTCATATATAAGTTTTTAGTTGATCCCTCCCCCCCCTTTTACCCCAAGTTTGTCCCTGCTTGCAGCTCTGCTCCTCTGGGAACCTCCTTTGTGCTTTCATGTCACATGTGCTCAGTTATAAACACATACGCATGCTCATGCTTCCTTGAAACCACTTCTTCCCTATTTGGTTTCTTAATCTGCACCCCAAAGGTACACTGACACACACACACATGTGCACACACACACACACACACACACACACACACACACACACGAATATCTGGTATTAGAAGCAAACGTCTATATTTGAGAAAGAACATGCAGTGTTTGTTCTTCTGAGGCTGAGTTACATTACTTAACATAGTGATTTTTAGAATGACCCCGTTTCCTAAAAATTTCATAATTTCACTTTGCCTTAAGGCTGAATAAAAATCTATTATGTATATGCACCATTATGCATGTTTCATTCTACATTCATCTATTGGTGGATAGCTGGCATGGTTCTATTACCTTGCTATTATTTACATGAGCAGATATCCTTGCAATAGGACAGGGAGTCAGTTGAGTATATGCCCACAAGTGCTATCGCTGGGTTATGTGGTAACTCTAATCTTAGCTTGTTAAGAAACTTCATACTGATTTCTATAGTGGCTAAACCAGTTGGCACTCCAGCCAAGAGTGAGGAAAGACTCCTCTTTGCCCCACATTCTGGGCAGAATTTGTTGTCATTCTTTTTTATTTATTTTTTAATGATAGTCATTCTGACTGGAACATGATGGAATCTTTTTCTAGTTATTACTTTTATTTTATTTTTTACTTATAACTTTATTTAGTTGTTCACTTACATCCCAATCATAGTCCCCATCCTCCTCCCCTTCTGGCTCCACCTTCCTTCCCTCTTCCTCCTTCCCCCCACCCCTCAGGAAAGGGGGGCCTTATATTAACACACCCTTAGCACTTCAAGTTGCATCTGGACTGAACACATTCTCTTCCACTGTGACCTGGCAAGGTAGCCCCACCAGGGGGAAGTGATTGAAAAGCATGCAAGAGTCTATGCCAGAAATAGCTGCCCCTCCCCTTACTAGGGAACCCACAAGATCAAGCTGCCCATGGGGTATACATGTGTAGGGGGCCTAGCTCCAGTCTGTGCATGATCCTTGGTTGGTGCTTCAGGAACTCCGCCCCCTGAGGCCCAGGCTAGTTTGCTTTGTTGGTCTTTTGGTGAAGCTCTAGTCCATTCCTTCTATCCTTCCCCCAACTCTTTTTCAAGCCTCCCTGCACTCCACCCAGTTTTTGGCTCAGCATCTGTTTCAATCCTTTGCTGGTTGGAGCCTCTCTGAAGAGGCTTCTGTCATGTGTGATGCAAAAATACTCAATAAAATATTCACAAACCAAATCCAAGAACATATCAAATACACCATCCACCATGATCAAGTAAGCTTCAACCTAGGGATGTAAGGATAGTTCACTATACAAAAATCCATCAATGTAATCTAACATATAAACAAAATGAAAGGAAAAAAAATCACATGATCATCTCATTAGATGCAGAAAAAAAGGCTGTTGACAAAATTCAATACCTCTTCATGATAAAAGTCTTGGAGGGATGAGTGATACAAGGCCCATACCTAAACATAATGAAAGCAATATACAGCAAGCCAATAGCCAACATCAAATTAAATGGAGAGAAACTCAAAGCAATTTCACAAAATTCAAGGCCAAGACAAGACTGCCCACTCTTGCCATATTTCATCACTATAGTACTTGAAGTTCTAGCTAAAGCAACAAGACAACTAAAGGAGAAACAAATTGGAAAGGAAGAAGTCAAGGCATCACTATTCACAAATGGTATGATAGTATACATAAGTGACACCCAAAATTCTACTGGAGAAATCCTACAGCTGAAAAACACCTTCGGCAAATTGGCTGGATACAAAATTAACTCAAAAATGTCAGTAGCCCTCATGTATGCAAACAACAAATAGGCTGAGGAAGTAATTAGGTACACAACACACTTCACAATAGCCACAAATAATGTATTTTAGTTTAACTCTAACCAAGCAAGTAAAAGACCTTATATGACAAGAGTTTCAAGTCTCTGAAGAAAGAAATTGAAGAAGATATCAGAAGAGGGAAAGATCTCCCGTGCTCATGGATCAGTAGGATTAATATAGTAAAAATGGCTATGTTAACAAAATCAATCTATAGATTCAATGTAATTCCCATCAACATATGATAGCATTTCAACAACTGGTGCTGGTCTAACTGAATGTTTACATGTAGAAAAATGAAATAGACCCATATTTATCACCCTGCACAAAACTGAAGTCCATATGAATCAAAGACCTCAACATAAAATCAGAAGCATTAAATTTATTAGAAGAGAAATTGGTAATAACCCTTGAACTCATTGGCACAGGAGACAAATTCCCAAACAAAACACCAACAGCTATGGCTCTAAGATCAGCAATTGATAAATGGGACCTCATGAAACTGAAGAGGTTCTGTAAGGCAAAGGACAGTGTCAACAGAACAAAATGGTACCCAACAGATTGGGAAAAGTTCTTTACCAACACTACATCTGACAAAGGACTATTATCCAAAATATGTAAAGAATTCCAGAAATTAAAAACCAACCGACCAAAAAATCCACTTTAAAAACAGAGTACAGAGCTAAACAGAGAATTATCAATGGAAGAATCTCGAATGGCTGAGAAACACTTAAACAAATGATCAACATCATTAGTCACCAGGGAAATGCAAATCAAAATGACTCTGAGATTCCATCTTATAACCATCAGAATGGCTAAGATCAAAAACTCAAATGACAGCACATGATGGAAAGGATGTGGATGGAGAAAGGGGAACAACCACTTTGGAAATCAATCTGGAGATTTCTCAGAAAACTGAGAATAGTGCTAACCCAAGAGTCAGCCATACCCTCCTGGGCATATGCCCAAAAGATGCCCACTATAAAACAGGGACATTTACTCAACTATGTTCATTGAAGCTTTATTTGTAAAAGCCAGAAACTGGATGTCCCTCAACAGAAGAATGGTTAAACAAACTGTGGTACATTTAAACAATGAAATGCTACTTACCTATTAAAAACAGGAAATCATGAAATTTGTAGATAAATGGATAGAATTGGAAAAGAAAAAAAAATAGACATCCTAAGTGAGGTAACCCAGACCCAAAAAGATGTGATGGAATCTTTTAGTTTGAACTTCCCTGATGTCTAAGATACTGAACAACTTCCTGGATGTTTGTTGGATATTTATGTTTCTTCTTTGAAAATTGTTCCGTTCATTAGCTTATTCATTGATAATTTGAGGTGGGAGGCATTTAATTTTGCATTTCGTTATTTATAGTCTAGATATTTACCCCCAGTCTAAAGTGCAGCTGGCAGAAGTTCTCTTCTCAACACTATCTGATCATTCTTCTTATAGGGAGTTTTTTAGTTAGTTAGTTTGTTTGTTTGTTTGTTTTTGTGCAGAAACTTCATAATTTCCCTCATACCTGTCTGGGCTACTGAAATCCTAGTCACAAAGCTCTTGCCTATACCTCTGTCTTGAAGTGTGTCTCCTGTTTAGCTCAGTCAGTTTCTTTATTTCAGCTTGAATGTGTGTCCTCTATTCTTTTGGAATTGATTTTTTTTTGGGGGGGGGGGGGTAGAGTGATAGATATGGACCTAATTTCACCATTCTTTCGGTGTATATTCAGACAGCACTGTTTGTTGAATAGGCTGTCTTTTCCCCCCAACATAAGTTTTTCACAGCTTTGTCGTATTAGGTGGGCAAAAGCTGTAGGGAATTTTGTCTGCATTTTCTATTGGTCTACAGGTGAATGTCGCACCAGAGCATACTGTCCTTTTCACCAAGGCTTCTGGGGTTAGGTATTGTGATGCCTCCAGCAGTGTCCTTTCTGCCTCCCATCTTTGTTTTTTTCCTTTCCTGCTTTTGTGTTACATCTTTATCAAGACTGTGTAACATGGCAACACAGGTTTTATAGAATGCATTTAGTGGTGTTCCTTCCTTTTTATATTTTGTGTAAGAAGTGTGGCTATTAGAAAAAAAAATGTTAATAGAATTTAGCAGTAATCCTGTATGGTCTTGAACTTTTCTTTATGGGAAAATGTCTAATTACTGTTGCAATATTATTGCTTCTTATAGCTGTCTTGAAATTTTTTACATATCCTGTTTTTAATTTTTATAGATCATATACATTTAGAAATGTATCTTTTGCTCCTAGATTTTCCAGATTTTCAAATATAAATTTTTAAAATGTCCCCTAATGATCTAAATTTCAATGCAGCCTGTTGTAACAACTCTCTTTTAATTTTTAATTGTATTAATTTGGGTCTTCTCTCCTTTTTCCATTGGTCTAGTTTTCCAATTTTGTTAATTGTCTCAAAGAATTTATTTATTTAAGATTTTCTAGAACTTCCTTGTTTGTAATTGCCTTCAATAAAGTTATAGGAGAAATAACCCAAATCCAGAGCAGGAAATGGACTCCAAACAAAAGATGCTTAAAAAGCCACACGTAGACATGAATGGAAAATAATCTTTCCATGGTGTATCATAGTCAAGATGTCAAACATACAGACCCAGATATTATGTTCAATTGTACCATCATTTTCATATGATTATGGGGATATATCTTACTCTCTTCTTCATTTCTTCAATGACCCACTTTAAATTTTAAATTGTATTATTTAATATTCAAGTATTTATGTTGTTTCTAAAGTTTCT
This sequence comes from Psammomys obesus, assembly GCF_907164565.1. Classification (NCBI taxonomy): domain Eukaryota; kingdom Metazoa; phylum Chordata; class Mammalia; order Rodentia; family Muridae; genus Psammomys; species Psammomys obesus. The sequence continues at coordinate 18,045,358 of NW_026594428.1, forward strand.
CTTAGAGTTTATAGTTTTAGTTGACTGTGATTAGATGAGATATAAGGAAGTATTTAGTTTGGGTTTGTTTCACTTTTTTGTTTTTTTTTTTAGGCAGAAAAACTTGCTTTGTGGCCTATGATGTATGTGTTCAAGTTTAGAGAAAGTGCCACATAACTGCTGAAAAGAAAGGGAACCCGTGCTTGTTGGATGTCATAGTCTGCAGATATCTTTTGAATCTATTGATCTGTGGCATGATTATCTCTGACTTTCTTTTCTAAATTTTAATTTGGAAAACCTCCTAAATATGAGAGGAAGCTATTGAAGTCTCCAAAGATCATTTTGTTAGAAGCCATATGATATTTTTATGCCTTTAGTGTTTGTTTTATGATATTGGTAGCCCCAAGATTTAGTGCATAAATATTTACAGTGTAAATATATTCTCAAGGAGTTGTTTTATTTATTAACCTGTAACAGCCCTCATCATCTCTTTCTGACTAGTTTTGTTCTGATTCCTATTTTATGAGATACAAGAACTGATGTGCCAGCTTGTCTGCAGCTTCTGTTTGCCAGGCAAGTTATTTCCATTCACTGCATCAAGGTGTTTCCTGTAGGCAGCATGCAGTTGGAGCTTGTGGTTTGTTTTTTTTTGGGGGGGGGGGCATTGAATCCAGTCTGTGAGTCTGTATTACTTAATTGATTGAGACCATTTGGATTTAAGTTTGTTATTGAGAAGCATTTCCTGTTTACTGTGATTTTGTTAACTGATGTATAGGTTGACTGGATTATTAACATTTCTCTTCTTCTTTCTCTGTGAGTATTAGAAGTTTACTGGTTTGGTGTATTGGACATAATTGATTCCTTTCCAAATTATCTCTATTTATTATTTCTCTCTTGTAATATATTGCTTCCTGTGTCTTCATGAATGAGAACATTTTTCTTTCTATTCCCTGTATATTATTGTTTTAAGAATTTTTTTTTGCAAAGTTGACTTATTTAACATGAATTGTCTTGATTTGTGCTTGTCTTGAAATGTAATTTCTTTTTAACGAATTTTAAAAGACAACTTTGCTAGGTATAGTGATCTTGGTTGGCATTTACTTTCAAGGCTTGGTATATCATTGCTTGTTTTTACAGTAGCTGATGACAGTCATGATGTTATTCTTGCATATTTACCTTTGCAAATGAGCTAGAATTTCTCCTTATAGCTTTTAATATTGTTGCTTTGCATTTTTGATATATTAACTGTGTGTCTTAGTTTGGTTTTTAATGCTGTGAAAAGCCATCCTGACCACAGCAACTTTAAAAAAAAAAAAAGAAAAGAAAACATTTAATTGGGGTTGCCTTACAGATTCAGAGGTTTAGTCCATCATTGTCATGGCAGGAAGCATGACAGCATTTAAGCCAATATGGGGCTGGAGAAAAAGCTGAGAGTTCTACATCTTGATCCACAGGCAGCAGAATGAGACTCCACACTGGGCATAGCTTGAGCATAGGAGACCTCAAAACCTATCTCCATGGTGACACACTTCCTCCAACTTGTTGGCCACATTTACTCCAACAAGGCCACACTTCCTAATAGTGTCACTGCCTATGGCCAGGCATTCAAACACATCAATCTATTAGGGCCATTCTTATTCAAACCACCACATTCCACTCCCTGGGCCCCATAGGCTTGTAGCGATATCATAATCCAAAAATATATTCTGATCCCAGAAGCAGAAAGACACACATGGTATATACTCACTCATATAGATATATAATATAGGATAAACCTACTAAAATCTGTACATCTAAAGAAACTAATCTAGAGGGATGGCTCTGGATAAAATGCTCAATTCCCATCCCGAAAAGCAAAGAGGATGGAAACAAGTTAGGAGCCTCCCACAGAGGGCCTCTGAAAGGCTCTTCCCTGCAGACTATCAAAGCAGATATTGAGACTTGTGGCCAAACTTTGGGCAGAATGCAGGGAATCTTATGAAAGAAGTGAGAAATAGTAAGACCTGGAGAGGACAGGAGCTCCACAAGGTGAGCAACAGAACCAAAATATTTGAGCACAGGGGTCTTTCCTGAGACTCATACTCCAACCAAGTACCATGCATGGAGATAACCTAGAACCCTTGCACAGATGTACCCTATGGCAGTTCAGTGTCCAAGTGGGTTCCATAGTAATAGGAACAGGGACTGTCTCTGACATGAACTGATTGGCCTGCTCTTTGATCACCTCCCCCTGAGTGCAGAGCAGTCTTACCAGGCCACAGAGGAAGACAATGCAGCCACTCCTGATGAGACCTAACAGACTAGGAATCAGAAGGAAAAAAAGAAACCCTCCCCTACCAGTGGACTTGGGTAGGGGCATGCGTGGAGAAGGGGGAGGAAGGGTGGGATTGGGAGGAGAGGAGGGAGGGAACTAGAGGGGGGATAAAAAGTAAATAAAGTGTAATTAAAAATAAAATAAAATGAAATAAAAATTAAAATATATATATATATATTCTGTCCAACTTCAAAAGTCCCCATAGTCTAACAGTCTTATACTTGTTTAAAACTGCAAAATTCAAAGTCGTTTCTGAGATTCATGCAATCTGTAAATTTAAAATAAAAAGCATATTGCATACTTCCAACATGTAATGGTACAAAATGTACATTACCATTCCAAATTGGAGGAAAGGGAGCATAGTGAGGAAATACTGGACCAAAGAAAGACCAAAAACCAGCAGGGAAAACTCTAAACTCTTATCTCCATGTCTGATGTCAAAGCACTCTTCAGATCTCCAACTCTTGTCAGCTTTGCTGACTGCTCCCATGTTTGTTTCATGTCCAGTGGAAGGAGGCAGTTAGCTCCCATCATGAACTTAAACAGAAAAAGGACTGAAATTATCAGTAGAGGGAGTGTACAGTACTCCCTCCACTCCCTCCATGTAAGGGCATACATGAACCATCTCTATGGAGTCTGGATTCCATTATTATTTGAAAACACCACCAAACAAAAGTCACACATACTTTGCTACCCAACATTTTGCCATGAAAGACTAACTAGAATTTTTGGCAAGCTCCCTGAATGTCTTCAAAGCTCAACCTAGTGGAAATCATTTCTAAGTGGCATGATCTAGAATGTTCTTTTAAAATGCCTCTTCTAGGTTAGCATAACATTGCCATGCCTGACACATTGTTTTTTTCTAGAAGAAGGCTTGGTTCTCTTTTTTTTTTCTTCCCCACTAGATATCTTCTCAGAAACAAAAGCTTGAATTTATAAGAATCCACATTAAAATGTTTTTCATAGACCTGATAAGCTAGGGTCAGACAGAAGGGGAGGAGGTCCTTCCCTATCAGATGACCAGGGAAAGGGCATAAGGGGAGAAGAGAGAGGATGGGTGGGACTAGGAGGAGACAAAGGAGGGGGCTGCAGTGGGGATAGAAAGTGAATAAATTGTAATAAATAAATATATAAATTTAATTTAATTTAAAAATGTTTTTTTTTCATATTTACTCAGTTGCCTTATCTAAGCAACTAAAATCTTCTACTTATATTTTAAGATCAGTAAAAAATCTATTTAAATTGAATAACCTTTCATAGTGCCATATTAAAGTACTATCAAATCCTATTTTAACCTACCCTATAAAACATTTAGATATCTAAATAAACAGTTAGGATCAGTAACCTTTTAAAAGCATTGGGCCTGTTTTTTTTTTTTTTAATTAAAATAAAATCCCAGACAAAACTAATCACCCAGATTTCCAATCTGTCCTTCAGTTCCAAATTTTCCTTCTTCCAATGGCTTATGTTTCATTGCATCCCCTCCACTGACTCACATTATATGACCTTAGAGAACAGGGGTCAACTTCATCTTCATCAAAACAGTTCAGTGACTGCAAACAAACAAACAAATAAATAACTGGGAGTGAAATGAGAAAGCACTATGTCAGCCAAGGTGAAGGAATGAAGTCACCCTATTCTGCCTTTACTCCAGACCTTGTCCAAATGCACAGATTTCTGTAGTTTGTTCCTTCAGCTCCCAGCAACCAGAGATAAATCCGTCCATGGAGTTTGAGACCAGATCTCATGCTTTGCATTATCCAGGAGGTTCATGATATCCATCTTCATCCAAGCTTTTTGAGTTAGGCTCCAGAGCAGAGTGAAATGCTTCATTCTAGCTGCCTTCAAGATCAGTATCAGTATTACCAAATTTGGGGGCCATTACACTATCTCATGCTCTTCCCTTCATTTCCCTTGCACTCTCAAATTCTTCTAATTTTGTCCTACCTTCCATGAATTCACCTCTCAGCATTCTTTCTGTGTTGTCAATAGTTATTGAAAAAAAAAAAAAAACTATTGGAGGTGATCCAAAAACAAAGCAAGAAGAACATTCTTAGGTGACAGAATAACTAGACAGCAGTCCCAAAGCTTCTCTCTAACAGCATACCAGAGATTCTGTGTCTGCTAGGACATCATATGTCTTTTGTAGAGCTAGAAGAATGTCCAGCTGTGTCATAACCATGTAAGGTATTACAACAGGCTTCTTCTGTTGGCTTTAGCATAGGATATGCAACATCAGAAAGAGTGTGGTGCACCTCCTTCTTGTGGGCTATGGCAGAGACATCCCAATGACACAGAAACATTATGTCTCTAGAATAAATTCCAACAAGTATACTTCTGACATGGCTGTGGAAGACATAACAAATTATGTCTCAAAGATATTAGTAAGTTGGAAGCTCTGTCTGTGAAAATATTTGAGACTTCTTACAGAAAAATGTTCAAAAGCTTCTAGTTCCCTCTTTAGTTGTAAATGAGGCAAGTGTCCAGAATTTCTAGAAGTCTCTAATTCTCAGGAGTCCCAGGACTCTGACATCATGATGGGAATTCTGCATTCTCTATTTGCAATAGATTCTTATGACCATACATACGGTTTGTTGAAACCATATGTACTTATTAAAGCTAGTAAGTACACTCTAATTAAAGATTGTAAAGGGGACAAGAGCTTCCCTATGGAAGGGTGTTTTCTTGTAAACCACAGTGAAAAGCACTGACATGTTCCTTTGCTTTTCAGGAATGTAAGTTCAGCTGGAGAGGAGGCCCGCCGAAGGATGCGGGAGTGTGATGGGCTCACGGATGCCTTGCTGTATGTGATTCAGTCTGCACTGGGGAGCAGTGAGATCGATAGCAAGGTTAGTGGTGTTTGTATAGATCCTGGTTTTTAATGACTAAAGGAATTCAAGAGATTAAACAATGCCTAGTAGCCATGAGAAGCTACCAAAGTATTTCATACTTAACATTCTGAGCTCTATTTTGATATAACTCCAACATTGTCTAAAGGGGTGTTTATTGTAGCTGACAACCAGCATTTGGTTTTTTGACCAGCAGTAAGTGAAAATTGAGATTATTATAAGTAACTCAAATCCTTGTGTGTCCTGGATAAGTGTAAGCTATCACACACTACCTGAGCCTCCAGCTTGTACTTAAAAAATAATATCTACTTTTAAAGACAAAGATATTGAAAATTTCAGAGATCTGAATAATTGTACATTCTTATAAATTATATCTTAATAACTAATTATATTAAGGGATGTTTTAAATGCTTCCAAAATCTTTTTAAAATTTTCAAACTGTTCAATCAAAGCTTCCAATATGCTATGTCTCAATGTCCTTGCACCATGTTAGTTCACAGACTCAGAGAGAATTAGGTCTTGGGGTGTCTTTTCCAGTATTTTGTCTTTATTAAGTTAGTTTTAATTCACAGCATCTAAAAACTTGTAATTTTATAGTTTCTTGATATAAAGCCATATGTCACCTTTACTTTTAAAGATAATGCATGTAACAACATGTCACTCTTTAATAAGGATTTCTCTGGCGTTACTGATACAGACACTCGGAGCCGAGTAAGCCTATGTTGTGAAAGTCTGTGTACTGGGCTTGTTGAGCACCTGTCTGGCTGCTGGATGCCAACAGCTTTCCCCACGTCCATCCACCATCATGGTACTGTTGACCCAAAAACATACCTCTCAACTCAAAGGGGATGAGAGAGAGTTTATTATGGAGTCAAGTTTGAGTGGCTATGGCCTGGGAACATGGATTTAAGTTACTACAAGTTCCAATTTTTCAACATGGAATTAGTTCCATGGGCTTTTTTTCCTTAATATTTTTATTTCATTTGGGAATTTCACATCATGAACTGCAATTGCACTCACCTCCCAATCCTCCCACATCCATCCCTCTACTCTTGTGACTTTTGTAGCCCCCAAGAAAGAAAAAAGTCCAATTTGTGGGGCCTATATAACTTACCTGAGTGGGTGCACGTGGAGAAGGACTCAGTTTTCTTAAAAAGGCTGGACACCAGGGGTTTCATGGAGCTTTTAAGGCAATAAAACACAGGAAACTATAAATAAGAACTTTTAAAAATACAATGCTAGGAACATCAGAGGAGGTGGGTTACAATAAAATGGAAAGAAATTGGTGCTGTTTGACAACAATCTTAGCCTTTCATGGGTAGAAAACTAGATTTCCATTCATTCATTCCAAAAGGCCTGGCTAGTAACAGGATATTAGGTCTGATGGAAGGAGGGGCCAAGAGGGTGAAGAATGATTATTTAGTAAGTTAAAGATAATAATAATACATAATGAATACATAATAAACTGTAATTAGTCCCTGGATCTGTAACATCCCAAACACACTGCAGTCATTGAGGTCTCAGTGAGTCCCTGCAGACATACTCTCTTCAGGAATGCTCAACTGCAGTACCAAACAACACTGTCTCCAGTCCTAGAACATGTCCTGTGATGAGGTCAGCTGGCATTGCAGGGGACCCCGACCTGACCCCATGGTTTCTAGCACTAACTCTTCATCAGAATCCCCTTTGGAACCACTGGTAAAGACACCTGCTGGGACCCCATTACCACCCTCCAAATCTAAGTACCCAACTCTGGCCTCAAGTATTTATCCCTTGGCAAATGAATCATGATCTGATGATATTATGGATTAAAATCCTGCCTGAGTGGGTGGAGCTTTGAAACAGACTACTTAGGAAGCATGTAAAAGGCAATGTAGTTGTAGAGTCAGATGAAAATCAAGCAAGTGGGATTAAGTTTGCATAGTGCTTGCTTACAGTACTTGTGGCATGTCCTGCGTTCAAGCCTTAGCACCCCATAAACTGGATAAGGTGGCACCTGGAAGCTGAGAAGTCCAAGGCCACCCTCCGATATATTAGATTCAGTGTGAGGAGCCTGGGTTACATGAAACTGTGTCTCAAAGAAGAAAAGGAAGGAAGGAAGGAAGGAAGGAAGGAAGGAAGGAAGGAAGGAAGGAAGGAAGGAAGGAAGG
>NW_026594428.1:18052659-18052905 GCF_907164565.1 Psammomys obesus
AGGAAGGAAGGAAGGAAGGAAGGAAGGAAGGAAGGAAGGAAGGAAGGGAGGGAGGGAGGGAGGGATGGAGGGAGAGAGGGAGGGAAGGAAGGAGAGAAAGAAAGAAAGAAAGAAAGAAAGAAAGAAAGAAAGAAAGAAAGAAAGAAAGAAAGGAGGGAGGGAGGAAGGAAGAGAGAGAGAGAGAAAGAAAGAAAGAAAGAGAAAGAAAGAAAGAAAGAAAGAAAGAAAGAAAGAAAGAAAGAAAGA
>NW_026594428.1:18052915-18081995 GCF_907164565.1 Psammomys obesus
AAAGAAAGAAAGAAAGAAAGAAAGAAAGAAAGAAAGAAAGAAAGAAAAAGAGAGAACAGTAATACAGTAATTTTGGTTCTGGCAGGATGGCTGTGCAGTTAAGAGCACTTGCTGCTCTTGCAGGGGACCTGAGTTTAATGTCCAGATCTCACATTGCAGCTCATAACTGTCTATCACCCCAGTTCCAGGGAATTCAATGCCTTCTTCTGGCCTCTGTCCCCTTCAGGCCTACGCATGGTGCACATACATACTTACCCTACCCGCAAGCAAAATAACCATGTACATAAAGTAAAAATAAATCTTAAATAATAATTCAGCATGCTTACCCATTAATCTGTTTCATGGGAGATTTAGTCTAGCTCTTCTTAAAATTGACTGTACATTACAGTTACCAAGAAATTTAGAAAGCGATACGGGTGTCTAAGCCTGTCACCCTGAAGATTTGGGATCAAGGTATCTTGTGGTTGTATGGTCCTGTGAACACTGGCTCAATCCAGTTGTGGATACCACCTTTCCTCCCATTACTGATGCTCACAAGGCTTATGGCCGGTCACGCACCACATACTACTTATTTCGAACATAGGATGTGATATAACGAAGACTTAAGCACACCTCTTTTTCTAAGGGCCCTTACTAATCATAGCAGGACCATTAATATCACTGACAAGGAAATTAAATCCCTAAAATTGTGACCAGTCAAGAAATACTGAGTGTTTACAGGGGCCTGTTAGCATAATAGACACATGAGTTATGAAAGAGCTCGGGTAGCGATCTCACTGCCATGGCAATGCTGAGCATTTTAATATTTGCGACAGCAAAAGGCTGAGGGATGGCGATGCTAAGCCTGTTAGTCTGATGGATACAAAGCAGCTTTCTTGCTATCTGGACCTTGCAGGTGAATAAATTAAAAGCGACTGCCTCATGTCTCCGCCAGGTTCCCATCTCTGGAGGCACTTGGTTTGGGCACCAGCATGCTCTGTGGCATAAACATCATTGTCTGACTATTTGAATGATCAGACTCTTAATACCCCTGAAAGACTTGGGAAATGGTCTGTTTTAATATCCATGTTGTATTTTCCCCCTAAAAGAGAAGGTTGAACTGGAAAGCTTCTCCAAGGCAGAGTGGAAGACCTGAGGTGTCCCTGATGAGTAGGGAGTGTACTGAGCTGGACATCAGAACAAGGCCAGCATCCATTGCCCTCTCCATCCTCTACTTACTGGAGTGCTGTACCCAAGTGTACTCAACTTGTGACAGGAAGGACTGTCATAGCCTCATGACCTGACTGTTGAAGGGCTCCATCCAATGTGATAAATTACTCCACCATGCTTTGCTGGCTGGATTGTACTATTGACTTTTAACGTATTATTATTGCACCATAATTTTCCACTCAGCCCTCAGCTTGGCTGCTTCTGAGCTTTCACAATGACAAGTTAGAGGGGGAACCATGAGTGCACATTCTCTCTAAGGCCAAAGAAGTTAATGAATAAGAGCCTGGATTCCATGTAAGCGTGTGGCTCTGCTCCTATAATTGGGACAGTTTATTGAATGGGTAACATATGGTGGTGCACTCCACAGATGACTTCCAAATTAGCCTGTTCTAATAGAAAATAAGGAGTCAAAGTGACCCTGGTGACCAAGAAGAGCACTAAAGAGCACTGTTGACAGTAATGGATGTCACATGCATGGCTACCAGACGCCACACGCCTTCTGCTGGTGCCCCTGCTCTTTAGTCTTTTCTTTTCCACATTCCCTTTAGAGGAATGCTCTCGAGCTGTGCTGCGTAATGGCAGCCAGACTACCCAACTCCAGGAAACCTTACAAGACTCAAGGGTTTCCTCTCTGATCCCTCTCCTTCCCACCCTCCCCTGCTCCTTCTTTCTGTCTCTCCCACTTCTCCCACATCATCTCCCTAGATGCAGAGCAATTAGAAGGCACTTCTTGAAAACTGCACATTTACTCTCTCTAGTCCTGTTAGAGGAACAGCAAAGCCCCAGGGGAGATAAACAACAAGATGAGAATGAAGCTTATTCCCCCAAAGTCCTTGATGGAAGAGAAATCTGTTTGGGATGACTTGAAAATTGTCCTGACTTGTGCCATAACATTTTCCTTTCAAGGAAAGACGTGTCTGTCTTTCACGCATCTGTCTTGTGTTTACCTGCTTTCATGCTGGCTTCCTTTCCTGATGCAGAAAGGATGATCGAAACTGAAAATCAAGTCAGCCAAATGCCTGTGGGATTAGCAGCCATGAAACCTTGGCAAGCTGACAAAAAATAGCCAAGGATGGCATGGGCCCAGAGTGTATCCAGAGAACTGCTTTGCCTGACTGACAGTCACACCACCACCCCTGACCAGGTAAAGAGTACAAGCTGCTCTTTACCAGCTTCCAGCCAATGGGGAAGCAGGCCAGGATTTGTGTCCCATAGCCCCAGCCTGCTCTAACTTTTTTTTAAGTCAGCTTTCTTTCAGGGTTGCACTTTCTGTAGGGGGCCAAAGGACAAATGCTCTGGGCCTGGAGGGTCACACAGTTTCTGTCACAACTCTGTTGTCATCCTAGAGCATCCAGGCATGGTCTTAAACACATGGGCATGCTGGATTTGGAAGTTGTGGCTTACTGAGACTTTCTCTCCATGTCTGGAAGGTACTAGAACTTGTCTCACTGCCACAACTCACTGGTGTCAGTGACAAGTGGTCCCTGTCTATAACCTCATCCTGGCCTCTCCGCAGCCCTGTAAAGCTGGCGCTTTTATCATCACTGTTTCACCAATAAAGAAACAGAGGCATAGAAGGGTTATAGTCACTGTGTCCAAAGCCACACAGCCATTCGGCAGACCTAGGGCTCACAACACAACCAAGACAAAATGTTGTATGTCCCATGCTTGGGGCCTCCCACATGTGGTCTCCAGCATGGCTGATACTGTATGTTTCCTGGTAAATGAGGTATAGCAGCATCTCCAACCAGAACCAAATTAAATCCACTGCGTGTGATTTTAATGACTTGGATACCTAAACTCCTGGCAGAAGTTTCCTGTAAGTGGCTTGTGATCTTGTAATTTCGTTTCGATGACCCATGACTGGTATTTGTTGAAGAACCTCGTTTTGATGATTGCTGTCTCTCAAGTGAGGAATGGTCATAGGACTTTCAATGCCTGTCCAAATTCTTCCTGCTGCAGGTGTCAGCGGAGCCCTTGAACGCAGGACCAAAATGCATGTATGGACCGGAGTGTCCATGGAGACTGCCTTTCCAGGGTGGGGTCATCAGCTGACTGGCTTACACTCTCTCCTGTTTCCCTTTTTCTTTTGGGTATGCTGCAGACCGTTGAAAACTGTGTGTGCATCTTGAGGAACCTCTCATACCGACTAGCAGCAGAAACGTCTCAGGGACAGCACATGGGCACGGACGAGCTGGACGGGCTGCTCTGCGGGGAGTCCAACAGCAAGGATGCAGAGAGTTCTGGGTGCTGGGGCAAAAAGAAGAAGAAGAAGAAATCACAGGATCAGGTGATGCTACACGCTCGCAGCTGCATGCAATTATATGCTTCCTTGCTATGATACTAACACTGCCTTCAGTGTGTGTAGATACAGGGCTCTGTGTTCACAGGGTATGGTAAAATAACTCATGTTTCTGCATGAATTTCACAGACAAGATGGTGGAAGTTGACTAACTTCCCTTATGTCTTCTGGTTCAGCCAGGATAAGAACTTCCAAAGTAAAGAAAAAGGCATCTGGTATACTCTAATGAGCCAGTTCCTAGGGTGTAGGTAGAGGCAGATATGGATGCTTCCGTGTTGAGTGACAAATGCACTGTGTCCTCTTAGGGATGATGGAAGGAAGCTGTCATGATAGTGGCAGAATATCCAGAACAGGACAAAGAGAGTAAGAGGAGACATGATACAGTGAGTTTTGACACGTTTCAGAAGGCTTGGTTATTGTCTTTTTTAACCCTGGGAAGCAGGGATACGAATTCACAGGCTTTACAATGTCAGAAGTTCAGTCTTGGGGATAATTCTGGTAATTCAGAAAACTGGTGCTAAAGAAGGAGGCCTCCTCAATGTAGAATGCTCGGTACACCTGTAAAAAGGTCCTCCTGCTGTGCAACAAAGGCCATTAGGCAGCTCTCTCTCCTCAGGCTGGTGGTGAGAACAGCCTTCACTCTGTTCCTGGGGACCCTGGGATATAAAATTCCTCTCAGATGATGCCACTAGGAGAAGGCATGGTAGCACTGTCCATCTTCCAGCAACTGATAAGTGTGCACTGATGAAGGCTGTGTTTCCAGACACTGCACCCATCTAATGGACACAGAGACTCAGCCGTCCCCTGAACCATGTGCAGACATGGCCACCTTCCCTCTGACATGAAGGTCTCACATTCAGCAGTCTCATATCCACTGTCCTTCTCTGGACACTGAGGTCACTTGGCCAGCTTTCCTTGGACTCTGTAATCATGCATCCAGTTGGTGAGAGTTTTGCCAACCCATGTCCTGACTGATCTGAGGAAGCATCTGCTAAAGAGAGACAGGGCCCACAGCCCTTTCTGTGGCCAAATCCTGAATCCAATACCATATACCAGTATATTTGTTTAGATAGTAAATAGTATGATATTTTCAAAACTATTTGGGAAGTCGTTTACTTCAAGTAAAGCTTAAAGAAAGTCTTTTCCTTAGAGTAAGGATTCATGGGAGTGCTCTTTAAATCTTGTTTCTGAGTTTTCCCAGAAGGCAACAGTATCAGAAGTCCATAGTTCTGAGTATGAGCTATGTGCAGCTAAGTGCATTTTCCAAAACACCTGGACCTGCATCTCCTGCTTACCCTGCCACTGTAAGGGACATGTTCCCTGCCTTAGAGAGCCTTCCTACTCCGAGATGCAATACCCAGTATACCTTCTCCTGTTGGAAGTCAGAGCTTTGTGTCTCTGACCTCACTGAAGGACTGCACTGTGATTCTTTACCCAACCACTTCATACCCTCCCACCATGGGGTGGCAAAAGGAATGCCATCAGTGTTTGCTGAATATGGAAATGCTGGCATTATACTAGCTGCTATGTCACCCTTCACTACTGTGCTAGGACAGCAGGGAGCCAGAAGCTATAGTTCTGCATATTCTCACCTTGTGCCTACTAACACAGGAACTTCTGAAAATATGGTGGGGTCTCCTTGTCTTTAGCCATGCTCTGTAACCACGGGGCCCACACTGCTTTCTCCTGGAAATATCAGCCACAACATAAAGGCACATAGGAAAAAAACACCTCCCACCACCATAGGGATGTGCAGGAAAACCTACAAAGGCTGGACAATCTAGATGGACCAGGTAACCCTGGAAGGCACATTCCAGGAAACAACTCCAAAATAGTATCAGTCTTAAATGAAGATGCTTTTGATGGACATTGCACCCACTCCCATGCCCAGCTTCACATCCAGGTTTGAGCAAGTACGTCCTTGCTGGAGCCTATGGTCTGAGACTAGTGTCTCACTTTGTAAAATCTTGACCTGACACAGTAACATCCCAGCTCCACCCAGATGCACCTTGCCTTATGAGCTACAAGCTCTTAGATGACAGAGGGGATCAGTGTTGGCCGAGTTCAGAGAAATGAGCAAATTGAAGAGCAGGAACACTGTGGACCTTGCCCAATCACACCCCTTCTCTCTGGGTGTGACTTCCTGTAAAGCCCCAATGAGAAGAATTTTGCAGGCTTCACACTGTACTTGGAGCCACGCCCTATGATATTTTTCAACATTTCAACACTGAGTATGATAAAAATAAAAACAACCATTTGTAAAACTTTTTGACTTTTGCCATAAGTCAACATAAAATTGTTTGTGGTTCATTGCTCCCATTTTGTTCTAAGAACTTTCTCGAATGTTCTGCTGAAATTTCCAAAAGTTAAAATGTAATGGAATGTTTTTGTTTACAAAGACTCTTCAGACTTAAATCTTAGAGTTTTTGAGTTGGTTCTGGGAGGGGGTTGTCTGCTTGTTCTTTTAGATATTCTTTATATATATTTTGTAATATATATATATATATTTGTAATATATATTACAAATAGTTTTATATATATATAAATAAAACTATATACAAATAGTTTATATATATATATATAAACTATATATATATATATATAAACTATTTGTAACTTCACCCTCGTTTTCTTTCCACCAGTCTGTAACTACAGATAGTTTTTACTTTTGACTATTCAGAAATACATTGAAATTGAAAAAATACACTAAATGGTTTCCCAAACAAGCATAGTTGTCAGTTTACATCCCCATTAAGTTTGACGTTGAATTTTTGACACTTCCAAAGGCCAGAAACAGGGTGACTGCAGAATATAAGATGAATGAGGGGTATAGGCAAAGTGGGAGTTCATGCTGTCGGTGAGGGTGAGAACTTCAGTACTGCCTGCTGGAGAAGGATGGTGCCGCAGCCAGTGCACCTTCTCGAGGTTGGACTAAGCAGTGATTTCCTGGGGATGTCCTGTAGTGCTTTCCACTGGGACATTGGGTCCACCATTTGAAAACAGGAGTCAAGGAGCCTATAGGAATTAGAGGCAGGACCCAGGGCCCCATATTGCTCAGGTTGCCGCAGGCTGAGCAATAAGACAAAGCATTTTTGTTTGCTTTCCCTAACTCGAGAACACCAGACTATCTTCTGTCTGTAAATTTAAAAATTTGTCTAGAAGCATCCAGAGAGTTCTAAGTAGATGGCATTAAAGATGGTCTAGCTATCACCTGGCCCCAGGATCTCTGTAGCCCCAAGGTCAGGACTGTGCCTTGCATTTGCTCTTGGTTGTCTTATATGCTGAACAAGTGCCAGCCCCAGCCACACCACCACCCCTCAAACCTGGGCTTTTAAGGAGTAATTTGGTGGTTTGGAAGAAGCACATAATAAAGGCTTTAAAAAGTAGTTGGAAACATTTGTACAAATGTTTTACAAACAGAGATGTATAGATGACAAAGATATAGATGAGCCCAGGTAAAGTCTTTGATATGTGTGTCAAATGAAAAATAAAATGCATTTGTGCACAAAATATTCTTGAAAACCGCAATGAGGTCCAAGGTGATGACTGGTTCTGCTCGCACTTAGTACACGCCTGTAATCACAACAACCCTGTCTCTAAACAAAAACAAGAAGTGGGGATATCACTCACTGGTAGAAAGTTTGCCAGCATGAATAAGGCCCTGGGTCTGAGCCCCAGCACTGCAATATATTTACAATTCCAAAAGGTCCTGGGGAATGAATTGCATGTATTACTATAAAAAGGCATGATTCTTTTCCTCTTATATTTAAGATGCCTCAGAGAAAAGTAGAAGGACCTATAGAAAAATCAAAGGATTTGTATCCACAGCACAGACTTCCCACTCTAGAGGAGCCCAATACTGACCAGAAAGTTAAGTGATGACATCACACTTGGCTTAATGACAGCCCTGGAGCCTTCTGTGTAGACTTTTGCGTTCACCCTTAAATTTGGCTTTATTGTCCAGGCATGGTAGTGTATTCTTTTAATCCCAGCACTCCAGAGGCAGAGGCAAGCAGATCTCTGAATTTGAGGGCAGCCTGGTCTATGCAACAAGTTCCTGACCAGCCAAGGCTACATAATGATATACTGTCGGGTGAGGGGGCCGGATCTGTATTTGAACCTTAGAAGAACCTACATCATACTGCATGTCAGATTTAGTTATAAGATAAAATCTCAGAAATGTTTTCTTTTAAATCCTTGATATGGATAATTCAGGAAAATGTACACTAACACTATGAAGGTATGTTACACTCTTGATTTCATTTAATTAAGTGGTTGCTATGGAAACATTCCTGAACTATCACCTTGAATATAGACCTATGTGACAAGTGTGTGCATTGCCCTCTCGTATAAAAGTCCTTTTTGAGACCTGATAGACTAGGATCAGATGGAAGGGGAGGAGGACCTCTTCTATTAGTGGACTGGGGGAGGGGCATGGGTGGAGAAGAGGGAGGGAGGGGGGATTGGGAGGGGATGAGGGAGGGGGCTACACTTGGGATACAAAGTGAATAAACTGTAATTAATAAAAAATAAATAAATTTTAAAAATATTTTTTAAAAAAGCCCTTAGCAGCTAACTCTGTTCAGTGCTTGTTGCTGAACCGCAAAGCTGGTAATTTCTGGTGTCCCTTTCTTTAAACAACTAAGTGTCAATCCAGCAGGATTTTCTCTGTCCTACAGTACAGTTTTGTGTGACAGTCTAGCATCTCAAAGCAATGGGGCAACTTGGGAAAGTAGAACACAAAATTAATAGATTTTCCTTTTGTACAAAGAAGCCCATTTGGGGTTTGTTTTACAACTTGGCATGTGGCCAAGGACCCAGTGACAGTGCCCTGATGGGTTCTGTTTCATCATAGCTAAAGGGTCATGGCACATTGTCCTGCTATTGGCTGCAAGCCAAGCAGACGTGGTTCTCACTCACCATGCGCCTGATGCCAACAGAGAAAACTACTGAGATAAAGCAAACAAAAACAACAGGATACTCTAGAGCTCCAATCCCCTGTCCTATGAGCCACCAAGAAAATCTCCTCTCAAAGGGATGAAAAGGCAAGTATGTGTTCAAATGAGTGACAGGAAACTGATCAGACTCCAAAATAATAATTCTGACCCAGTTTTTTTTTAATACAATAGATTTTTCTCTTGTGGTCTTCTTGCTTGCACGCTCAATTGGGTTATTATCAATGTAAGATGATTTGCTGCTTTTCAGATCTCCTTCTTTGGCTGTAGATGCTAAATGCTTAGGTCAGTAAGACATTTCATCTCTAAAACTCTCCTTGGCATTTCTTCACCACTTCACTGGGAGAATGATTTTTTTCAACCAAATTAAACCTCAGTTCCATCCTTCCAATCCACTCTATGTAAAAAAGACCCACTGGTCCCTAATCTACTCTCTATCATTACGTTTAGTTAAGCTCCTCTCCTAGTTCTTATGTCTGGTGTTGGGTGCATCGATGGGTCCCACAGAGGGTGAATGAAGGTCTGTATGAATCGTGTTTCCATATGTGACTTGCAATCCAACACCTGGCACCAGTTACACTAGGTGGCCCTTAGAGTTTGCCCTCTGCTGTCTCTAGGTCTTGATGGGGTCTTGTTTTAAGTACATGTTCACAGCCAAGATTTGTCGATGCTCATTTTGTTTCTTCCGTGAAGAGGTTTTGTATCCAAGTGGCAATGAGATCATCTATACTGTGGTCTGCTCTTTTCAGGGTTTTCTCTCCTCTGCATTACATCACAATCTGCATCTGCAATTATAGAGAAACCTAATCTAAAACACATCCTACATTATCACCATTTAAGAGCTTACAATGTGCAGACTGGGAAGATGACTCAGTCAATGAAGTACTGAGTTCTCGCTCTAGAAACCACGTAAATTAAGAAGCTGAGCATGGTGGTGTGTGCTTCCAGTCAGATGCTAAGGATGGGGAGATGGGTTCCCTAGGCGACTTACATGTTCCTCATTGTTAGAAAGGCACTGTCTGAAAAACAGGAACAATACCTGAAATTGTCATCTGGTCTACATACATGTCCACATACCTGACACAGACATGCAAACACGCAAATACATACATATATACATACATACACACATAACTTACAATTTGCCTGCATGAAGTGTACATGTATGTCAGAGCATCCTTGCAAACGTTGTTTTAGATCATATTGGACTAAAGGAACACTTTGACCTAGAAGGATTGGTATAGCAGCCTTGAATGCTACATGTACCACCTCCTGACCGATGTCTAATACTGGCCTGTAAATGAGACTCTGATACTAAATAGCATGCAATATCTCAAGGCAAAAAATGTTAATTTTATTACTTGTTCAAAATATTACATTGGAGATTTGAATTCATGTGACAGTGTTTCCTATCAGACAAAGCACTTGTTAATTATAAAAAGATATCTAAGTGGCCTTCACCTCTGGATTGTGCATCCACAGATACAACCAACTACAGACAAAATCCTAAGAAAAAAGGTCTGTTTCAAACATGTTCAGACTTTTCCCTTGCAATTATTCCTGAAATAATATAGTATAGCAGCTATGTACACACAACTTTCACAATATTATATATGAAAGTAATCCAGAGAATATTTAAAGCAAACAGAATTTGGTCATAGGTGATATGCAAACACTTTACACTAAGGAATGGCTGCATATATAGCCATCATGTGTAAATAATGTGTAGGTAAAATAGAAACACACTACAAGAAAGCTTCCCAGCACCCTCATCTGTGGCAGTTCGCAGGTGAGCATTCATCATTTGGGAGCTCTTTCATTCTACTTATAGCCATAGCTTTGTTTGACCCTTCAGAGTACACCACTACTCCATCACCTGGGTGCAGGCACACACCCACAGATCTTTCCCACTGGAGCAGACCACCACCCTACAGATGTCAGGGACAGATGCTCAATATCTTTCGGAACTCTTGTCTTTAGGATGCTGACCTCCTTTTCCTGCTCCAAGACTCTTCACATCTTACAGCCCATAGGTAGAAACAGAGAAGAAAGACAAGCATTTCCTTCTCTTTGAGGCCCCACCCAGAAGCTGCATACATCACTGATCACAACCAGGCGGCCAGTGCTTCACAGCAACACCGTAGCTTCTAGGAGTGCTGTGCAGTCAAGTGCTTTTCTAGAACAGCCAGGATCCTGCGTGAATCACCCTCCAGCATTGCCTTAATGAATAAAAAGGATACAATGGAATATCAAGTAGGTCTGATGGGAGATCTCTCTGAGAGAAGTATGTATAGCAATACTTTTATTCACTTGATTGTTTGTAAACTCCCTGCAAAGAGCAAAGCCCCTTCTTACCTGTACTCCCATAACCTCTCCACTGCCTACCTTGGCCCATCTGTGACGGGGAGAAAAAGCAGGGAAAGCCCATTGTTCTACTGTCAGCCACTTGCCACCTGATAGAGCATGGCCTGTTTCCTTCTTGGCAAATAGCCCTTTAGGCCGGAAAGCAGAAAAGCTACTGAAAATTTCATGCCATGGTGTGCTGACCCAAGCCTTTCCTTACAGAAAATGTGTTACTTCCAAAATTTTCCTGATGTAAACTGTAGCAAATATCTGTGTAGTTAACTCTCACCTACCTCCTTATTCACATCTGAAAGATGTGTTCTTTGCCATGAAGCACCTAGACCAAGGAAATGTCTTCAAGCTTTTGATATACGCAGAACAATATTCTTATTTTGCATGTATATGAGAGTTGTAAGTATTATCATGTCCAAGTGTAAATATACATGTTCACATATGAGTGCATGTACACACGCATGAGTCAGCCAGCGCCAGACATTCTTTGTCCTTGCCTCCCTAGTGTGGGGATTGCAAGTGGGTGCCACCATGCCTGGCCTTTTTTCAGTGGGTACTGAATTTCCAAGCCTAAGTTCTCACGTTTGAACGCACTGACTGAGCCCCCAGTATCTGGCTTGATTACTCTGTGATTACCTATCTAAATACGTAAATTTGATTTTACATATATAATCACCTAGAGACTTTGTCCTTCTTGGAACTATTTATTGATGACCTTACATTTTCATGTCTTTTTTTTATTTTTTATTAATTACACTTTATTCATTTGTAACCCCCCAGAAGCCTCCCTCCTCCTCTCCCGATACTACCCTCCCACCCCCTTCTTCATGCATGCCCTTCCCCAAGTCCACTGATAGGGGAGGTCTTCCTCTCCTTTCTTCTGATCTTAGTCTATCAGATCTCATCAGGAATGGCTGCATTGTCATCTTCTGTGGCCTGGTAAGGCTGCCCCCCCCTCAGGGGGAGGTGATCAAAGAGCAGGCCAATCAGATTATGTCGGAGGCAGTCCCTCTTCCCATTACTATGTAACCCACTTGGACACTGAACTGCCATTGGCTACATCTGTGCAGGGGTTCTAGGTTATCTCCATGCCTGGTACTTGGTTGGAGTATGAGTCTCTGGGAAGACCCCTGTGTTCAAATTTCATGTCTTAATGTCTCGGTTGCTTTCTCCTTTCTAGACAGTTTTCCTTTTCTTATTAATAAACATATTTTTATGTTGCTGCTTGATGCCACTTCCTTTCTAACCATCTGCTGTTTGCTGTTACTCCTGCTGCTAGCAGTAGCCTTGTCTCACTCTGCTCTTACCCCACCATATGCTAGGTTCTTGTTAACTCAAGACATCGTAGTATTCAGTATCCCAGAAGCAGCACATTGCATATTCCCAAGAAGATCGGCTGCACAGTTCCATGGCTGCCCTTCATCCGGGAGAATCTTCTCCTTCTTCATCACTTCTAATAGCACCCGAAAGGACTCTTTATGTGTAGTGAGTTCAGATACTGAAAAACACATCTGATTTAATTTGCTCAATTATACCTTACTGCTCACAGCTCCATGCCATCAAAATGCTTTCTTAGCCTACTAGACCAGGGTTTCCTGGTCTTGCACTTGAAACATTTTGAGCTGGATAATTCTCTCTGTTGGATCTGCTGTGTGCATTAGTGTTAGTCCCTAGGCTCTACCAGTAGATGCTAGTAGCATCTCCTCTACCAGTAATAACAACCAAAATCTCCTTCTAGATACTTACATTGCCCCTTTGAAAGGGACAGTTCTCCAGTGGCCAAGACCATCTGAATCAGCAAACAGACAACTAAGACAACAGAGTTTCAGAAAGATGTTAGCATGACAGACACAGAGCCCCTGCACATAGCAGGCTGCAGCTGTCCCTAGGCTAGCATGGGAAGTCCGGAGCAGGAGAAGAATTCAGGGGGAAAGCTGTGCTGTTCCAATCCTCTCAAAACAATGATGTAAAAAGGGGGCACAGATGAGTCCAGTAAGGCAGAGCTGACTAGTAACATCCTGAGAGATGTGTGCCAAGGCCTGCATGGGATGCAGGGCACAAACCATACAAGGATGTCAAGCAACAGGACTATCCTGGGATGCCTTTGTCCTGATACCTTGTAGAGAGAGCCTCCTATCTTGTCTTCTTGACACAAGTGTCCAGCCTCAGCTACAAACCTCTTCCCATTATCTGTAAGCAGAGCCTGGGGCCCAAGCAGTGTCTAGAAAACAGAGCTGACCAGCCATTAGCTCTACCCAGCTCCACCTGTGCACTATGGACTCCACACAGCACTCACAGAAATTCACACAACCCTCACTTTTAAATTCACCAGAGACAGCATGAAGTAACCTTTCTAGTCTGGTTTCTTACAATTAGAACTTTAACTCCCCCTCTCCTCCATCTTCTCCCATTCTCACCCCCATCCCCTAAAGTCTGGGAGTGGTCAGGAAACACTCTGAATGTGAAATCATCTTGTGTTTTTCAGACCATGCCTAGCAACAATGGCAGTAAATGAACTTGGAATTTGACTGTACTTTCCGGTGCGTTTCATCCAGGCTGCAGCCCAATTAAATCAAACTCAGCTTGAGAAAACATTCTGACTGACTGCTAACTTACTTTTTTTTTCTTTTACATTTGGGAAGAAAAAAATGGGATCTTCTAGTCAGACTGTTCCCTATTGTTACAAACTCACTCCCTTTATCTTGCAGCAATCTCTGTCTCATTTGTTGGAATTTCATTCGTAGAGTTTTTCTGCACATATGTAATGGCTGCAGTTGTCCATAATTGGCAGAGAAATCTAGGAACTAGAAATACATTTTGCAGGGAAGGCTGGCCTTTGCTCTCTGTGTTCCTAAGACACAACTCACCAGGAAAACATTTTCAGAGCATGAATTTATCTGGCTGAGACTAGAGTGTGTCTATGACACCTTGGGGAGAAGAGGCCAGTCTGTTGACACTTCTCTTTTGATGGGGCTCCTTCTACTAGTATGATAAGTGGTTTTTATTTGTTAGCAAGGCTGTGGTACACAGCTTGGGGCATGAGAGACCAGAGGAGGGACACAGATCTGATGAAGAACTGAAATTGCCCATTGTTCTTCTTATTCACAGAAGCTTTGGAATGTGATAAAGAATTAGCCTACAGTCTTCTTAGAACCCTGTTTGCAAAGTCCCTTTGTGAATTGTATTGACATTGTCATCTGCTTTTCTTGGTTTCCAATTTTTAATCCCTGAGTTATGTCTTTCTCTTCATATAAAGGACAAATCTTTCAATCTTCAACCTAACTGTAGTAGAAACATTCTTAATAGAATCCAAACCCAACAGAAAAAACAAAGAGAATTTTAATAATTTTAACTGCCACTCAGTAATTATACATGCTTTGGGGTACAGTATGATAGTTTCATCCACATAGACAATTATAATAATCACACCTACACGATTGGCATACCCATTTCCTAAAGCGTGTGTCATTTCTTTATGTTTGAAACATTCAGATTCCTCTCTACCAGCTATTCTGAAAGCATTTTAAAATACATTTTGTGTTTTATTGAAAATAGATGTTTTTCATGCAGTGTCTGAGGCCTGCCTGGAATTTTGTGTCCTCCTACTTTACTCCCCTCTGTGGGGATTACAGGTATGCACCACCACTCCAGCATTCCTGGTTCTTCCTTTGTTTTGTTCTATCCGAGTTTGCTTGTTTTTGTTTTAGAAACAAGAATCCACATAGAAAGGGTGCGCATTCTGATGGGAGGAAAGGCGGGGATCGTCTACAAGTTATTTGAAGCATATGATTCCTCCTTGGCAATTACGATTACAGTGCTATGCGATAGAAGGCTGGCAGTTATTCTTCCTACCAGATAGCACCTGAGCATGTATGACCCACCCCTAATATGCTGAGTAAGGTTATTTTCTTCATAAACACTTCTCTTCCGGTAGCCGCTGTGTGTCATCACCCACCTCCTGCCACCAAAACACATTACAACCAAAATTTATATCTCAAGCAGCTTGTAAATTCTCTTTTCTTCAAAAAAAAAAAAAAGTTTTGAACATGACCATCTGATGGTCTGATGGGAAAGTACTTATTTTTTATTTTAGGAATTCTGTAAAAGTACATGTAATGCATTACTCTCTGCTGGTATTCATCTTGGAGAAAGCGTTAGTAACATGTCACTGAGTGAGGCACTATCCAGAGTGGCAAAAATAACCCTCCGTGTCCACTCAAGGCTTGCTGACCTTCCTTCATGTGCAGCTTGCTGGTTCTATAACATTCAGGGGTTTTTTTTGCTTTATTTAATTACACTTTATTCACTTTGTATCTCCCCTGTGGTTCTCTCCCTTCTCCTGTCCCAATCCCTCCCTTCCTCTACCCTCTGCATGCATGCCCCGGAATCTTAGGAAAGAAGTGGGAAACAGTAAGATCTGGAGAGGACAGGAACTCCACAAGGAGAGCAACAGAACCAAAAAATCTGAGCACAGGGGTCTTTCCTGAGACTGATATTCCAACATTCAGTTTTATTAGTGCTTAGTAAGTTATCTAAAAAAAGAAAAAAAAAACTTAAAAACTTTAAGTGGTTATAACCCACTTAATCCTTTCTCTTATGAACTGTAAATACATGAGCAAAATCCTAAATTCCAGTGACTTAGAGAATCTTTAGCTATAAATACAATCTCTGAACCAAGGAAGTAACTCTGTTGATAAAGGCCATCGCCATGCAAGCCAGACAACCTGAGTCTGATCACCAGAACCCATGGTGCATGGAGAGAACTGCCTCCCGAGAGTGATTGCTGGCCTCCACCTGCACACCGTGATGTATACCTGTACTTACATATGCACATCACAAACACACGCAATTACAAGAGAAAGAAATAGAATTTTGAAATAATTAAGAAATACATTCTCTTGTATGTTTCCTGCTTAACTGCAAAAATATAATTTGAACATTCAAAGGATAGAGTTAAGAAACAAAGATGCTAGAAATTTAATTCATTTTACTAAGAAAAAATAATACACTAAAACAGTGTCTTGCTCTGAAGGCTTTGATGTCCTGGAACTCACCATGTAGTCCAGGCTGGGTCAAACTCATGACAGTCCTCTGGCTCCTTCCCCAGTCCTCCTGTGGCAAACCCTGGAGTTCTGGGATTACAGGTGTGGACTATGCCAGTCCCACGCTTAATTTTTTATGGTGATTATAATTTTAGTCCATCATATTAAAATTAAGTCAGCGAGCTAACTGATTTTATTCAAAAAGTAACATATTAAGGTAAATTTATTATACGAAATGGAAGACTTGTTTAATTCTCAAGTCTAAAAAGGGAAACCAAGAAGAAACAGGGATGTTTTCACTGAAACTTCTCCCAGCCTGTCACAAGATGAACCTTAGCAAAAGCTTTATCCAACAACACATGTCTTTACTCCTCTCTTTTTTATCTACTCTTCTTGATTAGACTTTTCAGCATGCCGTGTACATGTCTACCAACTCGCCAGTGGCACAGGCAATATAATCAAGAAGTACTCTACAGATATGGCCCCTTGTGATGTCTTGCAAACACTTTGCTTCCTGGTTGTTCCCTTTGCAATGGGGAAAGTCCCTCTCTTTCAGGCTCTTAACATTTTCATATTTCAAACTCTTAAAATAATTTTTGTAGCCTGTCTTGAAGGTACAGTGAAGAATGTAGTTGACTATTTTGTTCTAAGAATGACATAGCTGTATGGCAAACACTTAGATACTGTTAAAGATTTAGCCATGGGCTGTATGTGGAAGTTATAATCCCAGCAAACAAGAAATGGAAGCAGCAGGTGATTATAAGTTTGAGCCCATCTTAGAATACTCAGGGAGCTTGAGTTCAGCTTGTACAACATAAGGAAACTCTGTCTCAAAAACAAAAACACAAAACCAATTAAGTGCCACTTCCTACACACAATTTATCACTCTTGTTGAAATAAGAAGCATCATGTATTTAAATTTATGGATGATATATTTCCATAATTGTAAGGAATCACATAGCCTACAGTTACCCATAGGGTCTTATCCAGAAATAGATTACCATTAACAGTTTGCTCTATTTCTGTGGAGGGTGGGTTGGTTTGGGATTCTGTTGAATCTGTATATTGTTTTTGACAGAATTTTCATTTTCACAATATTAATCTACCAATCCATGAGCATGGGAGGTCTTTCTCTATTCCAGTGTCTGTCTCAACCTCATTCAAACAGATATTTTTCATTGTAGGGGGTTTTTCACTTCGTTGGTTAGGTTTACTGCCTGATTATAATATATTTTATAAGCTATTGTGAATGGGAATTGTCTCTTTCTTAGGATATTTGTTATTGGAATATAAAAAGGCTACTGAATTTTGTAAGTTGACTTTGTAATCCTGCCACTTAAATTTTTTTTAATTCTAAAATTTATATGGAACCACAAAAGACCCCATGTAGTCAAAGCAATCCAAAACACAAAGGGATTGGCTTTCCTTCCCAGACTCCATGATACATTATAGAGCTGTTGTGATAAAAATTGCATGGAACTGGTACAAAAATGCACATGTAGATCAATAGAAAAAATAAAAGACCATAACATGAATGCATATACCTACACTGTCTGATATTTGACAAAGATGCTAAAAATAAATATATACTGATGAAAAAGATATCATCTCCAACAAAATGGTGCTTGGAAAACTGGGTGACCACATGCATAAGAATGAAATTAGGACCTATGTCTGTCACCCTCCAAGTCTATCAAAGATCTGTACAGTGAACCTGAAAGTGCTAAAAGAAAGCATAGGCAGTACTCAACATGGTGTAGGCATAAGAAATTCTGAATAGCACTCCATTTGTTCAGGAACTAAAGCCAATGAATAACAAATGGAGCTCAGGAAACCAAAAACTTCTGGACAGCAGAGAGAGCACTCTGCCAAGTAAAGAGGAAGTCCAGGGAGTGGGAAAGAAGTCTCTGTAACTGATAGGGGATTAATATTGTGAATATACAAATAAAAGACAATCAGGAAAACAAATGACCACATTTTTAAAGTTGGAATACAGATCTCAACAGAGAATTCACAAAAGATGAAATAAAAATGTGTAAGAAATATCTTTAAATGTGTTCAGCATTCTTAATAATTAGGGAAATATAAATTATGACTACTTTGAGATTACATCTTACCCCTCTCAGAATGGCTGTTCAAGAAAACACCTATTAGAAGGAGGAAATAAAGGGGAGAAAAGGGTGTTCATACAATACTAATATATGACAGTCTTTTAGTACTGCTATATATCACTATTTTTAGCTTGAGAATTCTCCATACTGATTTCCATCATGGCTGAACCAGTTTGCAACCACAACTGGTCTCCTGCCCCTACCTACCTGTCAGCATTTGCTGTTCATATATAGAGATATGGACATAGATACCATTGCTAAAGATACCAAACACTTTGGACACAGGACTTGGAGAAGACAATGGAACTGGCCAAAAAGGCTTCTTTCTGTGGAATGGCTCTCACAATATATAAAGGCTCAGTGATGCTGCTGAAGGAGAAAAGCAAGGAGTAGTCCTCCCAGGCATAACGTATATGAACCACAGTCATTTGCGTAGCAACATGTCCACAGGGTGCAAGAGTGGCACTTATGTCTTGCAAGTAACCAGCAGCTGTCTAATTGGTTTTACAGCCTATTCAATGGGAGGAAATTGACATTTGGTCCTGTAAACCCAGGCAACTGCCCTTGGCTGGTGAGGTCATGAGTCCTGGAGGCAAACATACTACTATCTCTCTTTACTAATCAGTTTAATCTAACTTCATTCAAAATGCTTAACCCTATACCCAGGGATGAGTGTAAATCTCACCCGTTATCAAAGAAGAAAGGTCTTTTTTTTCAACAGATGGAGACCACTACAGAAATCTACAACTTGTCAAAACATAGTGAACAAGTGACTGTGGGATGCCCAACTCCAATGCTTATATCTGCAACTCACTTCTACACCTATGGTTCAGGGAAAATTGTGGAAAATGGGGCAGAAAAACTGGAAGAATGAGAAGACTGTAACTTCTGTTTGGAGATACTGCCAGCTGTGTATTGCAGGGATGCTATCTATACCTATGAAATCTCAAAAATATAGTCACCTAAACAAGACCACCAGTTGACATACCAACATGGATGGGAGAAATCTCACAAGGCCTCACCCCTATATGAAGAGCTCCAAGCAATCAATACCTATTGAGACAGGGAGAATCAGCCTTCCCAAGGACAAGCCCCCTGAATAGCTGTTTAATTCCAAGCAGTAAGCTTTATACACATAGGACTCAATAGGACATAGTCATAATTGTTGAATTATATTCAACAATAATAATTAAAGAAGAAAATGGGCATGAATTTGAGAGGGAGTTGGGAACCATGGGAGTAGTTGGAAAAGAAAAGAAATGTAGAAATTATTTAAATACAGCGATCATGTATGAAATTCTAAAGAAAATAAAAATAAGCTGTTTCTACACACAGAATAGTTTTACCTGCATCCATAAAATCCACACTGCCATTGACCTACACCTTGTTGATGTCAATTAGCTGGCTCAACAAGGTCACATAGATTGACACAGTCCTTAAAGAATGCTTCCAACTGTTTTTTAATGGAAAATTGATGCTTTCCTTTGATTAGCTCAATAAAAGTTTGGTGAATGTGCATAGATAAAGGCCAGTTACATTGACTGGCTTTGAAATGGTTCTTTTTCTTCAGATTAACATGTGTGGGTTTCATCAACTTTCTGAAATAGCAAAGATTCCCCTTTGAACTCCAGCCCCTGGTCACCATCAAAGATTATTCACATTCACATCAGTTGTCCTTTTATTTCCTCAAATTCTCTCTGAAGCAGTTAAGAAATGATTGTAATAAAAGGTATTTAAGGCTTACATAGATGACATGTCAGAGCAGAAGAAAATTGTCTACTGATCTAATCATTTGTCCTGCTTTATAGAGCAGAAGTTAGGAAAAGGAGAAGCTGAATCCCAGCCAAAGAGAACGCAGCTGTCGTCCCCCATAACAAGTCAGCTCCTACAGTCCATAGCAAATAAGCCAACATGTCTTCTGGATGTGTGCGGCTGTCCTGTTAGTTCTCAAAGAGGCAAAGCTGGTTCAGGCTCAGTTGAAATTTTATGTTCTGATCTCTGTGAATATTATTAGACCTCCATGTGAAAAAGATAACTTGAAATGTTCTAGGAGATGACAAACCAGAAAATGAAACAAACAAAAGACAAATTAAATCTTTTGTCTATTTCTTGTTGTACTAGCAGATAGACTCAATATGCCAGGCCTGAACTGTTGAGAAGCCTGTGTTACGCCTGCTTATCATTGGAACGAGCTACGAGATGACCGCTCTTTCCCTGCTGCTGTCTTTTGTTCAGTGCAACAAGCTAGTAGGGCTGGCTTACTTTTCTTCCTAATATTTAAAAGGTGTAGACTTCGTCTCTTGGTGGCCTCTCGCAGACTCAGAGACATCTTGAAATAGTCAAGATGAGATCTTGATGAAAAGAACAAGAAGCCTTATAGACTCAAGTATCATTATAAAGTTTAAATTGAGTGTCACGCTAATTAGAAATGAGATTTTATTGTTTAGCCAGCATCCATCTGTGGAATGTCATTCATTGCCAAACCACACCCTTGATTTAAACCAAACTACAGCATAATTGAGAAAGAGAAAACATCGGTGATTCATCTTTATCTTGGCGAATAATTATTTTTTATTTGTTTTAGAGAAAGGGTTTCTCTGTGTATCCATGGCTATTCTGGCCTCACTTTGAAGATTAGGCAAGCCTCGGACACACAGAGATCAACCTGCCTCTGCCTCCCTTCCCTGAGTGCTGGGATTACAGGTCTGTGCCACTGCACCTGGCTAATGAAATTCTTTAAACTATTTGTGACAATTCAGTAACTTTAAAGTCTCTCTTACAACATTTCCATTTTTATATAGCAAGTGTATAGGATAAGCCTGTATCTTACTCTGATGAAAATTTAAACACTTAGTGGACATACTCAGATTCTGAAATATAGTTATATTTTCATGTCGGCTCACTGTAGACATATCTGCAGATAAATGTATGAATATAAAATTATGTAAGAACATTAAATATATCAATTATTTTATTTTAATGTAATTATTAATGTACACAATAAAAAATAGCTTAGCATCTCTACTCTAAATTTGAAAGGAATTGCCTTGTCTGTAGCTTATCTCAGGATTAAATGTAGTATTTTTTAAAATACATGTCACATTTTGACCTATGCTCCCTGATTTTGGTTTCCACAGAAGGCA
Source organism: Psammomys obesus (assembly GCF_907164565.1). Classification (NCBI taxonomy): domain Eukaryota; kingdom Metazoa; phylum Chordata; class Mammalia; order Rodentia; family Muridae; genus Psammomys; species Psammomys obesus. The sequence goes on from NW_026594428.1 coordinate 18,074,033, forward strand.
AGCTTTATGTGATCAAAAATGAATATAATTATCTTAATGTTGTTATTTTTAAGAATAAGAATGATGAAGGATTAGATATGTAAAAAACAGAATCAGTTTATTAATGTGTTTTGTGTTTATTGTGGACTTTTATAATACATTTGCTTGGGATAAGACATTAATACCCACACTGCTCTTTATTCTTTTCCTTTAATGTCTAGTGTTAACATTTGTTTAAGTAGCTAAGTCCTAATGACTATCATTTCTAATAGTGAACTAGTTTTTCTCTGTGAATGTAAGCCATAATTCTTAAGTTATGTGAAATTAATAAAGCTAAAAATTCTCTTATTATTCATTATATTCAATAGAAAACAAATTTAGCTATCAGGGTCTGTAAGATCTAAATTTGCTGCCTGGAATGGTGGAGCATGCTCTTATTCCTAGCACCTAGGAGGAAGAGGTGGACAGATCTCTGAGTTTAAGGCCAGCCTGGTCTACATAGTGAGCTCCAGCCAGGACTACATTTGACTGTAGTTCATGTCAATGCATATACTAAATGTAACACTTTTCTCTCCTTTGTATATTTTTACTTGTTTGTTAAAAGCAGTAATGGTTGATAGAATCCCACAGCAAGCATAGGTTATATGGAAACTTACCAGAGTTTTTCAAAAGTTACCACAATTATGAAAAATAAGTGAAGGCATTGGGTTGAGTAGCTCGTAACTTCTATGCAGTGTCTGCTATATGCAAATTATAAAATACAGGACCTTGATTTTATTGCTCTTCTATTCCAAAATTACCCATCTGTTTCCTTCCTTGCTCAATCAGCTGTGCTGTGCTATTTCCAAGCAGACCTCATTCAGCTGCTAGGTACTGCTGAGCATGCTCTAATCAGTTATGAGCATTCTCCACCTGTTGCTCATAAGTTCAATCTCAAGAGTAGTGCTCCTGTTCCTTAGTGGTCCCTAGACTGTTGGCCCTCTCTGCTCCACTGATTTTCAGTGAACCCTATAATGTCTGTTTCTGTGTTTACTTGCGGTTCATGCAGGAGGCAGTCTCACAAAGCATAAAGATGTTAAAGATATTTACTCTCTCATTTTTCTCTCACCAGTGGGATGGAGTAGGACCTCTTCCTGACTGTGCAGAACCACCAAAAGGGATCCAGATGCTGTGGCACCCATCCATAGTCAAACCCTACCTCACACTGCTCTCTGAGTGCTCAAACCCAGACACGCTGGAAGGGGCAGCAGGTGCCCTGCAGAACTTGGCTGCAGGGAGCTGGAAGGTACGGCTAGTTCATTGCAATACAAAAACAATCTGGAACATGAGCAAGCCTTAAAAGTGCTACAAGTATAGGTTTGAAAAAGTACAGTACTAATGAATGTTTTAGGACATTAGAAAAAAGCCAATTATGTTAAGCTGTTGGACTTAGAATGCCCTTAATTTTTTTTTCCCTCAGGTACTCCAGTGTCCTTGAAGACCATTGTGAACCTAAGGGAATAGATGAGAGTACAGCCACTGAAAACCCTTTAAAATGCTTACCATTCTACATGGATAGCTAACCTGCTTTTCTTTCAGGAATTATTATAAAATGTTGATGTTTCAAAGCATTATCATTGATCATCAAGGGAGCTATATCTAAACACCTTTTCTAAAAAGCCATGCGAGCATACGACAGTGTTGTACCAATTCCTAGGTTTTAGCTAAGAATCCCTGCATTTTAAAAGTAGAGACTAGAAAGGAAACAGCAAGTGCTTGAGTTTAAGAACCAGAAGGAGACCCCTTTCCTCCAAGGTGCAAACGGATACTGCTTCTGATAGATTTCCATAAGAAGTTATCATTCCTTTATGTCTGGGTAGAAAGAATTCTCCTTATTACAAAAAAAAATCCATGGGTACATTCACTAACAGTTACACCCACCAGTCTTTCTTGTTGAATAAAAAAGTATAAGAAAGCTGAGGGCATATGGGTGAAATGTCAAGAAAAGAGGTCAAAAAGTTTTGAGTTTTCCCATCATGTTCCATCCATTCAATACCAATGCCTGGATTTGGAATGTTCGCAGTCTCCTTTTTCCTCTAACATTCATTCTCTTTAAGAACATGTTGGCACTGACATGTAGACACATAAACTATTTAGAATCTCAGCTCCAGAGATGCACAGCACACGGTGCAGCCACAACCCTTCTGCTCATACCTTCTAGCCTCTGCCTTATCCCTCCCTTTACCCCTCCTTTCTGTTGATGCGGTCTGAGCTCTTGCAGTTTCTTTTCACTCAGCCGTGACATCCTAGCTCTCTGGGTCCAACCATCATAACTTCTCTTGAGCTTTCTGGTGTGTGGGTAAGCTCATCTCTTCTCTTGAAGATCTTAGGAATGAACAAAACTGATTCCTCCTGTCCATGAGGCACTCATAGTGTTTGAGTTGGGTTGGGCAATGAATGAAGTTGTCTCTTACTTTCAAGCACAGATTGAGAGAAAAGTTTTAAAAGAAGAGTCATGCTCTTCAAAAGGCCAGCACATAGCATGCTATGGCCAAGAAGAAGATAATAATGGAAACCACTCCTTTGAACTAGTCCTCAGATCTTTCAGTGCTCTAAGCTTTCAGTGTCTCAGAAGCTTTGATTCAAATCACTATTCCAACCTAGGATGGCCCCATCTTTCCTCAGCATGAGAAGCTCAGGCAAATTGTAGCTCTCCTGTGAGACACATCACTTCTCCTTAAAGAGGGATCACTGAGAATGCCTCACTGTGCAACATGCAAAGCCACCAGGACACTGGCTGCAAAAATGTTAGATGTCATAGACCAAGCCATAGTCTGTCTGGGAGATCAAGAGTACGTACACACCCATAGTCCCCTTCCAGTTTCCCTGCCTCAATGCACTAGCTGGACAAGCATGACAAATGGGGTTCTAGAGTGAGCCTGACCTGATCCATGAAGATTAGATAACAGCAAATCATATATATCATTTTAAGATACGATTTTAAGTTAATTCTTGTATTTGTAACTATGCTTTTTTGTTTTTAACATTTTTCATGATCCTTGAGAAAGTCTCATGTCCTTATGACAATTTAACAGTGAACAAATGTCTTGGGCATTTGTGTATATCATGTGTTCTAAGTTAGGGGAAGATAGGTAGAAGACCTAAATCAAGCCTCTGGACTCCTCCTGAAAGCAATGCCGGAAAAATGAATGGACTTGGAGACAGTGTAGGAAATTACTGAAAATGAAACACACAGACAAGAAAAACAATGTAGGCACAGGTATACTAAGTCAGCTAATGTGTGTAATGATTCCCTACATAAGAGAAGAAGGCAAGGGAGGAAGCAGAGAATAGCCAAATAAAGTGAGTATTGTTCATACTTAATGAAAACCATAAATTTATATATCAAGGACGTTATATATATCCAAGCACAAAGAAATGGAAGAAACTATACAAAGAACATTGTAAACAAATCACTCAAAATTAGTAATAAAGAGGAAATGTTAAAAAGCCTCAAGAGAGAAGAGAAGCAGTGCACTGTGTCTAAGTGCACTAAGCAAGGCCTTGCTGAGCACTGACTCTTCTCCTGACAGGCATGTGGTCTGGTCTGGGATACCCTGAACAGCTGAAGGCATGACACACTTTTCCCTTTTTCCTTGTACTCTACTGACTGTCCTGTCCTTGGATTAGCAGAAGGTCTCAAACACTAACACTTAACCCCAACAGCCTCTGTCCACACATCTTCTTTATACATCGCTATCGGTTTTGGCACTTAGGATATCTGTAAGATATTTACAGCACATCTTATTCCCCAGGCCGTCCTTGGAGCATAACACTTATGAATCTTCATTTGATTTTGATTATTTGATTCTAATAGCAACATGCTTTGTTATATTTTCATAGCTTCATAGCTCTCTCTCTCTTTCTCTCTCTGTCTCTCTGTCTCTCTCTCTCTGTCTCTCTGTCTCTCTGTCTCTCTGTCTCTCTCTCTCTCTCTGTGTGTGTATGTGTGTGTGTGTGTGTGTGTGTGTGTGTGTGTGTGTGTGAAAGAGAGATGGGGAGAAGAGATAGCACATATGTGGTACTCAGACAACAACTTGCAAGAGTTGATTCTCTCCTTCCACCAAGAGGGTTCTAGAGATTGAACTTGGGTCCTCAGGATTGTCAGCAAGTAAGTGCCTTTACTCATTGTGCCATCTCCCCAGCCTATGACATGCTTTTTTATGTAAAGTTGATAGAGAAGAGTCACAAGAAAGTGATAGTTTCCCCCATGCCAAGGCTCGGCAATGCTCAGTAGTGCCTCCTGGGTTGGAATAGTCTCTGTTACTTGCCGGTCTCTGTGTCTTGGGGTAACAAGGGTATTATGAAGAGCTAATATGTCTGAGTACTTAGAGGTATAAAATTATGTGGTTTTAAAATTTTTGATATTTTATATTTTCAAATTCTCTTCTACCTTTGATCATATAATGAAAGGGATGGAGCACATGTGCCAGCACTCCAGGACTTCCGGCAATCACGCTGTACTGCTGTCAGCATGTGAGCCTGCACCTCAGTTCAGCACAGTTCTCCCCGCTGTGCCCGTCTCCACATATCCAGAGGACATCTGTTGGCTAAGTTTTCTATTATTAACAAAGTAGAGGCTAGTAAGTAAGAGGAGAAGAATGTCAGGGAGTAGAACTTACCATCACAGGAAAATAGGAAAAGCTTAGAACTATGACCACCACACTTCTCTAGCCTATACTGGATTGCAGACAAGAATCAGGTAGTGCAACATTATACCATATAACCAGGCACAAAGATGCACCATAAGAAGTGAAGTGGATATCCCAATGGCAAAGAAAAAAGACAGAAAGTATAAATTTTGTGTACAAGAAAGAAAATTGCCAGAAACCATTCCAATACTCTCAATTCCTTTGCAAAAAACAAAATAAAATAAAATAAAATAAACAAAAACAAAATGAAACAAAGCCAAAAAAAAAAAAAAAAGAAAAAAGAAAAGAAACAAAAACGTGAAACAACAACAACAACAAAACTCTGAGTGTCATAACACCATCCCATTGTCATCAGGACAGTTGTTGTCGGCCATTTCAGAAAATAAAAGTTTAGAAAGATTTCTATGCTGGATGGGTAATTTTTCTGTAGGCCTTTCTTTCCCAACAATTCACTACAAATGTGTCAGTCCCCTGCCACAGCAGAAGGCTGCTCGGTAATCTTTCTGTGTATTTACAAATATGCATACATACAGAGAGATATGAATGTATGTATGTATGTTTGCATGCATGCAAGCTGATTTCACATGTGTATGCAGGAATCAGGCACATTCCTACCACCTACTTTATTCACCCTGTTATAGGGGAAAAGAGATAGATGGTTCTTAGAGAAGAATACTACACCATACACTGGCAGATTATTATAAAAAAAGTTTAAGAACTGTAATATAAAAGTGAGCAAGAAAATCCATATTTGTCAAATACAGTCTTAAGTTGAGGGAGATGGTTCAGTCAGTCAGACACTCGCTGCAGAAGCTAAAGTCCTAAGTTCAAATTTCTAAAATTCACTTAAAAGGCCACTACAATCCCCAGTGCTGAGAAATGGAGACAGGAAGATTCATGGAGATTGCTGTATAATCAGTCTAGCATTATTGATGAACTCAAGGTTCAAGGAAAAGCTCTGTCTCAAAAAAAAAAAAAAAAAAAAAAAAGGTAGAGAGTGGCTGAGAAAGATACCTAATGGTGATTTCTGGCCTCTGTGTTCACCTTCACACAAAGATATAAACACATAGACATATATACGGCACACTCACACATGCAAAGTGGTTTTTTTTAAATTATAAATAACCAAGATAATGTCAGGGTATGCAGTAACTTTCACACAAAACTGCCCTCAACAAGCTATCCCTCTAAGAATGTGTTTTTATAGCAACTGTCAAAATTTAGTGGCGTTTCTTAGTAGTCCTTAACTTTTTATGACCCAACAAAACAGAAATGAGGAGGTAAAACTGGAGAATTTTGCATGGAGAGAGCTCTTTATAGACTTCCTTGTCTGATACAATAACTTCTCTTTATGAGAAGAACATGATCACTCTTTGGCTGTGACAAATTGACTAGCAAACTAGATTTTCCTAATGGCCCTAAACACTTTCAAAACTTTAAAATGTTCATTACTTGGTTCGTGAACATCAGACAAATGTAATGACATTATAGCAGAAACAAAGTGATAAATGTTTCTCAGAAGCAGCGTGGACTTTAGTTGTATTCTTCTTCTTCTTCTTCACAGAACAGTGAATTTATTTGTGGCAGAATATTAAAAATGAGTAGCTACAGTAATTTGAAGATTTCCAAAATGTGAATGAATGCTCTTTCAACTTCTGTTTACAGATTCTTCTGATTGTAATTGGGGTTTATGAAAATCCAGCCTTTAAGCAGTATTGTAGACATATATCTGTAATGGCAATGAAGCTAAATATTTAGGTAGCACCATGCAGTCAATTTCTACTAGGATATGGATATTCTCTAGAAATATTATCAGCCTATTTGTTTTTAAAAAATAAATATAATAAAAAGATGCATAGATAATATCCCATATTTTATGAAGCATCATGATAACAACATAAATTTAAGGAAAAAGAAACAGCCATAAGGTCCAATTGAACTTTTTAAATGTAAGGTAACTTGAAAATTTAAGACTTTAAGATTTAAATTTTAAAAAGAGCAGTACTCGTGGTTTCACATCTAAGACAGAGTAAATTGTCTTTTCCCTAGTTTATGTCACAAGCCAATGCATAAATTTTAAATGCAAAGAAGACAAGTTTTAGAAGATGATTTTTAAAATATGGAGCATGAAGCATCATGCCTGATAGATGAAAAAAACCTGCCCAGTAGAAACACAGAGACTATCTGAAACACATTATACTAGGAGATGAGGACAAGACGGCAAGGCTAAGGAGCAGGAAGTGAGGGACCAAGCCTATGGCCAACTCTTGACCATAGTCATGCATAGCTCAGCAGCTTCTCCCTACACTACCTGGGATGTGCAACTGACTCATGAACCACAACAGTACTGCAAAAGGCACCCACATCCATGTCAACCTCAGTGATGGCCTGTGCTGGTTACCTGGTGCTGGGTTTGTCACAGTCGGTGGATCGACCGACTTCTGCTCTAGTTCTAACTTTAGCATGACAGAACTCTTTTATGAAAGTAGAGAAACGGCTGAACCAGAGATGCCAAACAGAGTGACAAAGTTCAAATTTACCAACTAATAGAAAGAAATACGTAGAACAGGGTTTTTCTTTCTTTTTCTTTTCTCCTCTCTTTCTTTCTTTCTTTCTTTCTTTCTTTCTTTCTTTCTTTCTTTCTTTCTTTCTTTCTTTCTTTCTTTCTTTCATACTCTAAAAAAGCTGGTTAGTAACAGTCAGGAAACTTAAGGATAAGAAATAAAAAAATCTAAACCCTGTAGGTGAAATCAAGATAACTATAGTTCACAAGACAGAATGCCAAAGATTCTGGATGGACAAAAAAAAGTCTTTTAGCATTTAGCAGAGAACACACAGCACTTTCTTGTAAGCAAAACACCTAAGATTGCCAAAGTCCACCTGAAATTACTAGAAAGAGGAAAATCTTGCTCTTACATGAGATTTTCATAATATGTATTTCCAGATATCATATAGGGAAACCTCACAATTCATGGGCCACTGGATAAAGTAATCAGAAAAATCTTGTAAAAGAATATTAGCTGTTGGCTGAGAGTGCTCTGTCCTTTCCTATAGAACCTTATAAGCAAGATCCAAGTTCATCAACAGTTTTAAATTGTATTGATTGCGGCCTAAATAAAGCCTTAAAGCATCTATGGGAATGCAGTTATTTTCAGTATTTCACAAGCTAAAATTAGGAATGCCAGCCATTCAGTTGCAAATTACTCTGTCAACAAATGAAAAAGGGAAATGTAGTCCAGAAAGAAAGAAGGAAGGAAGGAAGGAAGGAAGGAAGGAAGGAAGGAAGGAAGGAA